>NW_012148030.1:1425781-1524723 GCF_000956105.1 Propithecus coquereli
TAACAGTTGCTGTGAGCTAGGCTGATGCCACAGCACTCTACCCTGGGCAACAGAGCGAGATCTGTGTCCAAATAATAATAATAATAATAATAATTGACTTCTCACCAAAAGACCTGTGGATACGGTCTCTCTTTTCTGTGGACACCCATTAGGGCATAGGCGGCTGACATGTTGTTACCGAAGATGAATAGTTTAATTTGAGTAAAACATGAATAAACTTCCGGAGCAGAAATATGCTCCCAATGTAATTATGTGCTAATCTTCAACATAAAGGAGGCCTTAAGGGATGGTTAGGTTGTGACAGTTTTAAAAATATATTTGGCAAATGTTAAAGCAGTGCATTTTAATTTCTCCCTTGAATCACATTTTATTGCATTCTCTTACCTACTTACCATCTTTAGAAAGACAATAAAATCAGGTTTTATGGGGAGAGAAAATGAAGGTTTGCTATAGTTCTTTATCTATAGAGCCCTTTAGTAAGTCAAGGTTAGGCCTGGTGGACTAATTTACAGGGTTTTTTTGTTTTGTTTTTTTTTTTTTGTAGTGTAGAGAAGCTCCCCTTTCTACCCCTGACAGCCAAGGCCTGAGGCTTGCTGCTCCATGCTTAAAGGTGGCTCCCATGCCAGGAAGGAGGAGAAAAATCTCGCCTGCTGTGACTGAAGGGATTGTGGGAAGAAGGTAAGTAGAAAGAAGGAGGATGTCAGTGTCCTGATTTCTCCTCTCCAGGATAAAGCCTGAAGCATGAAGAAAGCCAATGGGAAGACAGATTTCTACGCTCCCTCTCAGTCAGGACTCTGGAAGCGATAGCCACGTCTCAGCCACCCAACTTGGCAATGGCCCTGTCAAAGTAAACCTGGAGGTCCATGGTGGCTGGTAGCAGGAGTAAATGACTCTGAGCTCCCCCAGGCAAGTCTTTGCAGAGTCCACAAGTTCCTGATGCTCCGGGAGACCTGGAAGGCAGCAGAGTAGAGAGCCTGCAGGCCTCCCACATGCCCACCGTGGCAAAGGGTGACAGTGCCCCATGGCAGAACCTCAGTGCAATGGCAGGGCCAGAGGCTGGCAGAGCCAGAAGGCCAGGCAGAAGATGCGGTGGAACCAGGGAATCTGCAGGGCCAGGAAAAGCCAAAGTGAGGCTGAGATAGCCAAGGAGGAGCCCGGGCCCTCGCCAGGCAGAGAGAAAACAGATTATAAACAATGACAGCTACAGCCTTGCTAAACGCTGAGGATGTAGAAATGTCCTCCCACTCAGGCCAAACTCCTTAATTAAGTCACAAGCAGGACAGTGTTCCTCCCTGCCTTTCCTAAGGGTGCCTATTAGCCTACTTCTTCTTTCCTATTTGATTCACTAATAGTCCCTTTATGTTCCTATTTCCTTAGGGACCTCATACCAAGTCACTGTGGTACTGACACGGAAAACAATTTGAATGATGTTGAACTAAAAAACTTCTTTCTTTGTTAATGCCCAGATGGTCTCCCAAGCTTCTGCACCTCCAAAACATTTTCACCCTTCAGGGGGAATGCCTTATGTATCTGGCATGTTGCCTCGAAGGTCCAAAAGAAGCCATTGATTTCCCCCACTATTCTGGGAATCTTAGTCCTGGGGACCAACCATCAGTCAGAACTCATCCACCCGGGGTGCATCATGCTTTCATGATAATAGGACTCTCATCAGCCTGTCCTTGCATAACCCAGGCATTCTCTCACGTGCCCAGGGAGATAGACGGACACAAACGTGCAACTAGGCCTTTATTCTGAGACCCTCACTGTTGTTCCGAGACACTTCAACAGAGATAACGATGCCCCTACAAGAAACAGAGTTCAAGGGACTACAAAGAACACCTCTCCCGAACCTCTTTCTGCCAGGCAGTGGGAGTGGGCTTGCCTGCAGGTCCAAGGCTCTGGGGTAATTCCCTCCACTGGCCTACATAAGGACTGAAGAATATTGGTAAAGGAGCCCTGTGGTGGGGACAAGAGATTTGATGTTAGATTTATGAATGGTAAGTTGACCATACCCTCTGGGTTCAAATCCCATCTCTGCCACTTACTGAGTGACTTTGGGAGAGTTACTTAACCTCTCTGTGCCTCAGCTTTTCTTATCTGTATAATGAGGATAACAACATTACCTACTTTAGAGGGTTGTTACAAGGATTAAATGAGACAGAAAGAGATAATCCATGTAAAGTATATGGTATCTGACACATAAGGACAATAAATGTTACCTGCTATTATCATTGGTTTAATGGTGTTAGCTTTCTTAAAGAGACAAAGCTTGAATGTGAGTTTGCAAATAGGTATAGGGAAAAAAACAAAACGAAACAAAAAAACCCCACAAGGCTTAAATAACTCTAGAAATCAAAATATCTCCATACTTACATAGAACTGATCAACACAAAATTATCTTTAATTCATATTTACTAGTAGAGATTCTAATCTCTAACCTTCTGAATAGCCAAGCCTGCATATGATTAATATGATTCACTCTCCCCTTGTCTCCAGGAAGAACAATCACAATGTTCTTTGGTAAATTGTGTGATCAAACTGTACTTACGACTAAAGTGGCAAATGAAAAGAGCGTTCAATGACAGAATTGTGACCTTCAGAAGATGTGGAGGCTCAGTTTGTGCTAGCTCTGACCCTTTCAGTCAGGGATTACCAAGGTGTGAGTCGAGAGAACCACTGGGCCTGCAGAGGTGTTTCATTCCCTTAGGGCAATGGTTTTGTTGTTTTGTGTTAACACAAATGCTGCTGTGAATTCAAATGCTTGAGGAGGAGCATGTGTTCTACAGTTAACCGTCCACTCACCACAGCCTTAGTCCCTGCCCCTCCACACATTCCATATCCACCTGCTCCTACAGCATTTGAGTTTACCACCTCTTAGAACAAACAAACAAACAAAAACCCAGAAAATAACTATGGCCCAAGAGCATTTGAATTTCTGTAACGGGTCTTCTTGTTGGGGGGAGATTGTCATTCATACTCTCTCACCACACAGAAGCCACACATGACAATGATCTGTCTGTTCCCCAATCTGCCCTCTTTCCCTTCTTCACACTTCCCTTTCAGCTCTCCATCCAGTTGGCAGGGTTGGATTCAGCAGAAGGGTGGAGTCTCCATTGATCTTTTCAATGTTTCTCACCTTTTAAATAGGTGAGGCAAATTACTTGCTTCTTTTTGTAGCTCTTAAACAACGTGACTCTTGGCTCAGGCTTGTCCTAAGTAAGCAACGTGACAACAGGCCAATCGAAGTCTCAGGTATCTCCTGACCCACTGGGAAGTGCAAAGACAACCCCAAGCTGCAGCTGGATTCAAGAAGCTTCTGGATTTTAGGGCTCTTCTTTTCGCTTCTGTGTTTTTTCATATAGAGCAAAAGCTCTTGGTGACATCATTTTTATTTCCTGTACTCGTGTATGACTCAAAGACTTTCAGGCCAGTGCTTTATGATAACCCCGTGCTTTGGGCATGATCATATGAAAGTGCTTTGAAAACTACCAAACCTCATAAAAATGCAAAGAAATGACATTATCACAAGAGATGGCAGAGTGGTAGGCCCTAGGTTGAGGGCCTAGGCTTTGCCACACCTGGTTTCAAATCCCGGCTCTACCACATATGAGCTATATGACCTTGGGGGACATTATTTAATCTCTCTGAACCTGTTTCCTTATTTGTAAAATGAGGATAATATTCCTTATCTCATATTTTCTTGATGAGTATATGAGATAATGAGTACCTGAGATAATGAATGAAAAGTTCTTAGCACAATATGTGGCTCATAATAAGTTCTAATAAATTAATAGTAATAAATATAATACCAAATAATTCATTGTTTTTTTTTTTAAAAAAAAAAAGGCAAAAAGCTATTCCTGGGCTTGGAAAGAGCCAGGAGTTAGTGCAGAACAGGCTTTCTCAACTACAGAACGATTGAAATTTTGGGCCAGATAATCCTTTTTGTGGGGGCTATCCTGTACACTATACAACATTTTTGAAAGAGAGTGTAGTATTACCCAGGTGGTACAGAGCAGAGTTCTGAACCTTGCATTGCTGACATTTTGACTGACTCGCTTTTGCTGTGGAGGCTGTCCCGTACGTTGCAGAATGTCTAGCAGCATCATGGGTCTCTACCCACCCGATGCCAGCAGCACTCCGTTATGATGACCAAATATCTTTTCAGACATTGCCAATGTCCTCTGGGGGCAAAATCAGTCCTACTCGAGAACCACTGGTGTAGCACCTGTGCTGAGTTTTTCAATTACTTCTTCCTATTAAACAACAACTAGAATAAAAGCTTCATGGAGGTACTGCATCTATCTTTCTGCTGTGTCTCCAGGGTGCAAATCACCAAGCACACAGCAGATGCCCAATAAAAATATCACCAAACAAATAAATGAGAGTAACTTAGTTGTTTCTGCAAGTTACTAACTTCCCTGTCTACTAACTAACAGGCACAACGTTCCTGCAGGATCAATGGGTCAGACTAGGTTTGTGGAAAGTATTTCCCCTCTCATCATATCCCTAAAATAAAAAAAGATTCTCTCAAAAGAGACTATTCTTGCAAAGAAATGAGGTCTTCTTCAGAGCACAGATCCTTAGATGGGAGACTGGAAAGGGTACAAATAAGGTCCCAGTTTTTAGGGTCAGCTGTGAGGACCCAAGAGCCAGCATGAGGAACTCTTTTCAGGTCAAACTAACAGAAAAGCAGGATCCAGAGTGGTTTCAAAATTCCCTGTGGCAGGTAAAGACAGGGCCCATGCTGAAGGAGGGGTGTGGGGAGGGCCAGTTTTATAGATAGGCAGGAAGAGATTGCAAAGTCACTGTGGATGTGACTCTAGTCCCTTCCTGCTATTCAGGGTTGTGGGCTGTTCCCCAGAAACACAGCCACATGGATAATGATGTTTTTGTGTTCTAGGTCACTCAGCCCTTGTTATTTATCACATGTGATGATTCAGTGAGCTTGAAAAAAGTACGTACACTCTTATCTGCTCTAAAACCATACTATCCACTTACTCAGTTCATGACTCTGCCTATATACACAAGACTAATAGCAACAATTCTGTTTCATTTTAACCTCTTTTTGGGATACAAGCCAGGAAACACAGTCTTTCCTAGCTATTCCTGCAATCATAACGTCTCATCAGTGGAGTGGTTTTTCGTGATTCTTGATGGCACTCACCCAAAACCACCACTTTGCCTTTCCTGAGTCCAACAGCTGTACCCCATCTGCGTCCATAGCTTCCTCGACTCCACCTCAATTCACTTTTCCCCACATGAGTCCTTGGCTTTGTGGCTGTAGATGAATCTCATTTCTACTACCCTTTTCCAGCAGCTTGGAAGCCCATGTTTATCATCTCTACACACTTCCCTGCGTGCTTTCTTTACCTGTCTCCTACTTTCATCCTTGAACAAAATACCACTCCTCTTTTCCTCTCTACCAAAGATGGTCTCTCTAGGATCTCAACAACCAACGGTAAAGAAAGGACTGTCTTGACAACCCAACAGAAAATGGGCAAAGACTTGAGGAGACATTCTTAAAGGAGAATGTCCAAATGGCCAATAAACATATAAAAATGTGCCATTGGCCTCCAGGGAAATGCAAATTAAAACCACAGTGTACTACTACCACACACTCACCACAGTGGCTGAGATTGAAAGGTTGGGAAATACCAAGTGTTGGTCTTAATGCTCATGCACTGCATGTGGCAATATAAATTGGTACAACCACTCTGGAAAACTGTTTGGCAATATCTACAAAAACTAAATATATGCAATTACCTACAGGAATGAGTGTTTATGGCCATCCAGAGACATATTCTAGCATGTTCATTGCAGTGCTATTCATAATTGCATCAAACTGGAACTACGCAATACCCATCAATCAAAGAATAGAAAAATAAAATATTAAATTTTTACATCGAATGTATAATAAGATACATTATGGGTATTATATTCTCACGATAGAATACTCTATAGCAATGGGAATGGATTATACACAAGTTCATGCAACAACATGAATGAATCTCACCAACAAAATGTTAAGCAATGGAACCCAGATTCAAAAAGAATGTGCACTATATGATACCATTTAGATAAAGCACTAAAACAGGTAAAAACAAATCTAAGCTGTTAGAAGTGATAATAGTCATCACCCTTAGTGATAAGAAGAGAGCATGTGGGATGTGTCTTGAATTTGGGTGCTGGTTATACAGATGTGTTCATTTTGTAAAAATTCACCAAGCTGTACCATTATGACCAATGCACTTTTCAGTATTTATGTTAAATGGCATCAGGGGTCAGGTTACCTAGAGACAGACTGAGATAAATATCTGTGTACAAGAAGCTTATTGGGGAAGGTGCTCCAGGAACAGTGTCTGTGAGAAAGGAAGGCATGAATGAGCACAGAGAGCAGGTGAGGTGTGTAACAGTCACATCAAAGGCCTCAGCCTGGCCCACGGGGGACTCTGGAGCTGGGACAGCCCTTCAGGGTTACCTCAAATTGGGGTATGAAGTCTGGATCTGTGCATGCCCACATTGATCACATCTTCTCTTTTAAGCAGGGTCATGTTAAGTCTTGAGATTTCTGTTTGGTAAGTCAGTCCTTTCTTTAAAAATGTGGGTTGCCATGGGGAAGGGAGCATGACCTTAGACCAGGCAGCTGTCTTTAGCAGAAGCTTGTAATGGGGAGGGCACAGCCGAGGGATCCTGGGCACTGGCACCCCCAGCAGCCAGGTGAGTGAGTGCCCCAGTCCGGAAGGGGACCACAGCAGCTACTATTAATACGTATTTGAATAAAAAGTTCAAAAGCAAGGATTCTGTCTTGAATGATGAAGGAAGAGAGAGGAATCATTTCAAAGAACAAATGAACAAAATGGGACAGGCAATATATATACTAACCATACACCAGCACTGAAATGATTATATCAACTGCCAGTCATCTGTTTCATTATCCTGAACTCCTGGCCAAGGTGGGCTATGATGTATTTCATTAGCTACTTATCACAAACCAGATGCTAGTATGTGTTTGTTTATTCACATGCTGCTTAATTCTAAGAAGAATTTCCTGTGACTTGTCCAGATGTTTATAACCCAGCAAGGGGGACTTTACCCATGTGTAGCCCATTGTGGAGTCTCCCATTTATAATGTAGAGCTCCAAAGAATGGTTACAACTTCAAGCGTTTTCAGCCTTGCTGGCCACTTCCAAAGGGCAGGGCTTGCAGATGACATTCCTGCTATTCAGTACTGTGGCAAGGATAGCCCTATCTGCTCCAGTAGGGCTTGGGCTGAGCAGGTTGATTATTTATTAGAGTTAAAGCTGCGGTTTTCTGGAAGGTACAGATGACTTTGAGGCTGAAGAGCTCCCTTCAGTAAACACAGTGTTCCCTGTAGTGTCAAGAGGCCCATTGTGAAATCACTGGGTCTCACTCTCCTCCCTGCCACTGGGCTGAGTTGCCTCTTTGGACAGGACCCCACAATCACTCAATCAGTCTTCCATTCATCTATCTACTCCTTTTTCTCCCAGAGAAGGGCTGGGCTGGGGACAAGCAGATTGCTGGTGAGTTTTAGCCACCAAGAAATTCTCTGCAATGAGGAAAGGATCATACCATGGTAGTAGAAAGTAGCATCTCTCTCTCTCTCTGTTCCAAGCTTCGTCATAAATGGTTGTGCTTTCCAACAACAGAGCTGAAACAGGAGCCCGGGGAGGCAGAACTGGGTGCTTGGCCAATCTGGGATAGAAGGGAAGTCTGCCTCCAGCAATCCTCTTTCTCAAACTTTCTCTATGGAGTCCTCACTTTCCTTTCTGTTCCCAAACTCCCCATTTAAAGCTTAGGGTGTCCAGTGTCCTGTTGCTCTGCCGATGGCTTTTTGGGGCAAAGCCGAAAGAGAAGAGCACCACAAAATCAGATCTGTCCTTCTCCCTACATCACCACCATCATTCCATTGGAGAAGTGCTTGTGGCTCAAAGGAACAGGAGCCCTGAGGCCTCACATGTTTCTAATGGACTATTACAAACTAGACTACAAAGGGATAGAGCAGCCCTGTGGCTCTTTTTTAAAGCAATTGCAAAGGGTTCCAAGGTCACAGTGTTCATGGTTCAATCCCTTTCTCAGGTAGCTCCAGCGTGCTTTATGTAACACCCAACAGTACCTATATTGCCAGGGGACTTGGCAGCAGGTACTCTATAAAAGGCTGTCTGAGTAGATATTTACAGTTTTGCCTCCAAGAGTAGCCTTTCTGTTCAAGGAAGTGCTACTTCAAACTATTGGGACTATTGATTCATAGGAGTCCTGTATCTTCAACACAGTAAAGGCATATGACCCAAGATGAACCCACGGTAAGAATCCATCTTTTTATCCACAGAGATTGGTCCAGGGATGGTATGTGATGTAGGCCAGTCTGTTTGGAATTCTTGGGTAGTACATTTCACACTGGAGCAAATGAAAACACAACCTTTCCTTTCCTACTGGTGAACCGTAAGAATTTGAGCCTTGGCCGGGTGCAGCGGTTCACACCTGAAATCCTAGCATTTTGGGAGGCCAGGGTGGGAAGATTGCTTGAGACCAGGAGTTCCAGACCAGCCTGAGCAATAGTGGGACCCCATATCTACAAAAAATAGAAAAATTAGCCAGGTATGTCAGCACACACCTCTAGTCCCAGCTACTTGGGAAGCCAAGGCAGGGAGATCACCTGAGCCCAGGAGTTTGAGGTTGCTGTGAGTTATGATGATGCCACTGCACTCTAGCCTGGACAACAGAGCAAGACTCTGTCTACAGAAAAAAAAAAAGAGAGAGAATTTGAGTCTGGAGCTTCTGTCATCTGTGTCCCTTGCTAAATAGACTTATGTAAATAAAGCCCACACAAGACAAGTAGAAAAGAGAGAGAGAAAGAGAGAGATCCTTCCTACAGACTTTCAGATTTATTCATCCTGATTTCCTCACACCAGGGTGAACAAACATCCCAGTTTTACACCTGTTTTTGGGCCATCCCGGTTTACACCTGTTTTCCCAGCTTAATCATTAACTTGCACTCTCAGAAGTGTCCCTGGCGGATGATAAGTTATGTAATCATTGTTCTATTGCAATGTGGTTAACTAAAGCAATAGGTTTTTTATTTCACCCTTAAGCTGGTTCAAGCTGGTTTTCTGTGTACTTTCAACCAAGAAACATTCTGAATCATCTACCTCTCTTTTCTAAATTAATCAAGAAATCTTTTCCACAGCACAACTTCTAATCTGATTGGTTGGATTCTTTGGCAGATACCTGACTTTGTAGTTGGTGCTTCATCTTCACTCGCTCCATGGAATTGACACTTGGGCTCTTCCAAGCTTCTCTGACCACCTTGTCCTGATCGTGAGTCCCTTAACTCCACACCTCACCAAAGGTCAGCAAAGCCACAGAATTCATCAGAAGGCTCTGGAACCACGTTCAGAGAGGAAAACAACCAGGGTAATCTTGAGGGACCACCTTGGTGTATAAACTTCAAGTATATTTCCTATCTTTGCATTATCCTGCTCAAAATTCAAAGTCCTAGAAGGGAGTGTCCATTGGTATAAGTTGGGAATGGAGCCCATTTGTTCACCAGGGAAGAGTAGGACACCATGATAGACATCCCATAATAACTACACAAAATGAGGGAGTGGCAATTTACTCCCAAAATACAAGTGCTAGCAAACTAATGGAAATAGGTGCTAGGAGACTAAAAATATATTCAACAATGTGAGTTTAATAATTCAATAGTATAGCCAGCTATTTGTATGTCTACACTGAGCAAACTCTTAAAATATATGTGATTGGGGCTTGAATTGGAGATGATGTGGTTAATCTTTCTGGAATAACCAAGAGCCCCAAATATGACCACTCTAAGTAATAATGGAGGTAGTCATCACCTATTGTGCATTTCTACATTCCATAATTATGGCACAGAAGTTTTCGGCTAATATCTGTAGGAAGTTTGGGGGGGGTTCCTGATATATTCATTCCCCTGCCTCAAGTCCACCCTTCTGAGTCCTGTCCGTCAGGCCTGCCCCCTTAGCCAATGTCACATTAAAGCTGGCTTCTAATGTCCTCCTATGATTCAGTCTCCAGCTGGAGCCCCTTTTCCTGGTGTAAACGCCATGGCTCTACACTCTGCCCTGTTCCCTTCTTTTTGCTTCTAACCTCATGATTTGTTTTCCTGCCTACGGCACATCTCACCACGCTGACCTTTCAGCACTGCCTCTACAGCTTTGGGTTTTGGTTCTCTCGTTTTCCACTATCCTTCCTCTATAAAAGCCCTTGGCTAATAAATAATTCAATCCTGAGACCTTGTACCTTAGCATTGAAGCTTTGGTTCACCCTAAACTGATGGAACAAATGTAAAGAAAAGTACTGGTGCTACAGTCAGAAAGGCCTGATTCATGTCCCAGATCTGCCATGGTTGTCACTGTATAATTCTAGGATTTAACCTCCCAGCAGGATGATGCCCTGAACCTTTCCAAAATCTCTGCACACGGTTTTGCAGATTTCTTTTATGTGCAAATCTTCTGCCTTATTTGGTAGTTTGTTGTTTTCATATAGCTAATTTAAAGCATATCTGTTTTCCTTTAACATTCGTTTATTAGTCAGGGTAGACTCATCTATGTTACAATAACAAATTAGTCCCCCAAATCTCAGTGGCTTAACACAAAGTTTGTTTTCTGCTCATATCATAGCCTAATAAGTCAGCATGCTCTCTTCCACAGGTGACTCAGGGATCCAGCCTCTTTCTATCACATGGCTTCTCTATCACAGCAGAATCCTTCTCTTCCAGCCCCATATAAGTGGTCAGAGGAGGTGCAAAATTTCAAAGGATATTTTATAGCTAGCCTTGGAATTGTATACATAACTTCTACCCACATACTGTTAGCCAGTACTGAGTCACATTGTCCCATTCAGATGTGAGGGGAGGTGGGAAACGTAGGCTTCCTATGTGCAGGAAGAAGAAACAGGATTGGTGCGCAAGTATCTAATCAGTCTACCCCAATTTCATTTTGGAGTTGTCGGGTGCCAAAAATAAAACTGCGTAATGATATTATATACTTATAATAGGTATGATTATATTATGTATGTATATGCCAAACATGTAATAAACTCTTTACATGGGTTATCTCACTTAATTTAATTTTGTAACAACTTTATGAGGTGTTGTAAGGATTAAATAAATGTGAAAAATAGCTCATGCTGATAATTACTCATTTTGTTTTTTGTGCATTTAACAATCCACAGGGAAAATGCCCAAATGAGGATATTAAAATAGCACCTGGCTACTTGGGAGGCTGAGGCATGAGGATCACTTGAGCCCAGGAGTTTGAGTCCAGCCTGAGCAACATAGCAAGACCTCATCTCTTAAAAAAATACACACACACACACACACACACATATACATATTTAGTACCTGGGTACTGTCTTTAATTCATATGTTTGAAGATGAATCATTTTTTTATGGACTTACATGCTAGAAATTGTGAAATATACCAAAATGAGTCTGCTAGGGTCTTCAATCACAAGACAAAACAACTACAGTCAGCCCTCTCTGTGTGTAAGTTCCACATCCACAGATTTAACCACGTGTGATCGAAAATATTCACAAAAATTTTAAAAAGAATAACAATACAATAAAAATAATACAAATAGAAATACAGTATAACAAACATTTACATTGTATCAGATGTCAGAAGTAACATAGAGATGATTGAAAGTATATGGGACAACATCTGTAAGTTATAAGCAAATTCTATGCCATGTCATGTGAGGGACTTGAGCATCTACAGATTCCTCAGGGATCCTGGAACCAATCCACCCTCTCCACTGTGGATACTGAGCGATGATTATGTATGAACAGAGTTAATATGACGTAGACAATTATAAGGGCATACAGATGTGCCAGCTTGAATTCTGTGATTTAAATTTAACTGGGGTTGATTCACAAAGGTCATCACCTAGCTGATGTGGAATAGAAGAAAGTTCTGGATAATGATGCTCATGACAAATGATCTTGTGCCCCCTTCCATCTCTCATTTTGCCTCCTAATACGTTTTCCCTTGCCTGCCTTATGATTTTTGGCTCCATCTCCAAATCAGGTCTGACCCCCCACCCGGACTTGCTTCTTGATATGTCTTTCTGCCGCCCAGGTGCTCGCCTTGGCTCTATTTCCTGTTTGTCATCCCACATGGATCCACAGATACAGCCCCTCCACATGGGCTCTCCAGTGCTGCTTCGATTACGTATTTTTGCAGCCACACTAATATTTATGCTCGCCCTGTTGCAGCCAGCATCCCAGAGATAGAGTTCAGCATTCAGTGAGTGCTGGAAGAGGCTGCTGGAAGCTGATAAGGAGACGTAACATATTTTGAGTTAAAATGGGGAAGGAAAGGGCAAGAGAGAGGCAAAGTCAGTTGGTGGCCAAGGAGAACAAAAGGCAAGATCAAAAGGAAATGGCTTTGCATTCTAACTCCCAGTCAGCATGAATTTTTAAAAAAGGAAGCTGTACTTGAACTTAATCTGGAGTCTAGATATTAACTGTAAAGAAACATTTTCACCAAGAAAGAAGAGTATTGAATGAGAAGCTGTGTAGGCACTATTTTAATTTTTTACAGTGGAATTCTCTTTGGAGTGGCGGGGTTAGGAGTGCGGAGGACTATAGCTGGCAAGTCAGAGGCAGTCTCTGTTCGTTCAAGGGGTGGTCTGAGCTCCTTATAGAACCCTCTGATTGTCTGACTCCACCAGACTCGCTGGACAAACCAATGCTTTGTTTCTGGATTTAACCTTTTTCATACTAAGAGTTTTACATCATTCGAAGTCATCACGATGTAGCTGATGTGAACAAAAGCCATTTCCAAGGAGTTGAAGAGGGCACTTCAGCCTGTGGTTGACATTAGCTGATAAATCACGTGTGCATTCTGCTCTCTTTCAAGCAGTGGGGAGGGAGCTGGAGGCAGGAAGCCCCCTAACAATTATGCGCATTGTGTTAAGCAACTAGAAATATGCACAGCCATGGAGTATTTTCTTTGCTCTGGACACTGATAATATTGAATTGTCTACAGCCGCATTCTCTAGTGATAAAACTCTGCAGGAGTCAGTGACTTAGCTAGGATAAACAGCTGGATGACATGTTTACCTTTCTAAGTGAAAACCCCAACATACTCTTCTTGACTTCTAATTCATGTAAGAAAAACACAACGAATCCAAGAATGAAGGAGTGTCAGGAATTAAAAGACAGCAGCAACCCTCGCATCCTGAATTAAGATGAAAGCTTTTTGTCCCTTCAAATATGAATGTGTGTGTGTGTGTGTGTACATATGTGTGTGAGTGCAAAGTCCAGCTTTAGCATGGAGCCTTGACCTTATGACTAGTTGTTTTGCACATTGGAGGTTAAGGGGGTGATAGAAGATCAAAGGTTGGGTGGAAATGATGAAGCATTGTGAGAGGCATTAGAAAGTGGTTACTTGGGGCAATATACACAGTAAGTAAAACAGTAATGTACATAAAACACTTAGCATGTACATGGCACATGATGGACATTCAATAACTATTGTTATTGTCAATGAGAAACTCCTTTTATTAATAGAAACCTGGAATCCTGGAGACTTGTCTTGATTCATTTTATGCTGGGTTGGTTACCTTAAATGTTCTTCTAAAAAAAGGAGGTCCTTTTGCCTCTCCTCCATGCTGGCTGTGAGCCCACTTTCTTCTCTCTAAACTCTAAGACAGACACCAGATTAAAGGTCTCCTATACTCCACCAGATGTCAGTCTGGCCTTACTGGTGTCTTAAGGAACATATAGGGGAAGTAAAGACAAGCAAGCTCGTTTCCAGGAATGAATGAAAAGGGGAGTGCAGGGTCTCTTACAGACCATCTGAGAAAGGAGGCAGGAAACAGGCATCAGCAAAACTTCAATTCTAGGCCCACTTACGTTTCAGGAAAGACCGGGGACCATTACAAATTTGGGAAAATGTTTTACAAACACATAATTTCATTAATAAATGTTCATCAAGAGGCTGCTGTGTGCTGGGTACCTTATTAAGCCCTGGGGATGTAAGAACTCATTGATGTAGTTCCAATCCTCTAGAGCTCCAGGACTTACCAGGCTACTTTTTGGTTGCCCACCTGTAGTGATTAGCACTTAATATTTAACATAGCAATGGATTCCAGCAAATCAGAGGTATCAATTATTGTGTTGAATGGAATGAAATAAAATGCATGCATGAAAACAAAAAGTCTGGGTGTGTGCTTCCAGAATGGAACCTATGAAGGAAGCTGGAAAAAAAGCTATTAACGTTTCACCCCCAGTTTTGGAGCAAAGGAAATCTCATGAATGAACCAAATGATAGGTAGTAATGTTGAGAAGAAAGAGGAAAGCAGGTGGAATCACTGATGTCTATGGAAGAAAAGTGAGGGTGCAATGGCAGCCACTAGGTAAGAAGAATGAGCCCCAGATCCTCACTGCTCAGCAGGGGGCCAATGTGGTCTGCAAAGCAATAACAAAAAAAGTGGGTGCTCTCAAGGAGCAAGTTCTTGGTCTAGATTTTTCTCTCCCACCATGTGTGTGACCATGTGCTCTTGGGCAAACTGGCAGGCCATAGGAGGCAGACAACCTCAGTAGTCAGAGTAGCTATGTTCCAAGCCTGGCCTCACAACTTGATCATTATGTGACGTTGCACCACTGGCTTAACCTTCCTAGAGAGGTTCCTTCCCTATAGAATGGGAATTTTATTAGAACCTACCTCATGGAGTTGTTATGAGGATTAAATGAGACCATCCATAGAAAACATTTAGTGAGTAGGTGGCATATATTTAGAATGAAATAAATAGTTATTTCTAAGAGTATTTCTCCATGTATAAAATGACAGCAAACTAGCAAATTTACAAGGTCTCTTACAGATATTAAAAATTCTATGATTTCATACTTCTGTTTCTATTTATGTAATAAGTTGGGAGTAAGTGGAACACTGATGAGAAGAAGGAAAGCAAAGAAGGTGAATGGATAAGTAGGGAAGCAAATGAGTGGATTATCCTGTACTTGGAATAAAAAATAATATGGACTGGGCACGGTGGCTCACATCTGTCTCTACAAGAGTTAGATCTCTGTCTCTACAAAGAAATAGAAAAATTAGCTGAGCATGGTGGTGCACACCTGTAGTCCCAGCTACTCAGGAGGCTGAGGCAGGAGGATCACTTGAGCCCAGGAGTTTGAGGTTGCTGTGAGCTGTGATGATGCCACTGCACTTGAGCCTAGGCAATAACAGAGTGAGACCCTGTCTTGCTTTAAAAAAAAAAAAGAAAAAAAGAGATGGTGGGACTGCAAACTAGTGCAACCTCTGTGGAAAGCAATATGGAGATACCTTAAAGAGATACAAGTAGATCTACCATTTGACCCAGCAATCCCATTACGCGGCATCTACCCAGAAGAACAAAAGACACTCTATTAAAAAGACATCTGCACTCAAATGCTTATAGCAGCACAATTCACAATTGCAAAGATGTGGAAACAACCCAAGCGTCCATCAATACATGAGTGGATTAATCAAATGTGGTATATGTATACTATGGAGTACTAGTCAGCTATAAGAAACAATGGTGATATAGCACCTCTTGTATTCTCCTGGATAGAGCTGGAACCCATTTTACTAAGTGAAGTATCCCAAGAATGGAAAACTAAGCACCATATGTACTCACCAGCAAATTGGTTTCACTGAGCAACACCTAAGTGCACATATAGGAATAACATTCATCGGGCGTCGGGCAGATGGGAGCGGCGAGGAGGTGATGGGCATATACATACATAATGAGTGCGATGCTCACCATCTGGGGGATGGACACGCTTGAAGCTCTGACTGGGGTGGGGGCAAGGGCAATGTAACCTAAAGATTTGTACCCCCATAATACGCAGAAATAAAAAAATAAAAAATAAAAAACCAGCTCTGTACTTGGGCTGGAGAGAAATAAACTTGCATGAAATAAAGAGAGAGAGAGAGAGAGAGAGAGAGAAAGAGAATCTGAAAGAACAGGTTATTTGTCTGTCACAAACAGGCTGGTCTGATGTCCATCTTCCTTAGAGTTCATCACACTTGTTGTTTCCCTCCCTTTCTGCTGCTAAATACCAGACCTGGGAGTCTCTCTGATTAATAATTAACTAGCCTTGATGTTCCCATGCCAAACAGTCCGTGGGTTTCCCATGTTCAAGAGTAAGGGCTACAGGAGTTGAGGTTGCAGTGAGCTATAATGATGCCACTGCTCTCCAGCCCAGGCAACAGAGTGAGACCCTGTCTCACAAAAAAAAAAAAAAAAAAAAAAAGAGTTAAGAGCTAGTATTCTGCTTCTTCACCTTTCACAGCAGCAGAAACACCCAGATCTTTTAAAATCTGGGCTCACAAAGTTTTGCCTACACTTACATACACAATTTCAAGGTTGAGGTAACAGAGCCAACGTCCTCCCTTTCTCCTCCTTCACCTTCCTCCATGTCCCATCCACTTGGATTGGACCTTGAGAGGTATCAATGGCTGCCTTTGTAAAGCTCCCATTGTGAATTGGTCTTTGTGGACCCAGACATCTCAGACTTCAAGGAATGACTTTAATATTTAACCCCAAGGGAGCAAAGGACATTTAGAATAAGATATGGAGTCCCAGAGGCAAAGAGAGAAAGTCGCACAGGCAGAATGACATGGAAAGGAAAAAGAGAGTTGTCAAGTCCTGGAACTAAGAAAATGAGACACATCAGCCTGGTTCTTTAGAGAGCACTCCTTTATTTGGCTCAGGACACTTGTCAGATGTACATGGCATGCAGCAACCTGTGCTTCCTCTCTCTGACAGCAGAAAAGTTGTGCCAGTAACAGAAGCACAGGGTGGTGGCGTTGCTTACATAATTCTAAAATGAATCTCCAAAACCTCTAGTCTTAGGAGGCTGCCCCCAATGGACAAATGGAAGGATGTCTCAATGAAGGTGTGTTCAGGAAAAGAACTTCCTTTGTAATCAAAACTAAATCTACAATATATCCTGAGAAAGTGTTTGCTCCAGGATATAAGACAGACAAACAGTGCAGAAATGTTGATGACTTTGATTGCTTGGTTCTAACAGGCTAGAAAACTGCTGGGAGTCTGCTAGGGTAGTAAATAGATAATATTAAGTAGTTTTTTGAAATTATACTATATGAGATTTTAAGCTTTAAAGATCGTTTGGTAAGTTATTCATATAAAATTTTTAGTTTCAAAGGCTAGGTAGTTCAATAAGGATCCAACGCAAAATCATTTTTGTTCTGAATTGACAGCCAGAAATCCAGAGCTTTGTTTTCTGCCAACCTGTGAATCTCCTTATTCTTCAGCACCTGAGGAACATAGTGAAAATGACAGATGGGTGATTTCTTGTAATGTACTCAATTGAATAGAGTTAATTATATGTATTTTTCTAACCCTTGTATTATTTAGTTTTATGACACTTAAAACAACTAAAATGGATACTGCCAGTGATGAAGATATGAATCTGTCAAGATGACATATAATTAGCATGATATAGTATTAATAATGATAATAGCTGCCAATAGTTAATTCTGGAGCACTTACTGTGTACCAGGCACTGTACTAAAGCTTTAAATGTATCAACTCATTAATCTTTATAATAGATTACTAACATACTTCATACAAGATTACTATCCCATTTAAAAATGAGAAAACTAAGGGGCAGAAAGATGTGCTGAGAATTTCTGGGGCACGAGTTCCAGTCCTAGCTATACTTTAGTTGGTGAGAGTTTTGGGGAAAATCACACCCTTCCCTTTCTCTTTTGTTTAGTAGGCATAAAAACAAGAGAAACATCTAACTGTTGATTATTTAATATGGGTCAGACACAGGGATAAGCCTTTTACATGCGTCATCTAATTTACCCCTCCTAGTAGTCAAATGGGGTAGGTACTGTTATCCCCATTTTACAGATAAGGAAACTGATGTCCGGTGATGTTGAATAACTGAATGTGCTTCTAAGTGCTACAGCTGGAATCTGAACCCGCGTCTGTATCTCTCCAGAGCCCATGCCCTTAATCACTATGACCTTTCCAGCCTTGGTTCCTTTAGATTTATTGTCTCCTCTGCCTGCAATGTCCTTCTTTCAGATTTCTCTAAGGTTGGCTCATTCCCATACTTTAGGCATTAACTCAAAACATCAGGTTTGCAAAGGCTTTTGCTCAGGGCTGTTGCACTACCTAACTCCAGGGGGCGCTGTTCACATAGACTGTAACGTGGATGGTGCCCATTGGAATTGTGTAACCAAGAAGCCCCGTTTTTACGCACCACTGGGACGAAATTGTGGTCACTCTCTATCACCACATTTGGTTTCGTTTACTTCTTAGCCTTACTCCTATCTAAAATTAACAATTTTATTTATAGAACTTACTTATTACCTGTCTCCCCCAAGAATATGTAAACGTCGTAAGGACAGGGATCTGCCTTATTTTCTGCTGTTTGTCAAACATTAAGTGACACGCCATAGTAGATCCTTAATAAATTATTTACTGGGCGTTCCTGAATATGTTATACCACCTCCAATAATCCTTGCCTCACTCAAATCACAGGATAAAAAGGATGAAAAGTTTCAAGACCTCCTGGGTATTATGAAGACATTGATGTAAGTTAGGATGGCAAACTACTTCTTAGATTTTCTGTGCTTTAAAGCAGCAGTCCCCAACCTTTTTGGCACCAGGGACTGGTTTCATGGAAGACAATTTTTTCACGGATGGGGTGGATGGTTTCAGGAAGATTCAAGAACGTTACATTTATTGGGCAATCAAACCTCTCTGCTAATGATAATCTGTATTTGCAGCTGCTCCCCAGCACTAGCATCATTGCCTCAGCTCCACCTCAGATCATCAGGCATTAGATTCTCATAAGGAGCGAGCAACCTAGATCCCTCGCATGCACAGTGTAAGGTAGGGCTTGTGCTCCTGTGAGAATCTATTGCTGCTGCTGATCTGACAGGAGGCGGAACTTATGCGGTGATGCGAGCCATGGGGAGTGGCTGTAAATACAGACAAAGCTTCACTGGCTTGCCTGCTGCTCACATCCTGCTGTGCAGCCAGGTTCCTAACAGGCCACAGACCAGTACTGGTCCACAACCCAGGGTTGAGGACCACAGCTTTAAAGTTTATGAGCTTTGCAGCAACTTAGAACTCTTAGTATCATCGACCAAATAGTATCGTTTGTCAAATTTTTTTGACAAAAATTAAGAAGTCTCAAAACATCAAGTATTGGAGAAGATATTGGTCAACATATATCACTTTTATATTTTGGTTCAACCAATTTGGAAGCTATTTAGATGTTACTTTGTAAAGTTGAACACTCACATTTCCTATGACTCAGCAATTCTTCCTCTAAGTGGATACTTGAGGGATACTCCTTCACTTGTATCCCCAGGAGGTAGAGTGATAATGTTTGTAGCAACCCCATCAATGACAACAACAATGCAAACAACCCAAACGCCCATTGACAAGAAAATAAATAAATAATTTGTGGTCTGGAAATTCGTGAAGCTGTGAAAAATGAATGAATTATAACTATACACAAAGATTTGGAAGAAACTTAATATAATATTGTATAAAAACAAGCAAGTTCCAGAAGATTATATAAAACTTGATGTTCTTTTAATGTTCATTTAAAAACCTAAACAATGATTAAGTCAAAAAGCAAGAAAATTATAAACTCAACATTCATCATGTGTTCTCCTTAGATAAGAAAAAGTGGTTGGGGAAAAAGAATACAGTTAAATGTAACTTATTGTCAGTATTCTGGTTTTGGGGTTGGATGGTTGTTTCTAGCATTAAACCACTTGTTTTAACACCATGATTTCTTATTTTTCCCATCCATGGAGACTTCTAGAAGATAGGTCCAAAGGTGACTCTTGAAGGATGAGCTGGATCCAAGGACATATCTACTCATTTTTGTATCCTGGTGCCAGTATATACTGTTCAGCAAAACTCAAGTCTTCAATAAGGTTTCTTGACTGAAAGAATGAATGTGTGAGTGAATAAAGACAGAAAATTTAAAACTCATAGTCTGAATAACCACCCACCCCCATATTCTACATTGCCCCCCCACATGGAATTATGTAACTGATTTCCTAATTCACTAAAAAAAAATGAACATTCTCCCGGAGTAGTAAACAAGCATATGGTATTTTTCCTTATAGAATATTCTGTAATACCCATCAATACTGACCTGAGTGGGGAGACAAAGATTCTGAATCCAATATAGTACAGAAAAAGCTCTTTAATACATTTTTTTTTTCCAGGCAAAAGACCTTCAGAAAATGTCCATCATTAAGTAGATTTACAAATGGCACTTTTGGCTACATAAGAGAATCAGATATGAGTCCCAGGTGTTTTCTCTGATAAGTTAGTAGTAGATCAGCTTTATAATGCAACCCTTTCTTAGGATTGAAAAATGGCTAATTTGTTTAAAAGACAGGAAAAGCTGGAATCTTAAGGTCATTGTTTTAAAAAATGTAACATTTATTTCATGCTATACTTCTATGTGTTTTCATACAATAATTTCAAGTATTATATTGTAATTTTTAATAAAGGGAACAAATAAATCTCAACCTAATTTTAAAATAAAGATATATATTAAGTATATTTATTAATGCATGTGACAATACCATATACTATCTTTGATGATGAACTTCATTTTGGTACATGGCAGATTTGTCCTTTTGGTACTGAACTGAAGAAAAACACATTACACCTGAAATTTTTCCTTAAATAAGTAAACCATGGTCAACATCAATAGATTTCAACCAATTAGCAAAACTGAAATGTTTTAGAATTATTCTGATCATTTACAATCAAAATGAAACAGAATTAACACTCAAGAGGAGAGAATACTTAATATCATCAGTTTAAAATAGGTCTTGAAAGCAGATTATTTTCACAACATATTAGAAAGGAAGGAGTATTTGGAAATGTAAGACTTCAATTTAAAGTGAAAGCAGTGACATTTTTAGTATTAAGTCCTCTCCCTCCAACACAGTCACCTTTTATAAGACAGCGTGAAATTGATCAAAGTTGATCACATCTAATCTATGCAAAGATGGATATCTCCTTCATGTTATCCACCACTTCTCAACTAGTCTCCTTTTTAATTTACGCTATTATTTAACAGATTAATAATAAAACATCAGACAATAGAATTAACCCAAAACGCAATTGTACTCTTCTCTCCACAACAGAGCATGGCTTTCAAATTTGCACTAGGCTAATGAAGAAACAACCACTTTCATCTCTATCACAAAAATAAACACATCACACAAACACCTGAAAAGTCAGAAGTGATTTTTAAGGGAGCAAAGAAAGACATTTCAGAGGTTCTCAATGACTGAAACCTCATATACTTCTCTATTTGAAGATTATACTCACAGACACACACATATATATATGAAATAAAAGTTCTTAGAAACACTGTTTATTGTTAATTAAGGATAATTCTTGGTGTTACATTTAGAAAGGGGGTTTTAAAATTTTAAAGCAGGACAGCTGTGAAGATATCAGGCAAAATATTTATTTTTTTATGATTATGACTTAACAAACCAAGACCTGAGTCTATTAAAATATATTCCCTTACCTTCACAGGTACATAGCACTGCTCTCATTTTATGAATAGCCCAAAGCCACCCTCTCCTCACAAGGCTACACCATAAAGGCCATAGGGCTGAAAGGCAGGAGACTGGCATTTGGCACAAGCTCTGACCCAACAAACTTCACGACGTGCCACGTGACCACTCCATACCTCAGTTTCCTCATCGGTCAAATGAAAAGACTAAACTGTGCTCCACGTGGCCCTGTGTAGTACTATCATTTTAGGATTTTCTGACTTCGAAATTTTCATTAGGCACTAGGCTTTATTCACAACTTAATATTACACTTCTGCCCAGTGGTTGGTCAGTAATTTGCATCTGGATAGCCAAAAACTGCCCATAACCAGGTAACCTCTTGGGCCTTTACTCAACAAATAGTGGGTAACTACTCTTGGTGGCTTAAAAATGGCTAAAATTCTTTAAAGCTCTTTTCAGCAAAAGGTAGAGTCTATTTCTCCACCCCCTGATTCTGGGCTAGCTTTGTAACTTGGTTTGGCTCTTAAAATTGTGGGAGTATGACATCGTGTAACTTCCAAGCAAGTTGAGAAAAGGACTTGCAATTTCTGTTCTCACCCTCTTCAGTGTCAGATCTCAGCCTGGGGAAAGGCCAGGTGGATGGAACTGAAGCACCTCAGCCAATAGCCCCAGCCAACTTCGAGACATGCATGAGGCCATCCAAGATCAACCAGCCTCCAACCAACCTGCTCACTGACCACAAATGTGTGTGGAGAGCCAACCGGCTCCCACAGAGAACCAGCAAAGTTCTGCCAACATTGCCAACTGGTAGGATCATGAGCAAATAAATGGTGTTGTTACAAGCCATGATTTGAGGTGGTTTGTTAGACAACAAGGGAGAGCTGACACATTACTCTGGGTCAGGAACTGTGCTGGGTGAAGGAAATACCCTGGGTACCAAGACACAGTACCTGTTCTGCAGATGCTTAGAGTCTAGTTAAGGAAACAGACAGTAACTAGACAATTTCAAAGGAAAGGGAAGTTCTATTAGGTCAGGGTCCAAGATAATGGGTAATGCGGGCAAGAAGAAGATGCTATTTCTTGAAAGACATTCCTTCTTCTTTTGTCAATTAATGAATACCTGAGGACAGAAAGCGTTTAAGATTCATCTTTTAAAGATGTTATAAAAAATTTTTTAAAAGCTAAGTGGTAAGGTCTCTCACTTACTAATTGTGTGGCCTTGGGCATGTGACTAACCTCTTTATGAGTCAGTTTCCTCATCTGTAAAATGGGAATGATGATGGTATTGGACTCACAGGTCAATAAGGACAAACAATGTAAAGTCTTAGCACAGCACCTGGCACAAAATAAGCCCTCAATATAAGGTCCCTAAATGGGGAAACATTGGGGGCAGGTGGATAGTATGGACTGTAGCATTAAATAAACCTGTGTTTGAATTCAGCCTACATCACTTAGTAGTTCTTGCAGCTGTATGATCTTAGAGAACATTTTTAATCTTGCTCAGACTTAGTTTCCACATCTGAAAAATGTGGGTGTTAATATCTACCTTGTAAGGTTGCGATGGGGGTTAAAAGAGATCTATACGTTAAATGACGTCGCACAGAGCCTGGCATACAGTATAAATGCACACACACGGAGGCCATATTTCTCAAACGTAGATCAACAGTATTAACGTTACACATTCTATATTACTTCAAAATCCTATTCTCTGACTAAAGCTACAGATCAGAAAAGTTGGCTTACCAGAAATATATATATGTAACATGTTGAGCATGGTAAGTCCACCCACCAGTATCAGCACATTAGGATAACCTATCACAAAGAGATGACTGAGGTGCAACACTCATATTTTATTTTGTTAATCCATGATAAGAAAGCAACCTCATTGTTCAGATTCATTATTTGAAATGAAGAAGAATTTAGCATTCCCTGACTCCCGAATTTGGCACATTGAGGAATTTCCTCTGTATATCAAGCCCCAAAATGCACTCCTTTCTAGACTAAAAAAGAAAACACGCATACATAAAAATGAGCTGATAAGTTACAACACAAGATGGTGATTTTGGTGAAAAATAATCCTCCCCAAATAAGCAGCATGTCATGTCTTTAGAATAGGTTACACTAGAAAGCTAGTAAAAATTCAGGCTAAGGAGGCAGTTTAGAGTTTCAAGTTTTATCATATATGGGCCAAGTTGTAGAATACATCCCTTAAAAAGGGACACCTTGAACGTGAAATCTTGCCAGAAGGCTTGATTTTAATTATGTGTGTATATACAAACGTCTTTTTTAACATTCAACATATTTGGGGTTAATTCTAGAAAGCTGTTGTAGCTGATTTATAGAACACAATGATTTAGGCTCAGAAAGAGGAAATGGGGCAAATAATTTTAAATAGCATCTCTTTATCTACCCCCACCCAGAGCATCACAAAGGTTTTGTGTTTTTGTTTTTTAGCTAATGCCATAACTGAAACATGTGTTGAATTAAAAGTTGATACTTAAAGCAGGGATTAAGAAAAAGTCATGGCCAGGTGCGGTGGCTCACACCTGTAATCCTAGCATCTTGGGAGGCCACGGTGGGAGGATCACTTGAGGTCAGGAGTTCAAGACCAGCCTGAGCAAGAATGAGACCCCATCTCTACTAAAAATAGAAAAAATTAGCCCAGTGTGGTGGACGCTCCTGTAGTCCCAGCTACTTGGGAGGCTGAGGCAGGAGGATCTCTTGAGCCCAGGAGTCTGAGGTTGCTGTGAGCTAGAATGATGCCACCACACTCTACCCAGGGCAACAGAGCAAGACTCTGTCTCAAAAAAAAAAAAAAAAAAAAAAAAATCATACTTTGGATGGCTTTTAAGCACACTTGAATGCATTAGAACCTTCTCAAAAATGTTAATGAACATATCATACTCCTTTGGATGATACTTTAATTCGAATCTTGGTGAAATCAAGATTCTCTATTAAACAGCTCCATGGCAATTTTGGTGAGAGTACAGTTAAAGTCTGTACCAACTACTCTGTTGATTCTTAAGAAGGGGATTTTAGCACATTTACCTGTTTGGGCTGGAGAAACATTACAACAACTTGCTGCAAACTAAGAGAAAAAAAAAAACAATGAATGAAAACTGCAAATAGAAATCTAGTAAGGCAATTCTATCACGTAGGAAAACTCTTATTTCCCAAATGTTTTCTATGCTGACATTTTTTTTTTTCTCAAGATATGTTACCCGGTTCTTCCACATTCGAACAGTGTATGAAACTCAACTTAAGATGTATATGAATGGAGAAAAGATTTGTATGTCCAAAACCATCCATTTGCATGGAAGTCTTGTCATTGCATTGCTTTGCTTCATCTGACTTTGATCACCCACAGGCCACTGGCGGGCTGGGAGGTCCAGCTGCTCAGTGCTCCAACTCCTCCATGACTTCCATGACGATGGTCCGGGGGCCTGTGAGAATCAGGTTGCTCACTGTCCGGTAGTCTACATGCAACACATTGAGCCCATTGACAGAGACGACAAACTGACAGACCTAAAGGAAAGATGGAAAGACAGAGCATCTATTACAGCTCCTGATTTTTCACAGACCTTTAATAAAAATAGTGTAGAGCCCTAACTGGTAACTTCATTCTTAAAATATCCAACTGCACCCAGCTGACAACTCCAATTCAATAATTTCTAAGGAGGTACACTTTTTCTGGAAGGTAGTATAATAGAAAAAATATATATATTTGCTTTAGAATTTTACAAAATTAGGCTTAAATCCCAACTTAGAAACTTACTAGCTTAAGCCAGGTATTTAAATTTCTGAGCTTTATTTTCCTCAACTCTGAAATAGGAATGAATAGTAATAATAACAATACCTACCTTATAAGACTGTTGTAAGAATTAAATGAGGTAAAGCATATAAAGCTTCTACCACAGTGCTCCAAACTTGTACAGTGCTGAAGGCTGTTATTATTCCCATGGACTTAACATATACGGAGACCCTATGGCCCAGTGTTCCCTGAACAGTCCTCTTTTACAAAACCTATTGTTCCTGCATGATTATTAATAGTGCCTCCTTTCACTCGGCAAAGTACTCAGTTGAGATCATAAATTCCATACTTTCCCTACTTCTCATCCTTATAAAAAGGGCTGAGGTCAATGAAGGTTGGCTCTTCTCCTGAGTGAGTGTTGGTGAACCTGCGGTAGGAGAGACAATTCCAATACAACGAAAAGCATCATTCAGTTACTCAGTTATGAGCAGCCACTCTGGATGTGTTACAGTGAGCTTGATATGGAGCCACAGCTACTGCCCCAAATGGAGGCATTTCTTTTGAGGTTAATGTGGCACCAGAGGCTGGCACAAATTAACAGATGATCCATCTGTCATGTGCTTGAAGAGGTGGACATCGAACATGAGTGATTTATGTCACTCGTACAGAAAAATGGAGAGATACACAGGTGTCAGTGATAAGTACATCTAATTAACAAAGTCACCAAACAGAATATAAATATGTAGGCATATAGTAGGTACTTGTGGCAAGCAAAATAACTCCCCCACCCTCCAAAAATGTCCACGTCCTAATCCCTGGAACCTTGAATAGCTATCGTGGCAATAGGGAATCATGATTGCAGATGGAATTAGATTGCTAATTAGCTGACTTAAACATAGGGAGATCATCCTGGATCATCTAGCTGGGCCCAAAGTAATAGGGACTTTATAAGGGTCCTTCTAAAAAAGAGGTAAGAAGGTCAAAGACAGAAATAGGAGATTTGACAACAAAAATAAGAGGTTGGAATGATTCGAGGAAGAGGCCAGGAGCCAAGGAATGCAGGCAGCCTCTAGAAACTGAAAAAAGCAAGCACACAAGAAACATTCTCCCCTCACAACCTCCAGAAGGAATGTAGACCTGCTGACACCTTGATTTGAGGCTTCTGACCTCTAGACCTGTAAGGTAATAAATTTGTGCAGTTTTAAACCACAAGAATTTAATTTGTTACAGCAGTCATAGGGAATTAATGACAGACTCAATAAATATTCAGTGTTGAATGAATTGAATGACTAAATGTATAAGCAAAAAGTGTAATTAGGATTGAGCCTGAAGGCTTTCTTGCTCCTTATAAATTATCATTTTTCTTACTAGGCAAAAAAGAAAATAAAGCAGGGCAGGGTGGCTCACCCCTGTAATCCCAGCACTTTGGGAGGCCAAGGTGGGAGGATTGCTTGAGGCCAGAAGTTTGAGACCAGCCTGAGCAAGAGTGAGACCCCCATCTCTACAAAAAAATAAAAAAATTAGCTGGGCATGGTGGTGCACATCTGCAGTCCCAGGTACTTGAGAGGCTGAGGCAGGAGGATCACTTGAGCCCAGGATTTTGAGGTTGCAGTGAGCTATCACCAAGCCACTGCACTCTAGCCTGGGTGACAGAGAGAGACCCTGTCTCAAAAAGAAAAAAAAAAGTTATTAATGGACACATCTGCTCCCAATTATTAATTAATTAATTCAGTGTTGAGGACTCAACCGAAGAATGTGGAAAATACTAAAACACTTAGGAAACTGTTTCCTTTTATTTTTTTCTGAATGGGTGCTATCAATATAAACTTAAACACTGTAAGTCTAAAAATATCTATACACCATAATTGGAGAGTATTAAAAGGACAGCTCTGTAAATGCATAAAATAACCTGGAATTTGGAATCCAAAAATACAAATTTAAGTCTTAGGCCCCTTTGCTGGATGACCTTAACCAAGTCATTTCTCCTTTTCTGTGTCTCAATGATATAAATATGTCTTATTTATAAAACAAAGTTAGGTAAAAATGCCTGTCCTCACAGTTTCAAATTAGATAATCCATTTAAAACCTCTTGGCAAATAACAAGCACTACACCAGTGCTGGGTTCTATTAATTTCTTTCCCTTTAAAAATATCCACTTCCTTCACAATTACATGCAAAACAAAATGAAAAGTGGACAGAATAGTAGCAGAGTGATTATTTGTCAATAAACACTTGTTATCATAAACCTCAATATTTTCCACTCCTAACGTCCATTATTAGGTGTTTTCTCTACATAAGGGGATCACACAATCACTTTTTCTCCTTTCTTATTACCACAGATTTGTCCTCATGGATTCAGGGCACATCTTATACAAAATCAGCAGTTCTCAACCATGGTTGAGGTGGTAGTCATAATTGAGGTCACACTAGTAGGTCATAATCTATCCTGAACTAGGCCACAGCAATTTGCAAGACAAGTTAGCACTAATTTAATGTAGACATCAGCCTGTACTTTGTTTATTCTGCTGATGTAGAATTATGAGCCAAAGAATGAGAAGTATTTTGACTCCCCCTGACCCAGAGCTTTAGAATTTAGGCTCGGGCCCTTCTTTCCTCCAAGGGGATGACAGCCTTTTTGTGTTGCCAAACGAAAGGGCTGGAATTACCAGGGGAGCACCTGCCCCAGGTGACCCTTCTCAGGCTCCTGGAGATGAGATGTGTCTCTGTATCATGCAGAGATCACAATGCGGCATTGAGCGTTAACCACAAGTCTGTGTTGTCTGTCCCACATACTGCTTGTTTTAATTGACCAATGTTTAGAAATTAGAAAATCTTCGCATAAAAAAATCCACATTCTGGCCTCTTTGGGACAATCTGAAGATCTGATATCACCAGGTCTGGATGGCCACGTGACCATGCGTGAGTAGAGGCTGCCGTTTCTAAACGGGGCACATGCACTCTCCTATGACATAGTCCAGACAGCTTCCTACTTTTCTCATACCCGCATGACAGGCATGTGAGTTTGTGGTCCCTGATCTGGGGCTACCAGAGAGAAAGAGCTGAAGACAGGACAGATTGAATCTTCAAGAACTAAAGGACCCGAATGTTCATCAACCGATGAAAAGAGAAATAAAATTTGGTATGTTTACACAACGGAATATTATTCAGCAATAAACTGGAACAAACTACAAGCTATGACATGGATGAGCCTTGAAACCGGGATGCTAAGCGAAAGAAGCCAGTCACAATAGACCATATACTGTAAGAGCCCATTTGTATGAAATGTCCAGAATAGGCAAAGTCACAGACACAGAAAGTAGATTATTGGTTGTCTAGAGCTGGGAGCAGCGGCGGTGGGGTGGGGTGTAGATGTGATTGCTAAGGGGAACGGAATTTCTTTTAGGGGTGATGTGGTGGTGACTGTGGTGATGGTTACATAACGCGGTGAACATACTAAAAAACTACTGAATTGTACACTTTACATGGGTAAATTGTATGGTATGTGAACTGTATCTCCACAAAGCTTTTAGTAAACACAACCAAACAAAACAAAAGTGAAGGGAAGAGGGGCCTGATGCCAGCAGTGGGTAGATCCTGAAGACTGGAGGGAGAGGTTGCAGGGTTTGGTTCAAAGATGAGGTCCTGTGCACCTCTTGATTGTGGGGCGCCTAGAGGCTACCAAAGCCGGGATGGTGAAGGCTATGTGCTTGGGAGGATGAGCATTTGCTGACCATTACTCAGGAGCTAGCCCAGGTGCTCAGGGGTGGGAAAGGGGCAGCCAGCAGGGCCGGCTGACCAAGGACCAGTGGTCAGGGTCCTAACACTGGTGAGGGTCCATTTTACTGGATTGCCTATAAGCCCTCAGGTGGGGGCTGGGGTGGGGGTGGGGGATGGGCAAGGGGGCATCAAAATGATCTGATATTGCACCTGTCATCAACCTTGGTGAGTGGTGACTTGAACAGAAGTTAATTTTAGAAAAATAAAAAAGGAAGTCATTTACTGTTTTTGTGTTGTACATGTGCACACACACATTTCTCAAATGCCAAGGTTTGTGACTGATTTACTCTTTCATAAAATAAGGCTGATTCCAGGCTACCCTAGGCGTAAAGACAGTCTCACTCCCTTGTATTCCCACATGCTCTCCCAAGTGGCACCAGCAAGAGCGGGGCCAGAGCAAGAGCCCCGTGCATCGCTCGTATCCCACAATCCTTTATACCTGTGCGGCCCCTGAGCACGCCTCTGGGTGTATAGAGATCAGGTGAGGACCCTCTGTCACAGGGGTAATGGGGAAACAGACTAAGATCTGGTACCAACTAGCGTGCAGATAACTTAAAAAAAAATAAAGATTTAAATACCAGAGTCCTTGCCTTCATGAAGCTGACAATTTAGTTTAGGAGGCAGAGTATCACAGACAGGATCCTTTTCAAAATAGCAGGCCACTTCTCAAAAAATTCTGTCATTTATTGGAAACCCATTCTTTTCCAAGCATCAATCCATGACCTTTACATACGTAATCAAAAATCCTCCTCAAAGCCATGTGGTGACACATTTGTTGGGTTTTGGCCATCCAGCTGTCATTCCGCTACAATTGACTCGAATCATTTCTGAACATCACCTTTGTTCTACTGTGGGCAATCTGTATAGAATGCCAACCAAAATGTCCCCCACCCCATTCATGGGGTCACCTGACCCAAGCTTTGCCACTCAGTGCTCTCTCCCGGACCACCGACTCTGGAGCTGGGTAACACGAGAGCAAGTTCATTTGCTGTGGTCCCAGATCTGCCCTGGTTCCTGTCCGTTATCAAGCCTGGTTCTCTGGATCCGCCTTGATTCTTTTACATACTTGATATCCTTCCAATCAATGTATTTTTTTCTTATGATAGCTGGTTCTGTTACTGGCAACCCATGATCCTCAGTGCAATCTTTATGAACAAACTAAATGTCAGAGAGGTTAACTGATTTGCTCATGGTCACACCACCAAGTGCCACATGTGGAATTTGAACTCCACATGACTCCACAGCCCTACATATATGCAAATTTATAAAGCACAATATGTATATGCAAGCTATGAGGAATGCAGAGAATAATGGAAGACAAATGTTTTTTCTCTTTATCTTTTAAACAGCCCTAGGTCTACTCAAATATCTTATCGTGTTGATGTTTAGGCAGTTTTAACTTCATAAGGAGGCTTTTATTCAGTTAAAGTTGGGTTGCTTTTTGTGTTACTAAAAACCCTCAACAATATGTAAGCTTAGACACATTTCAAACTTTTTTCTTGAGTAAGGCAAAAAACAAAAATGCCTTCAAAACATTTATCGCGCTTATATTCAGGGGAGTATTTTTAGAGTTAGGCTGTTAGGAAAGACGTCATCTCTCCCTAAGTGGTATCAGCAACTGTTGTGGTTCCAGCAGTTCCAATGTCCTGTTACTAAAAAGGTACAAAATGATCTAGAAATGCAGGTATTACTATGTAACATATTGAGTTATAATGGACTTTCAATTAGCATCTACTGTACACTATGTTTTGCAAAACAACACACATTATGAGTAACCACAGGAAGCACACAGCCTGGGGGGAAATTACTTCTCCTCTATATTAAAAAGCACACAGACATGTGACTACCACTGAGTGGGCCACCTTTGGAACATATTACCTTCTGCTTGGGGCGGTGGGGGGTGCAGCGCTTATATGTCACCTACCGATGGTAATAAGAATTCAAGTGAGGTTGCAATGCATTTCTTCTACTTATAATTATCAGATCTGTTTTCAAAGACTGCATCGCAATTCTCTCATCTCCCCCCTTCTTAGAAAAGGGATCAATCAGCTCACATAGCTGCTCTATAACTCATCTCCCACAAGTAGTAGCCTGACATTCACATGAAGGTGTATGGAGCACATTCTCTTCAATGGAAAGGAAGAACAAAATCTTTACAAGTCATATTGAGCCTAGGCAAGCAATGCCTCTGAGCAAGTGGGCAGTGAAGAAAAGTTCTATGGACCAAAATTCGCCTTATAAGAGTTAACAGGAAGACGGAGGCAGGACTCAGCACGTTTTTGGGTGTGATCAGGTTGGGATAAATACCTAGGCTGAACTCCAGCCTTCCTCCTGATAGGAAGCCAAACCAACTAAAATGTTGCCTCTAATTCCTCTCCCTGCACCAGTAGGGATAGCAGATGTATGATGTATGATGATCCTCTGGACAGATTGAGTGCCCACGGGATTGTGCAATTGCACATTTGTTCTTATATGGCTGTAGTCCCACCACAATGATTCAATTGTTTCATCCAACGTGGGAGTGATGTTGGGAAGAAACGCTACACCTATGATTGCATAAGCGTCTTCTCACTGCTGTGGAAATCTGTATTCACTGAGAAACTAGCATCCCTGAAATTGCTGCATTTGCGTGAATGCCACTCTGACTTGTCTGTACCTTTTTCTTTCTGATTTTGAAGGATAAAAAAAGAATTTAAGGGGAAGGCTGCTTCAGACTGCCCCTGAAAACATTTAGCAAGATAGACACAGGAGTCAGAAGGAAGAGAAAGGTAAGATAGATACAAATAGATGTAGAAAATAATCAGGAAGAGCTGAGTCCTATTTAGCAGGGCAAGGAAGCCTGCCCAATGAAGTGATACAGAAAGCAGAAACAAGATGTTAAATAGCAAACCACTATTAAAATTCTCAATCAAGTAGAACACTCAGATGTGTTCTAGAGATCAACCTGATCCGGCTCTCTGCAAATCCCTACCAGGTATCCAGCTCAACTTCTCCTGAATACTTCCTATGCCAGGAAATGCACCACTTAATGAAGAAGCCTTTTGGGGGAGGGGGGTAGTTGCATGTTAGAAGTTCTAGCAATGCATTCAGTCAACATTATTTAAGCCATTTTCACTGCTCAGTTGCTTAAGTGAAAAACACACCCAAATATAAAAGAGTGGCTCTCAAACTGTAGTGTAAATATGAATCAACTTTGGGAGCTTGTTGGAAGCGTGAATTCTCATATCCAACTCACAACCTACCAAATCAGACTCTCTGGGGGTGCACCCCAAGAATGCATTTTCATTGAGCATATTAGGTGATTTTGATATAGCACTATGTTGAGAAACAGTGCTGTAGAATATATTCCAGGATTTTTTCTATTATAAGTCAGCTTAAATGCTCATTCCGTACCTGTTAGTATTATAATAGTGAATTCTTTGACTATACGCTTTAACAGCTTCATTAAGAGAGAGGCTGACATTTCAGTTTTTATTAAAATTATTACTTGCCTGAAGTCTTTAAATTTTAGAGTCAAATTTTGCTATCTTTTAGACTTCACCAATAATAATAATGTATAAAATGTGTAAGTGTAGAGCTATTATCAGAGATAATATCCAAGTTGCCCAAAATACAATACTGAAAACAACAAAACCTGCTGGCACATTAGGCCACACATACCTTTAAAGCTATTTGTGAGCCCAGCATCATCTCTCAGCTATTGATGGGCAAATTATCAATAATACCATGATCAGACTGACTGAGAATAAGGCTTAAGGCTTTTTGACAGCCAAAACACCAAAGACGAGAAGGCTGAGAGTGAACTGAGCAACAAAAGTCATGAGTAGATTAAGAAATATTCAAAAACTGTTGAAAGTTAGAGTTTAGAAAGAAAAGTTATATGTTGATTGCTCCTATTTCTTTAAACATTGCTCCAAATCATACATCTGGTTTTCATAATATGATATTAAAGACAGTGCAAGCAATGGCATACACATTTACATAAAGCACTATCTTCTCACGGATGGTGTGGTGTTTCTCCTCTCTGTTACCTACCCCTGCGGAAGCATAGTCATTCGGTCCGTGTCTTAGTCTGTTTGGGGTGCTACAACAAATGCCATAAACTGAGTAGCTGACAAACAATAAATATTTATTTCTCTCATTTTGGGAGGCTGGAAAGTCCAAGTTCAAGGCACCTGCAGAAGGAGGTGTCTGGTGAAAACCTGCTTCCTTCTAAACCGCAATTTCTAAGTCCTCATGTTGCAGAAGAGGCGAGGGGGTCTCTTTTTGGCTGCTTTTATGAGAGCAGTGATCCCATTCATGAGGGCTCTGCCCCTGTGACCTAATCGTTTCCCAAAGGCCCCACCTCTTAATACCATCACCTTGGGGGTTAGGGTCTGAGCATCTGAATTCTGGGGGGACACAAACCTTCAGACCATAGCAGTCCCTATCCGCAGACCAATTCTTAGGTCACAACTTGCCAGTCGGCAGGGGCAGTGCTGTGACACCTATTAAGAACAACTAACATTTTTCCAAAGCTCTTTACATGTGCAATTTCATTTTAAGATTCCCAACACACTCTATGAGTCAGGGATTATTTTTATTCCCATTTCACAATCGAGGGTATGGATTCAGAGAAGTAAAGTAACTGGCCCAGGTCTATGAAGGTAGTAAGTGGTGAAGCCAGAATTCTGACTCCAAACTTGGATGCTTAAGCCCTAGACTACCCTACCTACTGGGTAATGAATGGGTAACCAGCTCCCGTAAGCTTGGCAGAGACACCACATGGATGAATACCCCGACCTGGTGTCTAAGCACCTCTTACACATGCTGGATTTCTCAGTACCGCATTTGATTTTTCCTTCTACCATCCCTGAAAATGGAATAATGCTCACTTGATGAACATCATTATCACCACCATCATCATCACCATCATCTTTATCCAGGGAAGAAAATGACGGGGAAAGGGAAGGGGGAATTTTTTACAGTTTTAAAAATAACGCATGCTTCTCTTTACATCTGGGCCAGATCTGACAGAGGTATCTGTTGTCTTATCTTCAACCAGAGTTCAAATAACACACAACCATGTTTATTATAACCTGGAGGAGAAGGAGGAAGGTCCCTCTCACTGTTGATACTTCCTCTCTTCTGCGGGAATGACACCAGGAAATAATAACGAGGTGAAGATTAATGATTCTGGATGAAGAGTTCAAGATTCCAGGAGGAACAACAGAACACGAATGCAAGGTGTGTAATTACCCCGGTAACAATGCTGCATGTAATTCAGCCAGCAAGCGCCCATCGCACGCCACTTGTCACGGTGATTGATTACATTACCTAATCTCTGCCTTTAATAAGCATTACCAATTCCACTCACATTCCTTTTTTTTGTTGTTTTTGCAATCTTCATAATAGAAACAGGACAACAGAAGATTACATGAATATACCATCTGTCTTCTGTAGGTGGGTGAGAAATTGGCATCAGGTGATCCACATCACATGGATATTACCACGCTCAGTGAAGGGCACCCTTCACTTGCCTGTAAAGTTTGGCTTATCCTCAGCAAAAATGAATTCCCTAAGAAGTTTATCTCCAGAGATATTCTCATTCTCTTCTTCCTTCCTCCCTCCCCAATAAAGGGGTAAAGATAAGTGTAGGGTAATGAAAAAAAACACTGGACCAGGAGTCCGGAGATAAGTTCCAGCTCAGCTCTGCACTCTATAAACGGAGTCATGCTACTTCTCTTCTCTAAGCATTAGTTCTCCATCTGATAAGTTGAGTGGGAAAAAGTTATATTTATTAGGAACTTTAAAGTATGTTTTGATTCTAAAATTCTATGTGAAAAAAAGAACTACTTATTAGTGATTGAACAACATATTTCCTTTTTTTTTTTCTTGTGAGAGATGGGGGTCTTGCTCTGTTGCCCAGGCTGTAGTGCAATGGCGCAATCATAGCTCACTGCAACCTCAAACTCCTGGGCTAAAGCGATCCTCCTGCCTCAGCCTCTTCAGTAGCTGAGACTACAGGTGTGCACCATCAAGTCTGGCTAATTATTTATTTATTTATTTATTTATTTTTGCTATATTGTCCAGGCTGGTCTTGAACTCCTGGCCTCAGGCAAATCTCCCACCTCAGCCCCTTGAGTAGCTGGGATTGCAGGTGCGGGCCACTGCACTCTTCTCATATTTACTATTAACAACAATTTCAGTTTACTGATTTCTTATATGCCAAGAACTAGGCCAGGTATTTGCTTATATTAAATTTGTAAAGGAAGCTGGGCACAGTGGCTCACACCTGTAATCCTAGTACTCTGGGAGGCCAAGGACGGAGGCTCACTTGAGTCCAGGAGTTCAAGACCAGCCTGAGCAAGAGCAAGACCCCATCTCTATAAAAAACAGAAAAATTAGCTAGGCATGGTGGTGTGTGTCTGTAGTACCAGCTACTTGGGAGGCTGAGGTAGGAGAATCACTTGAGCCCAGGAGGTTGCAGTGATCTATGATGACGCCACTACACTCTAGCCCAGGCGACAGAGTAAGACTCCATTTCAAAAAAAAAAAAAAAAAATTATAAAAGAAACATTCTTCTTCGTAGATATATAAACTTAGATTAAGAACAGTACAAATGGAAGAACATAAGATGAAGAATCTCTCATGCACTTATGTGTGTTAGGTGTATGAACAAACAAAAAAACCTGAAGGACATGTATATTATAAAGGTATATTCCATTAAGACAGTGTAGTATTGGTATAGACAGATGAATATACCAGAATTGAAAGTCCAGAAACTAACCTCCACACATGGACACTTGACTTATGATAAAGGCAGTACTGCAGGAAAAAAGGACATTTTGTAATAATAAAAGGTTCACTCCATCAAGAAGATATAAAAATTGAAAACATATATGCACCTAACAAAAGAGCCCTAAACTACATGAAGGAAAATTTATAGAATTTAAGGGATAAATAGACAATTTGGCATTAATAGTTGAGACCATTTGGACCCATTTTCAATAAAAGATAAAACAAATAGGCAAAAGATCACTCTAGATATACGTAATATATACACATACCTATGACCAGCAATTCTATTCCCAGATATATACTCAATACTATGAGTACAATATGATTAATTTACATAAAGTTCAAAAGTACACAACTAATATAGGGTCTTAGAATTCCTTGTTAGTGGTTACACTAGCAATTCACTTTGTAATAAATGGAATTGTTTTTAAATAATTTGTACATTTTCTGGCCGGACGCGGTGGCTCATGCCTGTAATCCTAGCTCTCTGGGAGGCCGAGGCGGGCGGATTGTTTGAGCTCAGGAGTTCGAAACCAGCCTGAGCAAGAGCGAGACCCCGTCTCTACTAAAAACAGAGAGAAATTAATTGGACAACTAAAAATATATAGAAAAAAAAATTAGCCGGGCATGGTGGCACATGCCTGTAGTCCCAGCTATTCGGGAGGCTGAGGCAGGAGGATCGCTTGAGCCCAGGAGTTTGAGGTTGCTGTGAGCGAGGATGACGCCACGGCACTCTAGCCCGGGCAACACAGTGAGACTCTGTCTCAAAAAATAAAAATAAAAAAAAAAAAATAATTTGTACATTTTCTAAATAGTTCAATAAAAAATTATTTTAACTCCCACCTTTACAATTTATTAGTTGTATGACTTTGGGCAAGTTAAAAATTCTCTGAGTTATAATTTACTCATCTGTAAAATGAAGATCAAGTTTATAATGAGGATCAAGTCTGAGTGAGTACTAATCCTAGTGTTTAATACCAGTAAATGTCAAATAAATATTGGTTTTCCTCTTCCATCCTTCTTCCTGCACAATCCCTATTCCCCTAAACAGCCCACTGAATGCAGATTGCTAAAAGGGAGACAAATCATTGCATGGATCCATACCCAGAAAAGCCAGTTTGGGTTCTGGTTTAGGAAATGGAAATAGATGTTGAGTGATGGTGTTATTCATTCATATCAAAATTAAAATAAAATAAAAAAACAGTACAGGGCGGTGAGAGTGAATTTGCTCCAATCTAAGAGAACCCCACAAGGACAGAGAATCCAGAAGCCACTGTAAGCAACCAGCATAATTTTAAAGTAAACACTGAATTCCGTTAAGGAATCTCTGGTCCTGTCCGTAAGGTATTCACATTAACAAAGTTGCTTCAGAAATGAAACAGCTGTACAGTGTAACTAGACTCATGGATGATCCTTCACCAAAACGTCAGAGGCAAAAGTTTAGCCAAGATTTGCTACTAAGTAGGAATTCCTTACATATATAGAATGTTTTACATTTATAAAAACATTCAGATTCAGCAAGGATACTGCTTAGGAGTTTTGGATGCTGCTGTAATAAATAAGTTATGTGTTTGTGTCTAGTGCACACAGCCCTGACAACAGAACACTGTTCTTGGAAGAAAAAAAAAAGTAGAAGAAAAATTGCAGCTGTATGTTCAGCCCCATAAATCTCTCCGCCAAGTATGCGACTGGCTGGAGTGACTATGTGGGAAGAGGCAGAGATCCAGTTCTTGGACAAACACAGGATTTTCTCTCCAGAGAACTAGTCTTCCCCTAAGCTTTATGCATTTTAAGCATGCTATATGCCTATGTGGTATCCCCAGAGAACAGACTGTGCAATTAGCACTGAAAGAAGGCCAGCCATGTGTAAGAATGACTATCTTTCACAATAAAACAACAATAACCAAAGCAGCACTAAAGCATTTTTTTTTTTCAAATTGAGAAATTCAAAGTGCCTGCTGGTCTCACACAGCATCTGCCCCCTTCTAGCCCAAATCCACAAAAGGTCTGTTTCAGATCTAGGCTCACCCTTGATCTGCTCTGCTCAGCTGGGTGGCTCAATCACAGGCGGATTGTGGTGCACTTAGAGGAGGGGGAGGTTTGGGGAGCTCTGGTTCAGGCCACTGAACTTGGATTCCCAAAGTTAGGGCAAAAACTTGCCTTCCTGGGATTTTCTCTAGAGATGTGGATTAGGCTGAATAGAGGATCTGTGACCAGATCCGCTGGTCATCTGATCCATCTGAATAGATGGCTCGTGTCAGCTTCCCACAGGGGGCTCATGACTGCTCTAGGAACACTTCCGAGGTCTGCTTTGCACTAGGAACGGATCTGATGGTTCCCCAAGGTTAATAGCAGTGTTCAGTTGCTGAAAAGAAGCAACATATGCACATCATAACCACAAGATTCCACGGACTTCCTCTACTACTGAAGGCAAGGGACCTGTCAGCTGAGAGCAAATGCTCACTCTTACATTCCTAAACCCCCATACAAAACTTGTTTACACTGTGGGGATACAGGAATTTCCTCAGAATTCCCTGTAATTGCAAATGGGGTGGAGGGTGGGTTCCAACAGCAGGAGACACATTCTCAACACATACATCAACTCCCATGTAAGCATAGTCAACTCCCACACGAGCTTATGGCCAAGAGGAAAGAGGTTCCATAGGTCAGACTCCCTCCCTAATCCCAAATTCTTGCCTCCTTAAGAACCTCTTACCTGGATACTGTTTGGCCTTACAATGTTTATTATTAACTGCTTAACACCAAGAAATGACTATACTTTTTTCTGGATCATGTTAAAAATGCAAAATTAATATACCAAAGATTTCAAAAGACCAAGTACTAAATAAGGTGAGTATAGTAAGGTCATTTATCAAGCAACTGATTACATTATAACTTTGTTTTGGTAAATGCAATGCATTTTTTCATATATATTTCATTCATCAGGGGTGATCTAAGGTGTGTTGGTGACATTATCTAACCTCTAAGGGTGGGTCAATGTCTCCTTATTCTTCCTCCAAGGTGGCACTGCTTTGATCTGGGCTAAGAACAAAAAATACGTGTGTGTGTGTGTGTGTGTGTGTGTGTGCGTGTGCTTTGCAGAGACACATAGTAATGCCACTATCTTGCTAATGTTTTAGGGGGAAAAGTAAAAGGTTTATAACTAGGATTGGGAATGGAGCAACCACTTTTTGGGTGTGTTGGGATCTGGACTAAGAAACCTTCAGCAGCCTTTGCTGGATGCCGTCAGGGGAGGGAGCCAAGTAGCTGGTTTGTGCTTCAGAACTAGTACTGGACATATTCAGGACCAAGCAAGCTGTGGGCCAGGGAACGGAGTTGTCAATTAGGCTACTCAGGACTGTCTCAGTTCAAGAACTTAAGAATGCTTCACACTGACTTGGCTAAAGATTGGGAGAAAAGCCTTGTCTAACAATTAATATGCAGGTGAGGCCAGCATGCCACCTTGGTATCACCCTCAGACACCTAGCATATCAGTCAAAAAGAACTGTATGAATTTAGAGAATGGGGTCCCTCCAAATCTTTATTCCCAGAGAACATTTGATCTCTGGCAGAGTAGACAGTGTATTTTGCCAATATTAGCTAGATGGAAAACTGAGGACCAGAAAAGTAAAATAATTTCAACGCATTTGAATGGCACTATGACATAATGGAAAGACCAACGGCTCTGGAGCCAGGCAGACCAGGGCTGGTTTGGCTTCTGGCTCTGCCACTTCAGTTAGTTGCACAGTCAGAGGCTATGACTCAAACTCTTTCAGCCTCAACTTTAAAATATAGCTAATATCCAGCTCATTGGGTTGTGACAAAGATTAGAGGAGATAATACATATTAAGCAACTAGCATAGTGCCCAGCATAATGTGCAACAAAAATTGGTTCCTTTCTCTCTCCATCCTGTAGAGTATATACCAGACATTAAGTTGCATTAAGTGGTCTAGCCTCTAGGCTAGTTCCCACGTCTGTCAATGTTTACTTCAAATGCTAAACCACTAGATTCTGAGCCAGAACCAAACTCCTTTACTAAGACTAATGCAAGAATGTGATTAATTTATAGGCTAACGCTGGAAAACTGACTTCCATTCTGAACATTCAAAAATGCTTGCAGGAAAGTTTCCCAGGCAGCCAGACTCAGCTTGGCCATATTTCTTCTATCTCTTATAAAACAGCTGAAATAGTCCAGTTGTGTACACAACCAGGGTTTGCCATAACCAGTTCTTTTTAGAGGCTTAGAGAGAAAAGACTGAATAGAGGACTCTTATCTTAAATATTTCATCCATTTTGGGCCCCTGCCCCAAGGAGCCAGAGGAAGCAAGACATAGATAGTTTCCGCTTACAGAGACAACAGTGGAATCAACCTCACTCTAGAAGTATATAATACAATTCCATACCCAGCAGTACGTGTAAGGCACGATGCTCAGGGAAAGCTCTCTACTCTCCTTAGCAGGGCAGCCTCCCCTCCCCTTTAGTGGACAAATCACACACATTCTCCATTCTCCTCTTCCCTTCTGCACACTTCTACTGAGCACATTTCATGACTGGTTATTAGGAAGAACATGAATATAAATAAGAGGGTGGAGCTTTGTGGTGTCAGCTTGGCCAAGCTAGCACTACATTTCCCAGATTCCCTTTCTGGTACAGTTCCAGGTTCAAGTTGGTCACGAGAGAATTTTGCATATCTGAAAGGTAGAATTGATGCAGCAACCATTACTCAGGGCTGTTATGGTTAAATGCAGTAAGAAGCAGACACAGAATGCTGGAGGGTTCCAGCTGTCCTTGCCTTCCGCTGCTCCACATCCAATTTTTCTCCCCAACAGATGGCCCTACTGACCAAAAGTGGCTTCAAGACCCCCACCAGACAATGAGGCCATTGCCTGCCATAGCCTTCGTCAGGAGCTTCCCTCATGGTTCTACTCCAGAAACTTCAGAGATGGAAATTAGTATCACTCATCCAAGAATGAAGATTTGGAAACCATAAGCAAATGAGGTGCTTGCTGAGGGCTTGGGGAATATGGAATAAACATTAGAAAAAGGAAGTTATTAATACAGATGCAGAGATGCTGATGGATTACAACCTGTTCTCACTCTCCTCTGAAGTAGAGAGAAATGCAGAAGTGCTGCTAGCTTCTGACTTGTTCTCACTCTCCTCCACTCTGTTCAGCTCTTTGTCCCAATTGCCAGCGCTGCTAATGAGGAGAAACCTCGGGCTCACCACCAGACCCTTAAAAAGAACTGCAAAGATGGACTAGTTGCCTAGGCTTGAGACAGAGGATAAAAGAGCACGCACTCGAGTCACAGCGGTAGGAATCTAAGGGAGGTGTAAAAATGGAAGCTCAGTGCACAGGTGGTGTCGAAAATTCGAGCAGGGAAGCTGAGGAGACCAGAAGCTTTCGGTATCAAGCCTGGCTAACTAGATGAATAATGTGGCAAGGACAGAAACGGGAGAGGGGATTAACAGGAGAAGCAAGTTTAAGGCGAAGATGAGACTCGGAGACGTTAACATGTTGATAAGACATGCTGGCGCTGGTGTCCAGGATGAGATGGAACATGGCCGGGAGCTCTGCAGGAGTGTGCAGGGAGAGTCGGCTTTGGGAGTCGCTGACATAGAGGTGACAGAGGAAGCGGGAGTGGGGGGGATGGGCATGGAACCCTCACAGCCAAATGGGGCACCTAATTGTGTACAAACATATTTTTTAAACAGATTTTATTTTTAAGAACAGATTTAGGTTCCTAGCAACATTGAGAAGAAGGGACAGAGGTTTCCCATACACCTCTTGCCCCACACATGCACAGCCTCTCCCATTATCAACCTCCCCGTGAGGGGGATTTTTTTTTTTTTTTTTGACCCAGGGAAGATGTCCAAATATATTGTCACGTGAAAACAGCAGGTTACAAAACGTGTGCGTAACATGAGCCCGTTTTTATAAAAATATACATATTTAGCAAAGTAAAAGGACAAATGATATATATCAAAATATTAACAGTTATTTCAACACAGTAGGATGATTGCTGATTTTGTTTAACTACTCTCCCCCTTTTTTTCCTATTTGAATTTTCTATAATGGACATTATTTTTTAAATGAGGAATAGGAGGAGAGGGATTTACTAACCTCAGATGAGCCCAAATATGCTGCGAAAGGCTCCTTCTGGCAAAGTAAATGTTTCTGTTCAGCCTGTGTCTGGGAAATTGCTTCTACCTTACGAATTTGAGTGTCCTTCAAATATGATATTCACTCAAACTTCCTTTTAGGCAAGGAAGCAATTTTTGATATTAAAACTTAAAAAAAAAGCATAGACAAGAAAATACAAATTTTCACTTAAAAAAAGAAACAACCCAAGTACATACTACTAAATTATACAAAGTACATTAACTAAGTTTCGTTTATTGCAAAGATCAAGACTAGGAGCCGGAGGCTTCTATTTCATCCCATTCAAAGCCCTCACTCTGGCCTGCGTCTCATTCGCTCACCCATGCCAAAGGCCTGACATACAATGATGTCTGACGTTTCTTGGTTCCTATAGTAAAATAGGAACATTGACATTTCAATTAAAAAGGTAAAATAAGGACATTTACCATCAGACTATAAAATTCCTCTTCTGAAAGAGGATACTATCATACTTGAAGATATGCTTTGAAAAAAATCATATACCAAATGAAAGGGCACCATTTCAAGAGCACTGGGACTACATTAAACCTAGATGAATTCCAATACTCATAACAACGTAACTCAAAACCACATCTATCTAGTCTTAACAAAAGCTCTGATAACTAAAACTACGTTAACAGGCACAATGGACAGTGTAAACACTGTTAATGGGCACCAAGTTTCATAGGGTAGACAATACTTGCTTCTGCAGTCACACTTATTCAATTACGTTTTTTAAAAAATGGTGCTGCTTAAGCTATGAATGTTTTACCAAAAAAAAAAAAATGTTTTTTAATAAATATGGCAAATGCTAAAAATCTAGTTAGGTTATCATGCAAGATACATAACCAAGACAAACTCAAATTTATAATAAAGGCAACTTGCATTCAAAATGAACTCTACCCTTATATTTTATTAAAAGGGCAAACATCATGAATTAACCCAGCTGCTTACTTGAATTACAAAAGTAACATGATTCAATATGAAAATAAGAAACTGTCTACAAATCTCTGACAGTAATAAATTGCAATATACAATGCATACAGGAGTCATACAGAGCAACAAACTCTCGTACAAAACAAAAATATTTTAATACCTTTAAAATCCAAATTTTTCTTTAAAATCATTCATGAAAAGGATTCTCAAGTCAGAATTAACACCTCAATTAGTCAAGCATCAGGAAGCTACATTACAGCTATTAATGTACAAAGAGACATCTTTTCACCAGTCATTTCCTTCTGATGTCTCTGCTCCAGAATCATACAGACTCTCACTTCTCCACACTCTCCATTCCATTTCTTCAGATCATGAAAACTGAATTTGTTGAACACCAGAAATCTGTTGATATGATGTCGTGTAAACCATAACATTTTGTTGTTGACCATCTGTGGTTATTAAGCCAGCTGGTAACTGGTTAGTAAATGCCTCCTCTGTGAGCTCTTCGCTTAGCCCATCTGTAGCTGTGACTGCTCCACCAATTCCCTTCTCTCCTTTCATAGCCTCTCTGAATTTCTGAAGGTATAATTTCAGAGGTTCCACATAACTGTCGAAGCCTAAGGTAGACATGGCAAAGAGAATATCCTCTCCATTGATTGTTTTCCGTTTCTCTTGATGGCATCTTTCACTGGCTTCAGATGTTATAAAGCTGATGAACTCACTTACACATTCTTGAACACATTCTTTGGCATCTTTTGCAATCTTTCCTGTTTGAGGTATGGCATTTTTCATTATCCTAGCCACATTTGCAATTGGAAGATATATATCTTGTTCTCTAAAACTTTCTTTTGAACCATTTGTGTCTTCATGATCATTCATGCTGTCCTCAGTATCATCATGAGGCTGTATAACATAATGACTTCCTCCAATGTAGTCGGCAGAAATGCCTAGTTGAGAAGCATCTGTTGTAGAACTGACACCATCCATTGTCATGAAATACTGTCAGAACCGTGTTGTCAGTGGTGCTCAAGAACACCCGTCTAAAAAGGTGTCCAATCTTTGCTCTATTTCAACCTTGTTAGAGTACTCTGGGCGAGATTACGATTTGTGGGTGCTCTATAATTCTTTGTTCTCGGAGACTACCGTTCCTAAGGCCCTGCATATCCTCCCGCCTCCCACCACCGATGATTAAAACCTCAGTCCAATCCGAAAGGCTTCCTTCCCACACCTTCGGGGCAAGTCCAGGGACCGCAAGCCGCCAGATGGCTGCATTCTTTACGTGGAAACCAGGCTGCGGGGAAACCAAAGCCATTCCTTCCTCCCCACTCAGGTGCCCGGGGTGGCTCCGGCCCCACGGCCGTGTCCGGCCGACCTGTCAGTCCCCCGAGTGCGGAGCGGACGCCCCTGGCGCGCATCCCCCGACTCGCCGGGCCGACCTCGGGCCCCGCACCCAACGCCAGCCTCCCGCCCGGGGTGCGCCGGCAGACAAAGCGGCCAGGCCGGCGACGGCCCCGCGGGAGGGGGGCACCCCCCGGGGACCCGCGCGGTGGCCAAGGCCGAGGGGGCACAGCCGGGGCCGGGGGCAAGAGGCCCGGCCTGCGTTCCCTGGCCGGGTACTGAGGGACATGTTTGCTACAATTGATAAACCTGCACCGACACATCATTGTCACCCAGAGTCTACAGTTTACATTTGGGTTCACTCTTGGTATTGTACACTGTATGGTGTTGGGCAAAGGTATCGTGACATGTACCTACCATTATAGTACCAGACAGTAGCCTCACTGCCCTACAAATCCAAATAGGTATTTTTTTCCTAGTAATTTCTCTTTGTATGTATCCTCTTCCCACAAGATCAGAAACAAGTGAAGACAATGGACATTTGACTCTCTGCAGAGTTGGAGACACATAGGTCTGTGCTCCACAGATGGGCCCAGGGTTCCAGCTCACACAGACGTGGGGACCCCACGGTACGTGGCCACCCACAGCACCCCTGGGCTTACAACGATATGGTCTGTGCCTGGTCCTGATTGCTCTGGCTCTAGAAAGTGGAGCTTGATCTCATTATCCCAGCTGTGGGTACGTGCAGGCAGTTACCCCGCCCAGAAGGCAGTTAGTTAAGGCCCCGGTGGTTACACGCTGGCCACACGTGGCTATCACAAGCACAGCTTTCTCCTCGGAGGTGCTGAGGGAGCCCCCCACCTTATGCAGATGGCTGGCATTCCACTTTCTCCACCCCTGCAGTGAGCCCCATTTAAAACCCTGCTCTGTGAACTTTCCACCAGTCAGCACAAACTTCTGCCAAAACGAAGTGGATATGGGTCTAGGTATGAAAGCGGGGGTGGGAAGAATAAACATTTTCTCTTCAATGGAGAGAAATCCATACTTTAAAACTAAAGACCCAAAGCATATTTGAATTAACAAGATATTGATCTCCTTAAACTAGCCTTAAGTTTTCCTCAGGACAGTATGAAGGATAACTTCCTTTTCTTTAAAAAGCCTCTGTTTCTCCAAGAGAACAGGGCACAGTGGAACCTTATCAGGGTACAAGGCCACGGCTGTTTGCTGGCTGCCTCACTAGGTGCGGTACATGCAACAAGAGCTACGTTTTCCACTGGCCATCAGGCAGGCCAAGTTTCTTGAATGCCATATGGCACAGGTGTAATAATTGAAAGCAATCAAGATGAGTGCATGAGCGATATTTGGCTCTAAAAAACTGTTATTAAGATTTGGGGGCTGCTTTTTTGCTTGTTTTGTGCCGTGCAAAGTTTGACATCGAGTGGAGCTGATATATTTCCAAATGTGTGTATAACTGATACTCTGTAAGGAAATACCTCAGTGTCAAAAATACACCATCCAAATGCCTTATAATGTATTTCAAAAACAAACTGTGGCGCACTGCCTTGCATTTGAATTTGAGGCATGAAAATCAACATAGCCTTTTATCCAACAACATGACTAGATTATGTATGCACCATCACATCCACCATTTAAGTGGTCTGGAGCAGTAGCTGTCACTCTTGGCTATACATTAAAATCATTAGGGAGTTAATAGTCCTGATGTCTGGGCCTCGCCCCAGACCAACTGAGTCTGTATCTTTGGGTATTTTTTAGGAGTTTCCCAGGTGATTCTGATGCACAGTAAAAGTTGAGAAATCCTGGTCTGGGCATTCATTCAAGGATCTCTGTGTTCTTGTTTATGCTTGCTTGAAACAAGGGGATTATATTCAAGGCCAGTACCCCAAAATGGAATTCATGGCATGGGAAGAGCTGGAATTTACTCTTAACTTGGCTCTGAACAACTTACTTGGGTCTTCACTTTCTTATAGGCAAAGTGGAATTAGTAATACTTACCTCTATTTCAAAAACTTGTAAGAATACAATGAGAAATATAATATCCTCTAACACGTGTTTTACAAAAGCAAGGCATTATTACTATTATTATTATTAAAAACAGTTAAATATAATATAAACTTAAACAGTCCAGATCATATTAGGTATTGAAATGACTATGATAGCAGAAGTGGGACAAAGGAGGGATAGAAATAGTATAAATTGAATGCCTAATGGGCTGGGCACTGAAGTTGGTCTATTTCAAACATCTGATTTAAAAGCATGGTCAGGAGTGATGAGATCCTACTTCTGGCTATCTCATTTGACCCTGGATAAGTCATTTAACTTCTGTGGGCCTTACTTTCCTTCCCTATAAAATGAGGAGGTTAGATTTGGGGGATTTTTATCCGGGGATCCACGGATAAGTTTCAGACAATCCACGAACAAGATTAAAATGGGCAAATGTGACACACACACACGCACACGTTTTTCCTGGAAATAGCTGTTATTGGATCCTCAAAGAGGCATATGACCCTCAAATAACATTACAAACCAGAGGAATCTTTCCAGCTCTAAGTTTATTATTATTGGTAGTGGAAACAATACTTTGGAAACTCAAAAGACATTTATGGGTGGATTTCAAACACATTTTTCACAAAACTATCTTTACCCCAATAGATTTTCATTTACAAAGCTTCTCAATGCAAAATTCTAGATAAGAGCCAAGAATAAAAACTGATCTAATGACCATTAAGCATTGTCAATGGCTTCCTTCACTTCCTAGAAGTCAAGTTGGTTTGAGGTGATCTCAAAAGACCAGCAAGTCCACCATGGCCCAGAGTGGTCCTGTGAGATTCAGGACATAAGTGGGTCCCTGCCAGCCTGGCGGCCTTTTGTAGATTCTGACCTCTCATTTCACAGTGGTGCTGGTGGAAGGGGTATGTTTGTACATGAGGACTGGAGGACAGATGGGGAAGAAAATGCAGTCTGAGGGCAAAGGAGGCCAAGTCTAAATGTGGGACACTGCCAGAATAAGAACTTGAACCAGTGTCAGATAAAACCACAAAATAAGGAAAAACCAGATACTACAGCACTGAGTGGAACGGGTGTCTGATGATCCTCAGTACCCTTGAAGTGATCATGGAACACAATTCCAGCCAATGAGATGTGGGCAAATATGTTATGAAGGGTTTCCATCTGCCTTATTGCAGAAATTTATTTCTCATAATTCTAAAGGCTGAGAAGTCCAAGATCAAGGCATCAGCACATTTGGAGTCTGGTGAAAGCCCACTTTCTGGTTCATAGATAGCGCCTTCTAGCTGTGTCCTCACATGGTGGAAGGGGTGAGGTAGCCCTGTGGGGCTTCTTTCATAAGGACACTAATCCCATAAATGAGGGCTCCACCCTTATGACCTAAGCACCTTCCAAAGGCCCCACCTTTTAATACCTTCACAGTAGGGATTAGGTTTCTTTGTATTTTTTTATTTAAAAAATTTTTTTAGAGACAAGGTCTCGCTCTATCACCCAGGCTGGAGTACAGTGGCACGATCATAGCTCACTGTAACTTCCAACTCCTGGGCTCCAGTGATCCTCCCACCTCAGTCTCCCATAGAGCTGGGATTACAGGTGTGAGCCACTGTACCCCCTGGGATTAGGTTTCAATACATGAATTTTGCAAGTGGGGGAGACACAAACATTCAGACCATAACACCATCCTAACTAAAAAGGAAGAGACATTTAAGGTGAAGTGTAAAACATAAGGAGCAACCTAGCAAAAAGGCATGGGCCCTAGAATTCTAGGAGGAAGGAGCAGCAAGTGCAAAAGCCCCAAGGAGAGAAAGCTATCACTGGTTGCAGGGACTAGCAGGTGATAATGGAGGTGAGCAAGGAGGAGAGTGGCCAGGAGATAAGACCTGTAAAACATTTAGAGGGGTCAGATCAGGTAGTGCTGTTTGGGCCATGGTAAGGATACAGTGGGAAACTAATGAAGGATCTCAAGCAGGAGAGTGGCATGACCTCCTGATTTCCTTTGGTTGCTAGGCTGGGGAACGTATAATAAGTGTGCAGGAGTAGATGGAGTAGTTGTAAGGAGAATAGGTAGAGCCATAGTAGTACTGGTGAGAGATGACAGTGGTTTAGATTTGGAGAAATGAAGAAAAATACATACATTCAAGATAACATTTTGGAAGTATCTGGAACTAAAGGGAGAAGAGAAAAAAAGCAAAAGCATGATTTCTAGGTTTCTGGCTCTAGTAACTGGGTGGATCGCAATGATATTTACTGAGCTGGAAGAGACTGGAGGAGGAAGAGGAATGTGAAAAACAAAGCATTCAATCAACTCAACCTCCCTAATTCCTGTTCCAGGGATCTGCCCCTCTGCCAGATGAATGTTTTCCCATTTCGCCTTTTCATCATTTCACTTTCTCTCACAGGCTCTCCTTGGAGAACCATAAGCTGTAACTATAATACCAACAATATTTGATTTCATCTGGCAGAAAAATGGTTGAATTAAGAGATTCTGAAGCTAAAGGCAAAATGACAGACTCAACACATGACTTATAGTCTTCATCATGGAATTCTGAAAATGAATAAATGTTCAAACATGGAAAAATTTGTATCTGAGAACCCAAGTCTGTATGCAGTAACATTCTTGCCAAACACACATATCACCTGTTCATCATTAAATATTTGCCTTTAATTAATATATGCATGTATTAACATAGTTTGTAATTAAATATTTGTAAGTAATTAACATCTGTCTCATTGCTGGACCTGAAGCTCCCTGAGGGCAGGGACCTCACTGGCTTTGCTCACAACTGGAACGTTAGTGCCTGCCACAGTGTACCAGATGCAGCAGGTACTCAACAGATACTTGGTGAAGGGTGTTTGCGGTGTTTTTTCTGGTCAGTGATGGAAATTATTAGGTGTCCTGCAGCATCCATTGTCCCCTTCCCCTTTATTAATAGAACCCCTACTGTTTTTCTGGACACATGGCCACTCTATTAGTTTCCTAGGGCTATCGGAGCAAAGAACTAAAAACTGAATGACTTAACACAACAGATTTTTTTTCTTGTCTCACAGTTCTGGATGCTAGAAGTGTGAAATCAAGGTGTCAGCAGGGCTACACTCCCTTGAACGCTTTAGGGCAGAATCCTTTCTCGTGCCTTTTAGCGTGTGGGGTTTGCTGGCAATCCTTGGCATTCCTTGACTTGCAGATGCATTGCTGTGGTTGCATGGGCACCTCCTCCCTGTGCATCTTACATTGGTTTTTTTCTGGTATATGTCTGTCCCTAGCTCCAATTTCCCCTTCTGATAAGGACACCAATCATACTATATTAGGGCCCATCCTAATGACCTTACCTTCACTTGACTACCTCGGTAAAGCCCCTATTTCCAAATAGAGTCACATTCCAAGGTACTGGGGGTAGACAAGGGGCCCAATCCAATCCACAAGAGCCACTCTGAATAAAGTCTACATTTCCCAGATTCCCTCGCGTCTAAGTGTAGCTATATGTGTGTCTGTTCTAGCCAATGGCATGTAAAAGAAGTATGTGAAACTTCCAGGAAGTGTCTTTAAAGGAGGGATAGTGCCCTCTGCTTCCCTTCTTCCTTTCTGGTGTCTGGAGTGCTAACCTAATCACTACAGTTCCAGTCGCTGTCTTACACCGTGAAGTAACTTTGGGAATGGAAGCCAAGCAAAGTGAAAAAAGAAAATAGGTGATTGAGACCACGGAGCACCGAGACACATCTCTGCCCTGGACTGCTTTCCGTCTTGCTTATAACGTAAAAAACAAACAAACAAACAAAAAACCCAGAAAAACTAGCCTTAACCACTATTTTGAAGAATTTATGTCACTTACAAATGAAGCTAATTGTAACTGATAATACAGTCCAAAACTGCAAAATCTCTAAGTCACATCCCAGCAGATACAGTAAAGACATTACCATGTTGTTTGTTACCTCCCAAGATACTTAGATTGGTCATTGCTATGAACTGAATTCTGGGTTCTCCTGTCCCAAATCCATATGTTGAAATCTTAACCCTCAATGCAACTATATTTGGAGTAAGGAAGTAATTAAAGTTAATGAGGTTACAAAGGTGAGGCCCTACGGGATTAGTGGCCTTATGAAAAGAGACGCGAGGGAGCTCACTGTCTCTATCAGCCACGTAAGGACACAGTGAGGAAGCGGCCATCTGCAAGCCAGAGGAAGGCCCTCATCAGAACCTGACCATGCTGCACCTTGATCTCAGACTTCCCACCCTCCAGAACTGGGAGAAAATCAATTTCTGTTGTTTATGCCACCTAATCTGTGGTCATTGGTTATGACGGTCCTAACCAACAGTCGTGGATACATTCACGAGTATGTCTTTGAAAAAAGGTGTCTAGCCTGGGTTGGGTCAGCTTTGAATCTCTTCCAAGGTGCAGGTCAGTCTAGGGCAGTTCCTGACTTTACACTTGGAGGTAGTTTTAGGATTTATCTGGTTTCGAAGAATCCTCCAAAGAGGTAACGGATTGGGCCTCACGCTAGCTATCTGGGTGTGACCTGGAAAAACAGAGTAACTGACTATCTACCGTGGCCTTAGGGGTCCCAGGGCTGCCTGTTTCTCAGCACTTGCCCTTCTTCCTGTCTCCAAGACCCAGCACAAAGAAAGTCAGCACTAAAACCCACGGCAGACCAATTTAGGAGCAGCACATGATTGTACCAAGACATTTCAAAAACTCACCATCTATTGGCTTTATAAAAGAAGACTTTTTCTACAATTGTGAATACAAATACTTAGTTTCAGTGAAATGTTAAACAAGCTTAGCAGTAAGCAAAAATGAACCCACTGATATGAGGGTAGTCGTCAGGAGGCTGGAACCTGTAATAGCAGCATTAGCTGATTCTAAGACGCACATTTGAACTCTGAAATCAGGACACATCTTACAATCCAAGCATCTTATATTTGATGAAGTATGTTAGATGATGCTCACTGAGTGTCCACCATGTGATGGGCATGGGCTTGGTGCTTCATGCACATTTTTTTATTTATCCTCATGGTTACACCATGAAACAATCATCACTGTCATTTCAAGATGAGAAACCGAGATTTCGCTTTTCTAAGGCTAGAAAGAATTGGAATAGTGTGCTGCCATAGGGCAGAAACGTGATCACAAAGGACCTCTCCCCATGACTGCCCCTTTCTGCTCTTGTTTTGTTACTTTGTTTTCTTTATAAATATAACTGTATTTAAGCCAGAAGACTCATGATAACACAATATTTATAATAAGCAATATAATAAATGACACCTACAAATATTTACTGTTTATTATGAACCAGCTACTGGGCTGGGACACCTATTCCATTTAATCATGACTATTATAAGCCCCATTTTAAAGCCCCATTTGAAGCTGAGATTAGAGTTGAAGGAATTATTTTTGGTCCTACAGAAGTGGAATCTGGGACTCAAACCCCTGGTATCTGAGTTCAAGCCTGGGTTCTTCATCATGTGACCTAGTGCCAGTCACAAGCTAGACACATGGAAATGGGCCACAAGATAAAGGGAATGTGATGGGTCAGATGAAAAGAATGAGGATGATTGTTAGTAAGTCAGAGATGCTTCTGGAGATTTCTGAAAGTGGGGAACACGAGGCGCTGGTGATAGGGATACCGGGGGTGAAGGTGAAACCAGATTAGCTCAGCCAGGAAGGATGTCGTGTCCGCAGTGCCCAGCAGAGTGTGGCAGAGGCTTTCTAGACGAGGTTAGGAACAGAATACGGGGGACGTGGAAGAAGTAGGCAGGATCCTGGGGTAACAAGGCAGTGGGCAACCTAGACTGGGAAGGTTGATGCTCAGGGAACTCAAGATGGATTTTCAGGAATGAAGAAATCCTCAGACTTCGTTTACGAGCAGGATACTACCACCAGATGCCTCTTTGGGGTGTGCCCACATGTTCAGATCGTGGGAAGGGAGGAGGGTTAGGGTTGGGGTGACCTGCCTGCCGGTGGGACGGGCCATTCATGCATTGCCCCCTCTAATCCCTCACCAACTTCTTGTGAGGAAGACACCACATATGTCTACAGTTGGCAGATAAGAAAGAGGCCCAGAGAGACGAAGTAATTTGACGAAAGTTATAGGGGCATGAGAAGTGGAGCCAGAATTCTTACGCCGAATTCTCATGACAAACTCATATCAGTGGTTGCACCTAGCGAAGGGGGATTTCCAGGGGGACGGACGTCTGTGCTGTGGTTGGGAGTGACACAGCTGTGTACATCTGACAAAACTTGCCAATCTATACACTTAAAAGCAGTGCATTTTATTAGATGAAAAATGATGGCTCAATTTAAAATTCAATTTTATGAAAGCTCTTGAGCTTTCTTCTCCTACCTCATGCATTCTCACTGAGGGGACATGTCTCCTAAAGGGGCAAAAATTGCTTTTTGGGGTATGAAAAAGTTATCCTCTTTTTATGTATAAAGCACATATGTACAAACAGTAGATAAACAGGTACACTGTATGTCTGTGGTATTCAAATTTCTTGGGGGGGGTTGTTAGGGAAAAAAAAGTCTTAAAAAAGTCTCCTTAAGGGGGTGATAACAGAAGGGTTGAGAAATGCTACCCTAATTCATTGCTTCCCCCTTCTAAAATTCTCCTCACACTACAGACTAGTCACAGCTTTCATTCTTTTCTCTCAGGGTACCATGCTGCCTCTCGGTTCCTTCTATATGCAATAAGCCCTGTGTGTGCGTACACCCTCCCCCCGCCCCCGCCACACACATACAAACCCCTACACACATGCACATGCAAACACACATGCAACCATGCGCACATACATACACACAAGTACACACCCACACTTAGTTGATTTCTATTCATTCTTTGGATCTCAGCTCAAGCATTCTTTCCTTGGGGACGTGTTCTCTCTCATCCCCTCACCACCCCACAAAAATTAGAAGCCCTAGTCCTTTTCTTCATAGCTCTCATCTCGGTTTGTAATTATATATTCAATAGTGGGGTTATTTGTTTAATGTTTCCATTCCTCTCTGACTGTAAATCTCATGAAGGTCTAGCATAATGCCTAGCACATGGTAGTGGTCAATAAATATTGACTGCACAAGGAACTACGCACCATTACCCCATCTCCCCAAGGGCCATCAGACCCTGACACAGTGGATGACTTTCTCCTAAGCAAGGGCACAGAGCAGAAAAGGGCTCTGAGCTGAGCCCCTGAGCAGCGGCCCCCTCATGCCGGCAGGGCCCCTCACAAACACAGTGGTCACCTCTCCCCTCCTGGGCACCCCAATGGCAGCAAAGTCTTGTCACCCGTACCGCTTTCTGTTCACTGGGAAGTGACAAGTCCGCAAAAGTGAGACCTGGCACAACACACGAAACAACACCTTTTATCCTCACATCTGACTTTCCTGAACTTGACGGGAAAGGAACTACATATTTTTTAAAACATCACATCAAGATCTACGTTCTGGGAAAAGAAAAAACAAATGACAAAAGACATTTTCTCGTCTGTGTTGATTGTCATTCCACACTTTGCTACTTCAGTGCCCAAACTATCTTGGCTGAATTAATTAGGAAGCTGGCCTCTCTTGGTTCAGGAGGAAAATCCCACGAAATATACAGTTTTGATGCCATGAGGACGAACGACCAAAAAGCAGGATTTTGAAATTTTTTCCTTTATATGAAAAGTAGGAATTTTTGAAAGGGGAAAAAAGGACATAATGGCCACGAATTCTTTATTCTGACTCAGATGGTTCTGTTTCTATATAAACATGCGAAGAAACAGACAAACAGAATAGCGGCCCAGTAGGTCCACATCCATCAATTCATCGTAGCAGGAAACAAGAAAAGAAGCCAAGAGTCTTGAAATCCCTCTGAGACGGCACAGGGTAGCATGAAAACTTGAATACTGTTTCTCACAGGATTTAATTATTCTCATAAGAAAAAAATAAACTTTCCAGAAAAGAGCAAGGATAGCTTTTGTTCGTAATTTTTAAGTATGGCTCAAATTCCTCCAGAGCCTGAAGGCTGAGTGGTTTGCTTTGACAAGTGTCTAACTAAACTAACAAAAGTGAGTTTTTTGGATTTTTCATGTGGATGATCCTGCAAGATCTAGTCCTGATCTAATTGAGGGGCTATTGCCAAGAATGAAAATTATTTATTTGTCTTCTTCAAGCCAATCCAGGTGAACTCGTGACTACTCTAACAATGCGTTTTGAATAGAAGACATGAAAAGTCATGCACCCATGAGCAGTTTACAAGAGGTTTAAAGTTTTAATGGAATATGCTGTCTATTGGGCTCTGCCTCACGGGTTTGTATTTTTTGAAATAACACAATAGGAAGCATGTGGCTTTGGGGCAGACAGACCAAATTTGAATTTAGCTCTAACATTTACAAGTTGGGCGACCTCAGAAAAAAATTAACTGGGTCTCACTTTCCTCATTCATAAAGTAAGGAGAACACTACCCACTTACCTTCAAAAGTTATTAGAACAATAAAAGAAACCATGCATGTGAAACGTGGGAGGACACAATGCAGGTGGTCAATAAGTGGATTCCCTTAGCCTTCCTGTGGAAGTCCCAGATCATTGGATTATTCAATAAATTTGCTTCCAGCACTTAACTAAATGCCAGGAATCGTGCTGGGTATTGGGAATATAGTAAGTAGCTAAGACAGACAAAGGCCCTACATTTTGGGAATTACAGAAGAAAAACAGATAATAAACATATATTATCAGATTCTAAAAAATATTAGGGAGAAAATAAGACAGGTGTTGTGGACTGAATGTGTATACCCCAAATTCATATGTTGAAATCCTAAACCCCAAGTCATGGTATTGGGACGTGGGGCCTTTGGGAGGTACTTAAGTCAGGAGGGTGGAGCCCTAATGGGTGGGATTAGTGCCTTCTTAAGAAGGGAGAGGAGAACTTACTCTGGATCTCTCCAATCTGTGTCATGTGAGGTCACCGGGAGAAGACAAAGACAAGATGGCTATCTGCAAACCAGGAAGCAGGCCCTTACTAGACAGGGGATTGGCCCACCTTGATCTTGGACTTCCCAAGCAAACGTTTGTTGTTTAAGCCACCACCTCTATAGCAGCCTGGGATGATTAAGATCACAGGGCGATATGAGAAAGAGTAACTGGAGGAAGATAGGGGGAATATCACAGGATATTTAAGGAAGACTTCTCTGAAAGATTAACATTTAATCAGAGACACCATCCAGCCCCAGGCAGGAACAAACCTGGTATCTGGAGGAACAGAGAGAAGGCCAGTGAAGTGAAACTTTTCTCTGTTCCTCCCAGATAAATGAGGTTGTGATCAGAATATCCTGAAATAAAAAACAAATAAATAAATACATAAATAAATAAATAAATAAAAGGCCCAGATCACGGAGCTTCAGGCCACGGAACACACCCGGAATTTATTCTCATGGTAATGGAAAGCCATTAGAGCATTGTAACCACCAAAGTCACTTAATTGGATTTCCTCCAGAGGCAGACACAGTGTATTTGTGATATGTAAAACTTCTGCCCTGACTGAGAGTTGAGAAAGCCTACTAGGGGATCATGTAAGGTTATCATAGATAATATGGTCCAGAAATGTTTTTAGACTTGATGTGATAAAAAACAAAAGAATATCATTACAGGTTGTGACAGGAAGCCAATGCTTCCATAATATTCATCGGACTGTAACCTATAGAATAGCTTGGGGAGGGAACTGCCTTCCTTTTCAAAGTAGCAAAGAGGTGAGAGATAGAATTCTTCCTTGCGGAATTATTTCTCCCTCAAGTATATTAGTATTTTGATGCTCACATTAGGTGGGCTCATGCAGAGAAGGGGCCTGGCGTGGTTCAGGGTCAGGTACACAGAGGACACTTGGTCAATGACAGTTCCTACTCTTGTTTCTTCCTTTCCACTATGCATCAGAAGGAACCAGTAGCCAATGGGAGGAAATTCTTCAAGGCTGAGTGGAGATTCAGCAGAGGGAACACGCAGGAATCAACTTCTAGATGCAAATGCCTTGCCTGGGTTGACTAAACTTCTGACAAATTCCATATTTCATGCTCTATTCTACAGTTGTAATGCCAAAGAAAGGTTCTCTAAGCCAGAGGTTTAGAGATTTTATTCTTTAAGTAAAAGAACTTTCAAAATAAGAATAACTCCAAATTCAAAGATGCTGGATCAAGTGAGAATTTTAATGACGTAATAGTCATTGTTCCCCAAGCATAGGCGAGGAGGAGAATAGTATGAAATTATACAGCAAATTATTAGAAAAGGCGTAAGGAATTGTTCTCCTTTTTATGTGGGTCTTGATTTAGACAAAGCTAAAAATAAAAATATTATAGTTTGAGGCCTCCATTATAACATCTATGCTCTTTCTGGTCTTTGGGAACAAATGAGCTACTACTGCATGAAGAGAAAGAAGGGAAGAAAAGAAACAGACTTGAGTTAAAAATAAATTTTCAAACAAGCTTGAGATAGTGCAAAAGTCTAATATTTCACCAAAATTCAATTCCACTTATAACTGAAGTCGGGTTGGACCCTAACCCCTGCTATAGATATTTACATATTCCCTGGTGCACATCTCAGCAGGCCCATCCAGCATCTTACCTGATGCTCCAGCTCCCACCAAGCTAAATCAGCTCTGGTGAGATCACAGGCATGAAGGGCTCTGGGAAATTAGAGGAAGGCTACTTAGATGCAAAGGTCACAGATTTACCTACTCCAGTCCAGAAAAGAACTGGGGTAGACCTTACCACTCTCCCAAATGACACATTTATCCTGGTGTTCTTCTAGACTTTCTAGAGAAGTAAAGTTTTAATGCAGGCATGAAGGTGCCCACTAGTCATGGAACAAGGGATTCATTTAAATCAGGCAAAGAGCTCTCCTTTGGGTCTGGAAAGATCTAGAAGTGTTAACAGGGGGAAAATGGCACTCTGTTGTCTCAGCCCAAGGCTTATCCTGTTCACATACCAGTGGCCCATATCCTAAAACTTTCTCATCCCCATAAAAAGGTGAAATAGAAGACAGGTGAAATGGTAAACATGAGAGCCTCAGTTACAAGATGATATCCATTTTGAGTAAGTAAGCAGTGACATTAAGCAGCCATAGTAAAAGTATAAAAATCCCACTAGGTGGAACAGTTGCAAAGGCCCAGAGGAAGAGTTTTGTCCCCATTAGAAATCAGAAGAAAACCAGAGTCTTGACCTAAGGAGCGAGCCCGACATTCAGTCTAGAAAGGGACGCTGAAGGCCAGGCAGGCACTTACACCATCCAGGGTCAGCTCCTAACAGTCACAGATGCAAAAAGGAGGCATCTGGGTAGAATATTGAACAATTTCTGCCACCCAGACCAAGCAGGTGAATCAATGCCCAAGTAGGTGGATCTCGCCCCAGGGCACTCCCCCAGGACACCCGCTGAGAGGACTGCACACCCCGAACTCTGCAGTTTTCCTAGGTGAGGGCAGCAGTGACATGACAAGTCAGTGGAAACAAGCCTTTAGGATTAGATTATGCAATGGCTTTTTATGGGAGTAAAATTATTCTATAACAAACAGAGATGATAAAATAAGAATTTATTCAGTAAGAAACAGGTAAGAAAATAATGTACAAAGTAATTTCTAATGAATATACACAGCTAAACTATACTGGAGGGCATGGTATTCACTATCATTTTAATTTAACCGACAAACAGTACAATTAAAAAAATATATCTCCATACAGTCATAGGCTACATAACAACATTTTGGTCAGTTACAGACCACATACAGGATGTTGGTCCCATAAGATTATAATGGAGCTGAAAAATTTCTATCACCTAGTGACATCATAGTTGTCCTAATATTATAGTGCAACACATTATTTTTTCTATGTTTAGGTAAACAAATACTTACTGTTGTGCTACAACGGTCTACAGTATTCAGTATAACCACTTGCTGTAGAGGTTTGCAGCCTAGAAGCAATAGGCTATCCCACATCACCTAGGTGTGCAGTAGGTTGTACCATGAAGGTTTGTGTAAGTACACTCCATGATAACACAACCACAAAATCGCCTAACACATTTCTCAGAACATATCCCCATTGTTAATCGATGCATCATTGTATGTTCGTTCCAAAGCAAAGTCTGACCAAAAGCATCTTCTCAGAACAATTTTAGGGATATATCCTAACAACATTAATAAAGACTCTATTTGAATGTTTCCCTTGAGTGATAAAATGTTATGCTAAACAATTTAAACAAGTTTTTTTTTCCCCTGCCAGATTTATCAGAATTTTTAATATGCTAATATGCTTTGTGAATTTCCAAAAGGGGGATAAAGTGTGTGGCAGTTTAAAACTGCTTTGATCACAGAACCTCAGAACAGGACATTTTGCTGGACCAGAGAGCTATATGATACAATTACGGAAAGACTGCTCTAATGAATTCTGCAGTGCTCTGTAACATATGAAAACTATTGTATACCTCCTAAGAAACTAAAAATATGAACCATATGAAGTATTAACTTATGAAACTGAAAAAATATATATCAGATAATCCATCTATCAGAGTATGTACATTAAAGAGTTAATTAATCAATTGACAATGCCCAGAATGATTATGCATGTTCATCAATAAAGATAAACTAAGATCAATTAAATGCACCACACACTTGGCTAAGCAAAACAAGGTTTTAGCTTTGATGCAAATCCATTGCTTTTCTCTGAAGAAATGTGCTTTAAGCCAAAGCCTCATGCGAGTGAGTGCACGTTTAGAACTGAAGCGCTATGCCAAAAATAATTTATACTGGGTATGTTACTGTGCAAATAAAATATAAAATTCTTCCCAAGCCAAGAGTTCCATTAGAAAATTAAAAATTCAGCCTTGGCATGAATACAAGTGCTCGCCTTTTATGATCCTGGCCAACTTTCCTGCTCTGAGTTGCTTTGGTGCTGTGCCCACTGCAGTCCTGAGAAGGCAGGAGGGGCCTCTAACACAGCCTGTCTTAGCCAATGAGGCTTCTGTAGCTGCCCCAGAGCACAGGACCTGATTTCCCTGACAGGCAGTAAAGGTCTTTGCTCCCTTGAGCCATTTTCTGTTGCCCACTTTTTTTCCAGTATGTCCACCGATGCCAGAGAGCACATGCTGGACATCAGAGAAGTAGAGAACCAAATCGTGGCCACTGCTGGGCTAGTTTACTGCTCTAGGAAAAGGTTTGAAGGGAGAGTACGAAAGTATTGAATAAATGAACAGGGGAATGATCTTTAGCTTTCAAGCCTTCTATATCCTCCCATGGTCCCAGATAATCAAGACAGAAATATCCTCTGTGAAATGTTTCACAGACAAGAGAACAAAACTGTGCTAGGGGAAGGTGTTTCAAAGCAGAAAACTGATGCTCTCAACATCCCTTGATATCATATTTCTGTATAAATAAAAACAATGTATATAACATGTATGTGCATACAAGAAGTCTAAAAGAATATAAATCAAACTGGTAACAGTGCTACACTTTAGTATGTGCCAATTACACTTCAATAAAACTACTTAAGAAGTGTTAATAGTAGTCATCTCTGAGTTGGGAAAGATTATGGTTAATTTTAATTTTTTTCTGCTTTTCTGCATTTTTCATATTTTCTTGACTGTACATATATCACTTTAGTACTAAAAATATGTAAAAATTATTTTCAAAAATCATACATATTCATTCAATATTGAATTGCTGTTTGTATAGCTCTTTATACTTTATCGAAGTGTTTTCACATATTTAATCCATAAAACAGCTGAGGAAAATAGTATAATTGTCACTTGAGAGAGGAGGAAATAGGCTCCTCTTTGAAAACTTGTTCAAAATCAAAGAGCTAGTAATTAGCAGGACCAAGATATGAATCCAGATTTCCTCTTCCAAGTTCCATGACTTTTGATTTCTTTTTCTCCATATTTGCAATATCTTAGGGTCTAGTATGTGCTACTAGCCACATAAAGCCCACAGGAACACACCTCACATAGAATAGATGCAGCAGAGTTATTATATAAGATTTAAGTGAAAAGAGATATGTATTTTTTCAAACTCAGGATTGACTGAGGGGAGAAATGTGAAACACCAAGAGAGGTTCGGAGACTAAGAAGGTATAGGCAGAGGGGTAGGAAAACTTGCTCTCCTGGTTGCTACATCACATGCTCTTGGCTGCATTTCACCCCCTTAGGAAAGGAAAAGGGAAATTTGGCAAAAATGGGACCAAAACAGAGAAAAAGTACAGGTGGCACTAAACAATGAAGTCAGGTTAGAGGTATTTAGACCCTGCCCTATTAGAAGAGAAGGAGACCCTGGAGAAAATTAAAGACTGTGGAGAATAAGAAACACAAAAGAGGGTGAGAAAAGACTAGTTAATACCTTCATTCCCGCTGCAGCTGCAGGGCCACTGGGATCCACAGCCTGGATGTGGCATGGCTTACTTCCTCGCACCACAAAGCCCCAGCCAACGGCGTCGCCGACAATCTAGAGAGGAAAACCACAATTAGCCGTCAGCAGACAGTCCCTGGCGATTTGCCTGTCCTTCCAAGAGAGAGAAAACCAGCCCAAGATTAAGTGCGTGCTGTGACATATCTTTCTCCATTTCATCTCTGCCTTGCCAGGGCAAGGGAACACTTTGCTTCTATCACAAACACAGGCATCTCTCTGTGGAAAATGTGGTCAAGAAACATAACCTGTTTGGCAAAAGAAGATGCTTCTGGGAGGGCACTACTCAATAAACAACTGGCAGATTGCCCCTTTCTTTGGCTATTATGCAATTTAATATCAGACTCTTAAAGGCAAGCTACAATTCTACTCCAAGTTTGTTCTTTTTCCCCAGATCCAGATGATACACTCTTGATCCTGCAACCTCATTGAAGTCTAGAGTAACAATTTAAATCATTCATGGTGGGAAATACGAAGAATCTCGGCTTTCTTGAAACACAATTTTCTCCACCAAGCAAAAAAAGTGAGAAAGTGCATAAAGTTCACAATGTACAAGTAGACTCTAATCCAAAGTTGTTTGCAACTAAAGCGTGCCTTCTCTATAGAGGCCATTATTAGAACTGGCACTTACGTTCCCTGGACAGCTCCCAGACAAGTCTTTAACCCATATCCCAACCAAAATCCAGATGAAATACATTCACAATCAATTACTAACAATGTTGGCATTTAAATTAAAAGCCAAAGATACTTTCAAAATATAATCATCTCTTGAATGTTAGAGACTGAGGGAAAACAGAGAAGCAAATAGAAATTTTTATGGAAAGTCTCAAGACTTTTAGGCCCTTGCATGATTTTAGGGTTTGCTGTATTAGTCTATTACACCTAATTTCACTTCCAAATCTACAGTTTTACCTTTTTCCCTGATGCAGATGTATTATTGGTGCCTTTCTCCTATTTACTCTTCAGTGCGCAAATGTGAAGTAGCTCTTGACAAAGGTTTGCAACCTTTGTTGATTGAATGTGGATATATTTTTTTTCCCCTGAGTTAATGTCACTAAAGTTAGAGGGTAAAAGAAACAGGAGAGGTATTTTTAAGGGGGTGTTGATCATGGATGTGAATGACAAAGAAGACAAGGGAAGGTGAGTGAGTCATGTCGATAAAAACATTTGATTCTGTTTGAAGAAAACCAATGGAGGCAGAAAGTAGCTGAAGGGCCTCCAAGAAGGGGCAGGTGGTTGGGGCTGCTCACAGGTACTCAGCGCTCCCAAGTCAGATGCTTGTGTATCTCAAGGCATGCTGACATTGCCAAAGCACCGTGCCTGCAGTAGAACAACTGACCGCATAGTTTCCTTCTCTACCTTAAGACTCCTCTAATACCTTAAATGATTTTTAGAATTAACTGTAATGCAGAAGGAATTGTTGGCATTATGTGCACTACCATTTGCCTTAAAATCTGTAATTACATTAGAATTAGTACATAATGGAAATCTTTAAGAAAAAGAATTTAAAATGCTGTATTAATAATAAACCATGTCAAGTCCTAATACATTTTAGTGCCTTCAAGTCAAGAAAGCCTACTATTATAATTGTACTAAAAACAAAAGGAAAATTAGGAAAAAGTTTTCAGTTCAGTCCATAGCTACCCACTGACGTGTTAACATGTATAGGCAAAAAAGCCAAACCAATAGCCTACCGTGAATGTCTTCCTTGCATACGGAGCCCCGGGAGTCAGGAGTTCCTCGGATGTGACAGGTCTCTTCAGCACTGTGAGACAGACACAATGTCAAGGAATAAGCACTTCTGAGTCCTTCTTTCACTCATTCAGCAGGTATTTATTGAGTGCCTCTTATGTGGCCATCTGTGAATGAAAGTGGCAAAGGTCCCTGCCTCACAGTTTAAACTCTCGCAGGACAGAGACAGAAAATATCAGCAAACATAAATAATCTTAAACCTACCTTACAGAACTATGGGAAAAAATAAAGAAAGAAAGGGAAGAGAAGCAAGAGTGCCAGGGGTGGAGGTGAAGGGGGGAGCTGACATTTTTCTATAAAGAAAAGGGCCATGTTTTCTAATTCTCGCATTTCTTCCTTTTAAACCCCAACATGCACTTACACACGTCTAAAGTTAGGACTCCAGTGGTCTAATAGCCATGTTTCAAGAGCTAACCCCATCCAACCCCCTCCCAACATATTGCACACCCACCATGTACTAAAGTTTCACGCATTTCCTTATTAACAGCCATGACCGCATGTGCACACTGTTTTTTGCCCTGAGTAATACTACTAGTGAACTTTTCTGAGCACTCAACACATGCTAGGCACTAAGCTAGGTGCTGTAAACATATTATCTCATTTAAGCATCACAAGAATGCATGAGTTAGGTTCACTATTATCCTCATTTTATAAGTGAGAAAACAGAAGCTTAGAAAAGTTAAATTGCTTGTATCCCAGGTCCCAGAGCTCATGGGTGGCAGAAGTGGGATTAAACTCTAGCATTGGAGAGCAGTGCCCACGCTCTCAGCTATGCTGTGCTATGCTGTCCCTCCTGTGCCAGGCTGTCTTTGTATGCAAAAAAAAAGGGCTCAGAAGCTCCAGAAGATGTTGGTGTGGTGTCTTCCTATGATACCTGTTCTTATCAGCTCACTGCCATTGCCTACCAAGATGGTAAAGACAGTAGCTAGTTCCTCACTTGCCAGCTGCCTAAAAACCCACCAATAATGAACTTTCCCATCCACTCTGTGATCACTGAGAACTAGAGAAGGGACTGCCACAGCCACCCAGAGCATCCAATGGGTTGGAGGACAGGGACCATTCTAACCTAGCCAGGTAGACATCACATACTTGAAGTGCCACAAAGAAATGGAAGGGACTGGGACAGGGGCCCAACCTGGCAAAGTGGCAGCCTCCAATTCCCTTTGCTAGCAGCAGTCAGCCATCAGTTCTGGAACAAGTGTGCAGCAGAGAGAGGAAAGGCAGTGTGGGGCAAGGCCTGGATGATCCACCAGGCAGCCGGTTACACGCGTGGCCTTCTGGCCTAACAAGCTGCTTTCTCAGTTAAAGGCAATGCAGTGCTTTTTGCTGAGGTATCTGGTAGCTGATATTATTTTTGCTTTCCTAAAGCTCATAAAAATGAAAATGAACTTATGTTCACCAAACAAGAGGGAGTAGGTCAAATACCAAGATAGGACTAGATGGATAGGAGGTAAGAAAGTGGTCCATGTTCAAAGACTGAGATCTTTTTTTATTCCCTGTCAGACAACTCCTTCTCTATCCCCAACAAACCCTCAGGGGGCTTATGAATTTGCATATAGGAGCCACAATAAACTGTGTGGCAACAGTGCTGACCATTTATTTTAATCTACTTTTTCTCATTATTATGTGGAAAAATATAGAAAACTTTGTGGCCCAGGGAGTTACCCTTAAGCTTTCTCTTTTCATATCCTTGGAGGCTTATTTACTCATCACAATGATTCTGACTATGTTAATATCTGTAGCTTTTTTTTTTTTTGGTCTGGCTTAGGGCATTTATATACGGAACTAAAAAGTATATATAGTACCTTCTTGGTCTATATGGCATGATTAATTTTTAAATGCCTTATTGCGAAGGCCTGATACTCTGCTTGAGAAAAAAAAATCACAGATGAGCTGACTGGGTCTTGGGAACTCTCTCAAGGGTGAGGGAAAAGCTTGTCAAAATATGGGTAAGAAGTGAAATTTATGAATCACAACTCAGTCTGACAGCTCTTGTCCTTGGAGACCCAGGAGAGGCAACAAGACCTTTCTCTTATGCCTTCATAACAGTAAACTCTTCCGTTTGACCCAAACAACAAGGAGGAAGAGGAAACAATGCTAACCCACCTCAAGGAACATGGATGTGTTGCTAATCTACGTAATTAACACTTTGTTCATATTCCATCCCATGCAATCAAAAACAAGTAAAATGGTTCTGGCACAACTGACCCTTTTTTGAATCTGAGATCTTTTGCTTTTACCTGCAAGGATGCCTGTTAGATTTCTATCTGGGCTTCAAATATCCTATTTCTAAGAATTCAGTTCTTCCTTTTCATGCTGTTCCATTAATTGAAAAACCCAGTAGTACATGGGTGCTCAATGGGTCAGTGTGGAAGCAAGTTTCTTTGTTCACTTGCAGGTTATAACTTTATTCCTGCTGCTAATCCTCCAGAAAGCAGTGAAAAGAAAAAGTTAGATTAGGAAAAAATAGCCACCTTCCTAGATAAAAGCATTAGACGACAGAGTTTTCTCTTAAAGCCCTTTGAACAACACCTATTAGTCCTTTTTCTCACTAACACATAATGTTTTGGTTTTTTTCTCCAAAGAAATGGTGTATTCATTGAGCCGGGGTCATGACCTCTCATCTTTGCATCCCCAACATCTAATGATGAGGGAACATCATGAGCAAAGGGAAGAAAGTCTCTTCCCTGAAGGTGATAAACTGAACTTGGGGTGGACGGTGCACTAAGCAAATGGAGTTGAGAGTGTTTTCGAGCGATGACTATAATGATTAAACCACACAACCTAATCCTGGGAAGGAGAGCATGAGGGTGCAGGTGGGTAAGTGATGGTGAGAAGGCGGTAGCATCAATGGATTCCTGGGGGTTCCTGGGAGATTGAAGAACTAACTGATTGGGGCCGAGAAAAGATCATTTCTAAGTACAAATTCATCGACAATCTTTGTGCGTGGATTTTTTTTACTAGAATATAAAGGCCATGGAAGTTGATGAGTAGATTTTGATATAGCACAGGGCACCAAGAGTCAATTCCAGGGATAGCTGGGTTTGCATAGACCCATGCTACCTCCTTAGGGGTGCTGGGCCCCACAGATGGATCTTTGCATCTGCTGCAGCCTGGGGAGGCACCTTTCCCCTGCTGTAATGAACACTGTCATGCGCTGCCAAAACCCCCTTGAGGGCTGAGAGGCTCCTCCCAGCTCTGGGAGTGCTAATGGCAGACAACACTCAGCTGTCTTTGGGGACCATCTCTCTGAAGAGAACTGCCTTGCCCAAGGTCATGTCCTCCTCCCAGGGACAGCCACCATCTAATAACTGATCAACGTGTGAGTATAAAGGCTCAGCCCACTCAACAGATTCTAGGCAACTTTGAAGGGCCATGCCCAGCTCCAGAGCTCTCCAGAACTACCACATCTCACTGGGGTCAGCTGTAGCCTTCATTGGGACTGCAGCACAGCCTGATTTCTCTCTCTGCCCAATCTTACCCCCTCTCCTTTCATTTAAATGTGTTGACTCCAAGAGCATGTTCTAGTAAGATTCCCACACACTGATTTCCCTCTGGCCCAGGGTCTGCTCCCCAGAGTCGTAGTCAGGAGCAGGGCCACCTTTCGGACACTCACCAGACTTGGGGTTGCAGAGCACAGGGGGGCTGCTGCCGAGCGTGGGGCTGCTGCTGAAGTAGCCGCTGCTGCCACAGCTGCTCATGCTGCTCCTCCTCACCGCGGACACGATCTTGATCTCCTTGCTGGGGCTGACTGTGTGGGCCAGAAAACACACACGGTCACCGAGGGGGAGACGCCACACGGGCGTTCAGCTGCAAGGTACAGTGAGGCCAGGAAGGAGCACTCTGACCTTGGGGTCAGAAAAGCAAGAATGTGAGTTGCAGCTCTGCCGCTTACTCACAGCACAACCTGGGACCATTCCCTTCAGTTCTCTAAGCCTCAATTTCCCTAACCGTAAAGTGAGAATAATGTCATCTCAAGGGAGGATTAGATCACCTGTGTGAAAGGATGATATTTCAAGAACTACCAAATCCATGCTGAGCAGTTCCTGCTAGGATGTAAATTAAATGCTGGCTCTACAGGGGATGAATTAACAGTGATAATAAATGTCTTATGATTTAATATTAGACCATTCATCATCTAGAGTCATGGAAGAAGGAGCTTAAAATACACAGAACGTATTCAGGCTTTGAAAGTGTGTATGAGGCAGTGTCTTCAGTTTCCTGATTTGGTTCTCTCTGTCATGGAGTAGGCTGGCTCGCAACAGGGGGAAGGTGTATGAGTGAATGACAGAAACCTTGGAGAGCACTCTGGCACGTGGAAGTGCAAAATAATGCTGGCATTTATGGTAACCATGGTTACTATATCTTCCTCCTCATCATCATCATCATCACTGCTTCAGGTCTATTGGGCCCACTCAAGAAACAGGCAAATCTTTGCACCAGTAAGTGAACAGTTACTCTCCCTTTGCAGAAGACTGCATCCTTAAAGAGGCACTCAATTGGCATGTCCTCTTAGTCTGGCCAGGTTGGCCTGGGAACACAGGCTCAGGCTCCTGACCCTTGGCCAGTCTTTATTTTTCCACAGCAGCCCTTGTTTCCTGCTCCCCTCCAGCCAGCTATGTCTGAGGAAGCTGAGGTGTGTACAGGGGCTAGGGAAGGGCAATATAACAGAAGCACTGGAGTAAGACACAATTGCTATGAGACTCAGCTCTGCCCACCACTTTCTAACCATGGGCAGGCCACTACACTGCACTCTGCCTTAGTTCCTTCACCTGTAAAATGGGGAGAAGAAAAGTCCTTCCTCTTGGAGTCACAGTGAGAATTAAATGAGAAAATCAGTGCAACCAAGATTGGCTCAGTGCCTACAGCACAGAAGTGTACCTACATATAGTTGTAAGTGTTCTCAGTGTCTGCTCCTATTCATACCTGACACATAACACTTTCATTGTGTGTTGGGATAAGCCCAGCACTTTCAAATCTTAAGCCAATCAGTTCCTTGAGTCAATGCCAAGTTTTCAGAGGAGTTGAAGATATCTCTTTAAGCACCTCATCTTCTTAAACAGAGTGACACTAACTTCAAGTTCACCTTTTCTGGATTTATCCCCGTGAACAGCAAACAGCATCATTTCCATCAGGGCTAATTGCTAAGATGAGACCGTTTGACTTTACCTGGAACGCCCAGGCTGCTGTGCTTTCTGGGCCTCTGGGTCTGCTTTTCCTAGCTCTTCTCTGTTCTCTGTCACTCCTTGATAATGGGCGAAAAATCAGTTGCCTTTTCATTGTTATCAGTGTCCACACCCACAGAAGTTTTAGTCACACTTAAATACATAGCCTTTCCAAGTTGTGATTTAGAGAACTGAATAAGTAATATGTAAGAATTGTTTCTCAATGAAAAGCAAATAGATATGAGTGAGAGTTTGAGAGGTCCCCTATAATTCAAGCACATAATTTTATAAAATAGAATCACTGCATCTATGTTGGCTGCCCAGGAAAAACTTTGTGTTTTTTTTCTCTTGCCTACTTCTTGGTATGAATAGATACCGATGTGCTGCAGAACAGAATTTCCCAAAGAGGAGTTATTATCCGACTATTTCCGGAAAGACAGGAAACATTTGATGGCATACCTGACATAAAGCTGGTGGATTTGCGGTGGTCATGGCTCTGCTTCCTCAGGCAGAAGGGACTGTCATGAGCTTCCTGAGAAGAAGGGGACTTCTCGTTGAGCAGCTCCATCAGTCTTCGCCTCCGACGGAAGTTCATTCTGAACTGGTAGAGAAGATTGCTGTCCACAAATGGGTGTTTGTTGGACACTGGGGAGAAGAGACAGCAGATGAGGACTGTCTGGCATCCTGGCCACTGAGTGCTGCAGCCAGAAGACTCCAGCCAACAGGGGCAAAAGTCTCAAGAAAGAGTTAGTTTCATAGATGCCACATGAGCTTGTGGTCCATCCACACATGGTCCCAAATTCTTTCCACGTGTTATGTGCTTTAAAACTTTGCTAACCAATTCCTCTGGGGAACTTTCTCTGGCCTCAGCCCCAATCCGAGCTCTAGTCTTCCTCCCTCAGAGCACTGACCACACTGTACCCTTGTCCAGCTCCTCCCCTGCCTTTCCCTCTGAACTCTAGGCTCTTTGGGGCAGCGATTCTGGCTTCCTTTAGTCGTGTGTCCCCAGTTCCCAGCACGGTGCTTGTCCCATAGCAACACCTCAATTCGTTTTTTAAAACATTCCATTTTTAAGTAATTATAGACCCTCAGAGAATTACAAAAATAATACAGAGACCACACGTTATATGATTCCATTCATATGAAATGTCCGGAACAGAGAAATCTCTAGAGACAGAAGTACACTGCTGGTTACCAGGGATTGAGGGGTTCTTGGGGGTTGAGAAGGGTGTTAGCTAAAATATGGGATTTCTTTTTAAGGTGATGAAAAAGTTCTAAAAGGCTTGTCATGATGATTGCACAAGTCTGAATGTGCTAAGACCCACTGAATTATATACTTTAAATGGGTGAATTGTGTGGTATGTAAACTCTATCTCGATAAAGCTATTTAAAAAATCAACAACAATGACAAAGAGTACAGAGAGTTTCTATGTACCCTGCACTCAGATTTCCCCAATGGTCACATCCTACATAAATAATTATAATACAATATCAAATGAGGACATTGACATTGGTAAAATCTATAGATCTTATTCAGATTTCACGAGTTTTTATATGCACTGATTTGTGTCTGTGCATGTGTGTGCAAAAGCACGTGTGTCTGTATATATATAGTTCTATGCAATTTTATCACATGTATCGATTTGTATAAGCACCATGACAATCAAGATACAGAACTGTTCCTCCATGACAAAGAAGCTCCCTCCCTTGTGTTACCCCTTTATTTGTTTTTATTTTTTTGAGACAGAGTCTCACTCTGTTGTCCTGAGTAGAGTGCTGTGGTGTCAGCCTAGCTCACAGCAACCTCAAACTCCTGGGCTCAAGCGATCCTCCTGCCTCATCCACCCCAGTAGCTGGGACTACAGGTATGTACCCCATGCCCGGCTAATTTTTCTATTTTTAGTAGAGATGGGGTCTCGCTCTTGCTCACGCTAGTCACAAACTCCTGACCTCAAGCAATCCTCCCACCTCGGTCTCCCAGAATGCTAGGATTACAGGCGTGACCCACCGCACCTGGCTTGTGTTACCCCCTTTATAGCCTCCTATGCCAAGTCTGTAATGTCTGACAACCAATTTATGTTATCATTTGGAGAACATTATATAAGTGGGATCATACAGTATGTAGCCATTTAAGTTTGATGTTTAATGAATGAATAAATGGCTATCCACTGATAAAGACTGCAGAGTCTAAGGAAAAATTTATAATTTAGAGTGATATAATCATGCCAATGTGTCAATTCAAAATCAGTAACCAAAGCTAACCCTCATACAGCATGTTCTATGAATCCAGCACTATTTTAAATGTTTTATATGTATTAATTCCTTTAATTATAACAATAGCCTGGGATATGGGTACTGGTATTGTTATTTTCTTTCCTATTTTTGATGAGGAAACTGAAGCCCAAACGTATTAGTAAGTCACCCAACAGAGACACAGTAAATGGCAGAGGTAGAAATAATGCTATGTTGGCGGGCATGGTGGTGTCCGCCTGTAATTCCAGCACCATGGAAGGAGGAGGTGGGAGGATTACTTGAGGCCAGGAGTTTGAGACTAGCCTGGACAACATAGTGAGACTCCATCTCTACAAAAATTTGAAAATAAAACAAAACAAACAAACAAAAAAACATTTAGTATCTGACTCTCCAGAGTCCAAGTTCCAAACCACTACTCTTTTCTGCCTTTGTCAGAAATATTAATAATTCCTGTGCTTATTTAGGTTCTCATAAAGAATTGAAACAATGTCCCATAAAACTGCTAATTGTATGACTATTAGACTGGATTTATACTCAATTCTACATTATTATTTATATCTTAGGGGTTTATCGAGATTTTCAGTTGTATTTTTATTTTTTAATTGACAAATAACAATTATATTATGCATACTCATGGGATACATACTGATGTTTCTTTTTTTTTTTTTTTTGAGACAGAGTCTCGCTTTGTTGCCCAGGCTAGAGTGAGTGCCGTGGCGTCAGCTTAGCTCACAGCAACCTCAAACTCCTGGGCTCAAGCAATCCTACTGCCTCAGCCTCCCGAGTAGCTGGGACTACAGGCATGCGCCACCATGCCTGGCTAATTTTTTCTATATATTATAGAGATGGGGTTTCGCTTTGTTGCCCAGGCTACAGTCCGTGGCGTCAGCTTAGCTCACAGCAACCTCAAACTCCTGGGCTCAAGCAATCCTTCTGCCTCAGCCTCCCGAGTAGCTGGCATGCGCCACCATGCCCAGCTAATATTTATATATATTTTTAGTTGTCCAGATCATTTCTTTTTATTTTTCAGTAGAGATGGGGTCTCACTCTTGCTCAGGCTGGTCTCGAACGCCTGACCTTGAGTGATCCACCTGCCTCGGCCTCCCAGAGTGTTAGGATTACAGGCGTGAGCCACCGCGCCTGGCCCATACTGATGTTTTAATACATGTAATGTGCATAGTGATCAGATCATGGTAATCAGCATATCCATCATCTCCAATATTTGTCATTTCTTTGCATTAGGAACATTCAATAGCTTACTTCTAGCTATTTGAAAGTATATATTATTGTTAAATATGGTCATCTTACAGTAGTATATAACACTAGAACATATTCCTCATATCTAGCTGTAATTTTGTATCTTTTAACAAATCCCTCCCTTCCACCTCCCCTTCCTATCCTCTAATATCCTCTGTTTTACTTTTTACTTCCATGAGATCAACGTTTTTTAGTTCCCACATGTGGTGAGAACATGCAGTGTTAAACTTTTTGTTCCTGGATTATTTCACTTAATATAATGTCTTCCAGTTCTATCCATGTTGCTGTGAAGGACAGGATTTCATTTTTTTTCATGGATGACTAATATTCCATGGTATATATACCATGTTTTCTTTACCCATTCATGTGGTTGGACACCTAGGTTGATTCCATATTTTGGCTATTGTGAAAAGTGCTGCAATAAACATGGCAGTATAGATGTCTCTTCAATGTAATGATTTCCTTTCTTTTGGATAAATTCCCAAGAGTGGGATGGCTGGATCATATGGTAGTTCTATTTGTAGTGGTTTGAGGGACCTCTAAATTGGTCTGCAAACTAGTTTTCATTCCAATCAACAGTATTTAAGAGGTTTTTTTTTTCTCCACATCCTTGCCAGCATTTGTTATTTTTTGTCTTTTTGATAATAACCATCCTAACCGGGGTGAGATGATGTCTCACAGTGGATTTGATTTGTATTTCCCTGATGTTTAGTGATGTTGAGTATGTTTTCATAGATCTGTTGGCCATTTGAATGTCTTTTTTTGAGAAATGTCTGTTCAGATCATTTGCCAAATTTTTAACTAGATTTCTTTTTTTTTTTTTTTGCTGTTCAGATGTTTCAGTTCTGTGTATATTCTGGATATTAATCCCCTGTTGAATGAATAGTTTGCAAATATTTTCTCCCACTCTAGAGATTGGCTTTTCACTCTGCTGATTGTTTCCTTTGCTGTGCAGAATATTTTTAGTTTGTTACAATCCCATTGGTTTATTTTTGCTTTTCCTACCCATGCTTTTGAGGTCTTACTTATAAAGTCTTTCTGCAAACCAATGTCCTGATGCATTTCTCCTATGTTTTCTTCTAGTGGTTTTATCATTTTGGATCTTATATTTAGGTCTTTGATTCATTTTGAGTTGATTTTTGTATAGTGTGTGGGGGGTCAAGTTTCATGCCTTTGCATATGGATATCCAGTTTCCGCAGCACCATTTACTGAACAGACTGTCCTTTAGCCAATGAATGTTCTTGGCACCTGTGTTAAAATAAGTTGGTGGTAAATATGTGCATTAATTTTGGGTTCTCTATTCTGTTCCATTGGTCTATGTGTCTATTTTAATGCCAGTACCATGCTATTTTTGTTGCTACAGCACTGCAGTATATTTTGAGGTCTGATAATGTGATACCTCCAGCTTTGTTCTTTTTGGTATGATTGCTTTGGCTATTTGGGGTCTTTGTGGTTCCATACAAATTTTAGAATTTTTTTTTTTCTATTTCAATGAAGTATGTCATTGGTATTTTGATAGGGATTGCATTAAATCTGTAGATTGCTTTGAGTAGTACTGTCATTTTAACAATATTAATTTTCTGATCCATGAGCATGGAAAGTCTTTCCATTTGTTTGTAGTATCTTCTTCAATTTCTTTCATAAGTGTTTTGTAGTTTTCCTTGTAGAGGTCTTTCATCTCCTCGGTTAAATTTATTCTGTTTTTTTTTCTTATAGCTATTACTGTAAATGGGATTGCCTTTTTATTTTTTTTTTCAGCTAGTTCACCTGTTCATGTATAGAAATGCTACCAATTTCTGTGTATTAATTTTGAATCCTGCATCTTTACTGAATTCATTTACCAGTTCTAAGACTTTTTGGGTAGATTCATTAGGTTTTTCTCTATGTAAGATCATGTCATCTCCAAACAGGGACAATTGATTTCCTCCTCTCCAATTTGGATACCCTTTATTTCTTTCTCTTGACTAATTGTTCTGGCTTCTAGTACTATGTTGAATAAGAGTGGTGAGAGTGGGCATCCTTGTCTTGTTCCAGTTCATAAAGAAAAATCTTTCAGTTTTCTCCATCAGTGAAGATGTAAGCTGTGGCTTTGTCATATATGTCCTTTATTATGTTGAGGTACTTTCCTTCTATACCTAATTTATTAAGAGTTTTTTTTTTATCATGAAGGGATGTTGAATTTATCAAACGCTTTTTCTACATCTATTGAGATGATCACATAGTTTTTCCATTTAATTCTATTGAAATGGAATGTGATATATGACATTTATTGATTTGCACATGTTGAACCATCCCTGTATTCCTGGGACAAATCCCACTTGATCACAGTGTATTATTAATATCTTTTTTACATGTTGTTGGGTTGGTTTGCTAATATTTTGCTGATGATTTTTACATCTAAGTTTATCAGGGTTATTGGCCTGTAGTTTTCTTTTTTTGTTGTGTCCTTCTCTGGTTTGCATAACAGGGTTATGCTGGCTCCACAGAATGAGTTAGGAAGACTTCAGTGGTAATGCCATCTGGTTGGTCCTGGATATTTCTTTGTTGGAAGATTTTTTTATAATTGAGTCAGTCTTGTTACTTTTTATTGTTCTGTTCAGGTTTTCTATTGATCTTCTTGGTTCAATCTTAGTAATGTCCAGTAATTTATCCATTTATTCCAATGAACACCTACTAAGTGCCACACACAGTCCTATCTATCTTAGCACTGTGATTGGAATATGACACCTTCATCTGCTCATCCTTTCAAGCTCATCAATACCAAAGTCCTGCTAAAAGAGAACAAAACAATTAGGTTGGCACTTACTGATAACTTTCTTGTGCCAAATAACTTTGAGAAAAAAACATCACATGATGAAGAGCACAAGTTTTAGAGTCAGATAACCTCAGTTTTGATCCTAGCTCTGCCACATTTCCTAGCTGAGTGATTTGGGCAACTTATTAAACACTTCAAGTCTCAATTTGTTCCATATATTCTACGTGAAGAAGGAATGGGATAATGTTTGACATGGTGTCTGATATATAGTGTTTTAAGTGTTAATCGTCGTAGACTTCTGAAGTTTGACTTTAGCCTTTGCTCATTAAAGATTCTACACAGAACCCATTTCCTCTGTCTTTTCTGCCTTTTGTTCAAAGAACATATTGCCCTTCTCTGAGAAGTCATGTTATCTTTTTTTTTTTCATGTTACCTTTTGACCCATAAAAAACATGAAATCGTAACCAGATATCCAGATCAAGTTTAGTGAGTACTTCACTGGAAGATATTTAAATTTCAGAAGTTGAAGGAAAGTAAGAAGTAGAGGAGTGTGTTAATACACAGGAAGTTTTTGGAAGTAACTAGATTAAGAAAGTCAAAGACCTGTTTTTATAGTCTTAAATTACGTAAGTAGAGGCTCAAGAAGTAATGACAGATAAATGACACATATTAATAGTTTATATTCCAGAGAGAAAAGTTGATTTTTCTATATGCCAGCACATCAGTGTCCATATTAAATATAAAAGTCATTTGTTACATAAGCTACTCACTCTTTGTTAAACACACACAAAAAATCCATTGTCTGGGAGAAAAAAGAAAAGGAAAGAAAAATTTAGGGGAACAATTCATTGTTGACTCTAAATATTAAAGGTGGTCCAATTCTTCATTTTTCAGATGTCAGTGATACACAGGACCTTCATATTATAGTAAGTGTGACATACACAGTTTGATAAACTTCATTTTTTGCTCCTTTGGACTCTTCATCTTCAAACAGGATGAAGATTTGAAGAGACGGTGTTCAATGTCTATGCTCAATATATAATATTCCAGTTGTGATCTTATCAACAGTTATAATTGAAAACTGACAACTTTATACTCATCCAATTTATAATTTCGGGGACTTTCCAAACCTTTCCTTTTTGCTTTGGTGGAATTCTCCAAGGGCTTGTCTTGGCTTGGTATTAAATGGAATGAAATGGGAAGAGAAGCAGACATAGCCAGAAAAGCTGGAGCCTTGTAAATATGAGATATTATTGCTTGGGAAACCTGGGACTCTAGGAGCACTAAATTCACTGTTTGATCAAAGAAAAACAGATCCCTATTCACTGCATACCTTAACTTTTCAGAAAGCATGAGGGAAATGTCATGTAGTTTACCAAAATGATAGTGACATGGTACAGATGTATTCTTCTTTTTGTGGATAATGTGGCTACGTTTTTTCCTTGTAAATGATTAGGATGATTTTAGCAGATACAAAGAAATAAAATACCCTGATTACCTTAAAGGGGAATAATTGGCTTTCATTCCACTCATACATGTAGTCCGAGGATGAATATAAAAATGTATCATCTTAAGCTTTACAAGTTCAGCTGAATATAAAAGATATTTTAGGCCATTTATCTAGTTTGAAGAAGGAAGGTCACATACTTTCACTCATCCTTGAAATGTTTGCTGGTAAATGATATAACACAACAGGCACCATGAAAGAAGGGAACTGAATCCAGCACTACTAGATAGCAGCACACAGAGATCATGCAGACATTCACTGTTCCCTAGATGGCACAGCATGAAAAACTTTTTAAAGGGGATCTTAAATTTGGGATCACATATGCAATTGAGCAGAGTAAAAAGAGGGCTTAAAGGGAAGTAAGGATAATGATTATTATAATGAGGAAGAAAGACTGGCAAGAATGGGGCTAAGAGAGCCATGACTACAAGTGCAAACTGGTGTCAAAGTTATTATAAAAAGGTCATCAAAGTTGCCTTAAAGACACAACTCTCTAACTAGCTGCCAATATAAGCATTATTAACCTCCCTACATCTAGAGCAGCTGGGGTGGGCATAGCTCACTGCTTCACCAAGTGCATAAGGGGAGGTGGGGGCTTTAGAAAAGGGTCATTTGTGGTCACCAAGGATGGCACTGTAATCAACCACTCACTCCTTTTCCTCTTATTTTCTTATCTGCTACTGATCCCTTTTATCTGCTCCTAAAAAAACCACTCAGCACTTACAGACATTGCTTAAGAGCACTGACAAACTTCAAGGATAAACAGATGGTAGAACTATTCCTTAGACTTAGTGTTTCTAGAAGGCAAATAAATTCTGCAAATGAAAATGGTGTAACTTCCCTGCCAACAAGACATAAGCTTTAACTTGTTTCATACGTCCAGGGATACATTTGCACTGTTTTGTCACCCTATTCCTGGTAAATTATAGTCCTACAAAGTCTGAACATCTGATATAATTTAGTATGTTGCATAATTAATTAATAAAAATGGTCAAGACTGAAAAAATATTATGCTTTTTAATCATGCATTTGGAGGACAACATGAATTGAAAATGAGCCACGACAAAAAAAATTAAAGCTGTTTTTTAAAGAAAATGAACTGTACTTAAGGCCATAACCACCCACTTCAAATAATCCTAAATGGAGGCACTCACTAGATGAAGGAGCCTTATAAGCCCTGTTTCCTAAAGCAGCAAAAGTCCTTGAATCAAGAACATTAAGCGACTGTTTTTAAGGACAATGCTAGGTGCTTGGGATACAAAACTCTCTAAAAAGCAATAACAATAGTGAGTCAGAGGACTAAAATAATTACTTCCTTAGCACTGACAACATTAAAAAGAGGATATGAAAGCAGGAAATTGATTTTAGGGCATAAAGCTCTACCAGCCGATATTACTAAAACAAAACACTTCACATTCACAAAGTTATAATCCACTTACACTTATTTAATTGAAGGGAGAAGAGAGGATGGAAAAGAGAAAAGGTAAAGGGATTTGAAGAAACTTTAGTAAAGACAGAAGAAAAGAAGAAAACCAAAACATGACATTGTGATTGTACAGGCTTCTGCTGCTTGCATGTCTTAGTGCCAGAAATGTAAAGGTCATAAACAGATGGAAGGTCAAATTATTTCTTACTCTTCTTTATGAATCAATAAATAATAGCTGAGTGCATTCCAAGGACTAGGACCTTTATTGTCAGTAATAATATACTGAACAAAGTATAGGTTTTTCAGAAATGAGATTTTTTTTCACAGACTAGATTGTACTCTAAGAACAGGGAAGTCTAAACACAAAATTATTTTGCCTGGCCAATGGAATACCTCAGATACATAATTCAACAAAAGAAATCTGTAACTGTGTTCTACAGCTTTCAAAATTGTTGGCATAAATCCAAAGTTCTGATCAAAGCTCTTCAGTGTTGACTTACGTAAGAAGTATCTATCTAGCACAGAATATATAGAAAATTCTATGTTAAGACCAGCAACAAACGAGGTCATCAAATATACTAAGCTCTACCTACCCAGGCATCTGATAATGAGGACATAAATGATAAAAATAACAATAATAAAATCAACTAACATTTACCAGGCAATACTCTTGGCCAGGCCCGTTGCTAAGCACATTGCATGGTTATATCATTTAGTTCTCATTACAGCACATTGAGAAAGTTATTATAACTATTCCCACTTTACAGACAAGGAAACCGGGGCTTAGACAACAGTAAACTTGCCCAAGGTCTCAGAGTTATTCACGGGAAGATCCAAGACAGAATCACTGACAGACTAACTCCAGAACCCTATCACTTCACCTTGTCACCAGACCTTTACCTCCTCACCTGTCTCCCATCCAAACATGGAATAATGCCAAACGAGGAGGCAGTGTGTTTCTTCTAAACACAAGAAAACAGAGTCAGCTTTTCCCTCATTTATTCCTGTCTTCAAGTTACAGAAGGCAGTTTGGCTGGGTATGTTTTCTACAAAATTCTTCACAAGGGCAAAATGCTTATTACTTTGGAATTGCTTAAGAGAAGGTTATAGCTATAGGACAGGAAACATTGCTCAGGTCTCAGATAGTGCTGTGTTGAATCCCAGCTTCACTATTTACTAAGTTACTTAACTGCCCTGACCTTAAATTTTCTTCATCTATAAAATGAGTCAAAGAAAAAATGAAATAATATATGTAAAAGGCCTATTAAAGTCTCTGGTCTATAAGAGGCATTCATTCAATGTTAGCCGTCTGTGCTTCCACGCAAGGGCCCAGGGTGTCAGGACCCAAAGGATACCTTCCAAGGTATAAGCCTTTTCAGACTTCACCTATGCTTAGAAAAGGGTCTAGAAGCAACCCCAAGTGGTCTGGGGGGAAAAGGAAAGGCATCTACCTGAATCAGATAAATTCAGCAGGACCAGCAACACAGAGAAGAACAACGTGATGCTGGAGACGCTGGAATAAAATCCTACCCAGGAACCCCAAGGTGTGAACGTCCGTCCCCAAAGGCTCATTCCTGGATGGCACTTTCTTAACTATTCTCAGAAAGGTTACCACTTTAACCTGTCAGTTCTTTACGGAACAGTAATTTATCAGGTGTTCTTTTTGAGACTGAAGTGTCTAGGAAGATAGTGTGTCACTGGACCCTCGAAGGAGGAAGAGGCTGAAGTTCAGAAAAGGAAGACAGCAGTGGTGAGACGTAGTACTTTTTTTAAAAAACCATCTTCATATTTTTCCTGTATTATTTATATTTGCACTCACCTCCTTTTTTTAAAAAAAGAAGATGCAGAAAAAAACTTCACCTACTTTATAAAATATAAATTTTTATATTTTGGAATAGTTTTAGAAAAGCTGCAAATATAGGACAGACAGTTCCCATATACCCTTCATCCAGCACCCCGTAATGTTAATATAACCATGGTACGTTTGTTGAAACTAAGACATTAATATTGGTACACTCATCCAGCTTAAAACTATAAGGAACTCTGTGTGCTGACAGAGGGAGAAAACCGTTTCTTAAAAGCCCACGTTTCATAGGAAGTTTGCTTAGTTAATGAAAAAGATGTTTGTCCCTGCGGTTGACAGTGCTAGCTGCTTGTCCAGAGCCCATTTTCTCTTTCTTCCTCCTTCATAATTTTGCTCAGTGCAGAGGTGTGGCCCGCTAAACTGCCTTCCAGCATGGGGTGACCACCTGAGATAGTTGTGGCCCATGAGGTGACAGGGAGGAATCCTTGGGACAGATCACCCTTCCTACATAAAAGGGAAGGTCTCGCTAGGTGTCACCTCTCTGCTCTTTACCTCTTTGTCATTTCATCTTCTTCCTGCCCAGAGTGCAGACATGAGGCCTGGCGTGCACTAAGAATGGTGGGGAAGAGAGACGGAGGGAGCCTGCATCCCTGATGTGAGGCATCTCAGTATTTGCCTGCGATCTAGACCTGGGGGCAAATGGCTTCAGGAGACAGAGGAACCTCAACGTTTAAACTATCATTACTGTTATTTGTAGCAAAATGCAATCCAGATACCATCTCAAACTCAAGTCTGGAGACATAAAATCAAAGGCTTAAAGCTTTGAAGCCCATACCGTGTAACAAACTATGCTTGGCTCAGAAGCCACGAATCTAATTAGACAGGAAGTCAAGCTGTCAGAAGACATGCCTTCTAGCAACTTGGCTATGATTTCCCCTGCGACAGAACAGGTTATGTTCAGTCCCTGGGCCTCAATTTTTCCATCTGTAGAAAAGAATACAATAACGTATTCTTTTATCCAAAGCAAGTGAAGTTAACAAATACACAGAGACCAATAGCTCCCTGGAAGACAGGGTTTCAAGAAGGCCTGGGTCTCAACAGCACCATTAATAATGTTCTGTTGCCAGGAAAACTCCGAAGGATCCCACAATGAAGACAAGGAATTTAAGAGAGTGTCATCTAAATTTGGAGTCATACACTGGATAAAGCTTTTTTGGGCAAAAAGAGAACTGCTGAGATCAAGTCCAGTCTATATAATGGTAGCCAACTATTTTTGACTTGTGGAAATGTTTAAAAATCAAAAGTAAGAACAGAGTGGAAAGAAAATTGAAGCTGCAAACAGACCTCAAGAGACCTCTAAACAGCTTCCTCATCAAAAAAATGGGAGAAAGAAAACGCAACTGTGAAATCACCGTGCTGGGGAAGAGAGAACATTTGTTGTGGCTTCTGTGGCTGGTACTCAGCTTTATTTAGGTGTTGAAACTGGCACTGCAAAATACAGATAGAAATCTCAGCCACAGAGGAACAAAGACCTCTGAGATAAGGGACTGAAAAATGAAAAGCACACTAGCCGGGATACCACCCCGCTCTCTGCTGGTTTCAAAAAGGTCTAGCGCTGGGCTCTCCAAGAAGGTGGTCACCAGCCACACGAGCGCTTGGAATGAGGTGAGTCTGGTGTAAGTGTAAAATACACACTGGATTTTAAAGATTTAGTATGAAAAAATATATAAAATAGCTAATTGATATTTTTCACAGAGATTGCATTTTTAAACGATAATATTTTGGAGATATGAGTTAAAGTATATTATAAAGATTACTTTATCTCTACTTTTTTGGCTGTGGTTACTAAAAAATTTAAAATTACATATGTGGATTGCATTTGTAGGTCATATCACATTTCCTTCAGGTAGCACTGATCTAGTCACTGATCTCCCATAAGAACAGACCAGCAAACCAACAAACAGGTTTATCCCTTTAATCAGGTATAGCACCTTAAGAGCCATTTGTCATAGAAGATGACCCTTGTCCTGAACTTCTGACAAGCAAATGATCAAGAGCTGTTGCTGTTTTTCTCACACTCTCTCCCCCATCCCATTTCCTTCATTTTGATGAGGAAGCACATTATGTTCCCAATTAATAGGAATCCCCTATTGAGATTGTGCTTTTAGCAAGAAGGGGGATTTCAGAGAGACAGGAGTGAGCCAGTGTGGCAAAACCAACACCCACCCTTTCCCCAATGGCAACTGGCAATCTGGCCAACACCTGGGTGACAGGTGGTGGCTGAAATAAAATTTAAAGAATATAAACCCTGATATGCAGGCCTTCCTTGGATGGAAGGAGAGAGGTGAGAGGGGGTGAGCTCCTTGTTGGGTCAAATGTCATCACTTAGATAAGAGATTTGAGCCTTTAGAATTTTATGTTAATTTTAAAATAACATACAAATAACTTTTAAAAACATCACTCTCCAAATTAAATCAAAAGTAGTTATGAATATTAATCAACACTCATATTTTTCCAATGATAACCAGGCTAGACATGTATACCTGTGTGTATGAAAGTGTAATTCTTTCTCAAATTTCACCTTAATACTGTTCCACAGCCACACTGATCAGAGTTTACTTATACTCAGTTTTATTCCTGGTAGTCACCCCATGGTATTAAGATACTTGGGCTTGTTTATCCATTCCTGGCAGGAGTGAGGGTGGAAGATAGAAAGGAGGAGTTTTTCCAAATAACTGAATGAACAAACAGAAAAGACAGCCCAGATGTGCCATCTGCGGTAGGAGTATCAGCTAAGAGAAACGGAGTTAAAGTGAGGGGCTCAGAATTAAGAGGCAGGAGAGGCCAGTGGGAAACTCCTGGAGAAAGAACCTTGAGACCACAGCGCAGTGAGGGGGAAATGACAGTGAGGATGATCATTACGGTCGCACACGGTGAGCTCGGGTCCCAGACAGGAATCCCTGCTCAAGGTTACACAAGGTTCAGGGCTAGAGTAAAGGTCTGTGATGGAAAGAGAATAGAAACAGTTCACTTCTTATTAAAGGAGAATCTCTCAGCTTTTTGTCCCACTGCCTCCCCCACCCCATTGAGGGCTAAGGTCAAGCTCACGTCCACCAGGAACCGGAACTTAACATCACACACTTCTTGACCAGGAGGAGAGGGGAGGAGTGCATCAGAACCAGCATATTGAACTGTCCATTCCACCCAGGAGCTCTTCATATGCTCTTCTAATAAACCTGAGACCACAGCCTACATGTCCCACTAAAACTGACCACTGAAACCCAGCTAAGTACTTAAATTACCAGATAAGGCCAAGCTGAATACTTAGTATGAGACTACATATTTTCAGTATAGCTCAACTGCATAGAGGTTGTGTGCTTTTTTTTTTTTAAGACTTCCTTGAGTTCTTGTAAAAAGTGCATGTTTGTGCAAACTGTGGACCACATACTGCGGGGGACACAGGGTGACAAGAAATCAGGAGCCAGGCAGGAGTAGGTAGAGCACAGGCTTAGAGCCAAACAACGTTTGTATCTAAGGATCAGTTTAGATGCAACTGACAAAAAAAAAAAAATCACACTAACATCAAGAAGGAAATACTCAGTTATGACACTGTTCACAAAAGAAAAGTCTCTGGTCTCTGTGCATAACACTCTTCTTTTGGAAGATTACACAAGATAAGGCATCTTTCATTCCTTTCATACTTGCTGAAGAGTTAAGGCTTGGTGTAGCTACAGATCTGTTTTCCTTTAACCAAAACCAACACTATATTGTGTGCCAATGTCTTATCACTTGACTTCACCTAGCAACCCTGTTCCCTTATATTTACATTACAACAGCATTCTGCCTGTGTCTATTTTTCCTTATGCTTTGGATTCAGCTATAATAAAAAGTAACATAGAGCCGAAGCATATGAGAGAACACAATGGAAAAATTCCCAGAAATTCTAAATTGAGAAAGTAAAAAATTATTTAGATTATGGCTGCCACTAAGATTACACTTGAGATATTAAATATTTAAAGTATATTGAGAAAATATTCTACCCAGTGTTTAATTTTTTTTCTATTCAAAGTTTAATATTGAGGAGCTAAGAATGATTATACCAGTTGTGAAGGCCTTAAAGCCCTCATCTAAAAAAAAAAGAGGGATAACATCAAGTGCATTGATTGCTTGTGAACATTAAATGAGCCAATAGCAGTAAAGAACAGCCTGTCCGTTGTGCTCGCCTGCCCAGCAGTCATTTCCCTGTAGGAACAGACTTGTGTTCCCTGACCCGTGGATCAACTCCCCCTCCCCCACTGGGTGACTGTCAGTCAAAGGTTCCTGCCCACCCTGGGTCAAGAGGTGGGCACGCGACCCATGCTCAGCCAATCAGGGTCCTCTCTAGAACATTAACATATGGAGAGAGGAACCGCATATGCAGAAAATAGCTAGGGCTGATTCATCTGGCTGTAGGTGGCTGGAAGGGATTATCCTTTAGTCACTAGTTCTTGGTACCTGAATTCCCAGACCTGCTCCAGTCCTCTTCTTCAGGTAGCCTGGTTTTTCATGTTTCCTCAGCTGGCTCCGCCATATATTTAAAGCAAGTGGTGATGGGGCTGCTTACATTCACAGAACTCTGGCTGGCATAAACGCCAGTGCTATGCGCAGCAAATGGCAAGTCCTCGGAAAGTGGTTGCTATTGCATTTATTCACGCAACACATTTTTACCGAGTAGCTAATATGTAAATGCCAAGCCATCAGGGATCCAGAGATGGAGAAAACAAATTGTTTCTCCTCAGAGCATTTGTGCTCTAGTTAAGGGTAAAGAAGGGACAAGATCCAGGGGACCATTTGTAATGGAAAAATCTCCTCCATCTTCTTGATGGTGGCGGTGGCAAGAAGTCAGCAAATGCAAAAGCAAGAGAAAGTGAGTCGGAGTGCCTTGATGTGGAGGAAGGGAAGGGAGGTAAGGAAAGAGGTCAGCGCAGACAGCAGCCCTCCTCGACCACGCTTCGAGCCCTCTGTTCCACCAGACTCTGGCTCGCTGCTCCTTCCGCCTTACGCACCTGCTGTCTTTGGCTCACCCAGCCCAGTTTCAGCAAACAATCCTGATAAGTCCCTCTAGCCGAGACAGAGCAGGGATCCCTCTTCGGGGTCTGCTAGGTCCCCTAAGCATGAAAATAAAGGAAAATCTTGAGTCCCTTCAGGAGAAGTTCCAGCCACCTGGCTGGCCTTGAAAAGTGAGTGGGCGACCTGATGAGAACAACGGCCCTCCAAGGGAGCCAGAGCCCCCGAGGTGTTTTGGTTCCCTATGAAAACTAAAGGACGGCATCTTAACATATGTTCTTGAGTTGTTTCACAGAAACCCCCACCAGATGGAAAATGCAGACAAGGGGGAACTGAGGAACTAAACTCTGACCGCCATTCTTTGTTCTAAATTTCCCCCTGAGGGGCCCGTCACACCCATCTTAATATTCCCTTCAGCTAATCCGAGAATCTCTGAATCCACCTATGCCTCCCACCACCGACTTCAGCACAGACCGCCTTTTGGGGCCAGGCCAATATGTAACCTCCATGTATCGATTTACAATTTTGCCTGCCTGAAATGTACCCCTCCGGTCATAAGCATTAATTGCCCATACTCCTTGCTTGGCACCATGCCATCAAGATGCCACCTTGCCATTGCAACTCTTGGCTTCAGTATCTGGTTTTACCGCACCCAGTGGGCAGACCCCAGTTTGGTTTGATAACATAGTGACAGTGTCTCCCACCTTGATATCTCCTCTTTAGTAACTTTCCATCCAGCCATTCCCTCACTGTGCTCCTTCATAGAAATCCCCACTTGTCCTTGCTGTGTTTAGAGTTAAGCCTGATCTCTCTCCCCAATTGCAATGCCCCTATTGTAACAGTCTCGAATAAAGTTTTCCTCACCATTTTAACAAGTGTCAGAATAATTTTTTTCTATGATGCCGTATAGTCTTGGGCAAGTTGTAACTAATGGGGCTCAGGACTTGCCACCACAAAATAATTATAGGAGGCCAGAGTATGCCACCCCAAAATATGCCTACACTGCATAAGGGTTGTTTTGAGCTGGTCATTTTGAGAAACTGTAGACACAGCAATAGCTCTGAAAAGTTGTCCTCTGTAAAGGAAATATCCCTCTCTCCTTCTTTATATCAGGAAGAGAAAGAAGACTAAATCACTAGAGAGTCTTTTTTAAAAAATTCTTAGAGACAGGGTCTTGCTATGTTGCCCAGGCTGGACTTGGACTCCTGGGCTCATGCAACCCTCACACGCAGCTCAATTTTTTTTTTTCTTTTCTTTCTTTTTTAGTGATGGAGCCTCACTCTGTTCCCCAGGCTGGAGTGCAGTAGTGCATTTAGAGCTCACTGCAGCCCCAATCTCCTGGGCTCAAGTGATCCTCTCACCTCAGCCTCCCAGAGTGCTAGGATTACAGGTGTGAGCCACAATGCCCAGCCAAAACTTTTTTTTATTTGTTTTGGAGAACAATAGTATTTTAAGCCTGAAGTTTAAACTATATCTACCCTAGAGATTTACACATTTCTCTGAGTTATCTCCCATATATACAGAAGCCATACATGTTATTAAACTTCTGTTCATTCGTCTCTTGTTAATCTCTCTTTCGTTACAGTAGGTCCCAGTTAAGAACTCATGAAGGGTAGAGAGAAAATTATTTTTCCTTCCCTGCACAATTTTGCCTTTACCCTCAATCATTAGTACCTTCTTTTTTTTCCTTCCTTCCTTCCTTCCTCTTCCTTCCTTCCTTCCTTCCTTCCTTCCTTCCTTCCTTCCTTCCTTCCTTCCCTCCCTCACTTCCTCCCTCCTTCCCTTCCTTCCTTCTCTTTTCTTCTAGGCTATTCCAGGCTTAGGCTGAACTCTACCTGTGATCTTAATGACTGGAGAGATGTAGTTAATTCCTGTCTGGATGTGGCATCTATTCTCTGCTGCAGACCCCAAATTCTCTCTTCATGGCCATCGGGGCAAATGTATCAGCTACTGTCTTCATTGGAGGATGAGATGATCATAACTACCCTTGAGCAACTGGGAGGATTAAAAAGATAATATATGTAAAACTGCTTTGTGTATTGCACAATGTTATATAAATATATTTTCAAAACAAAAGAAAAAGAAAGAGGGCTTTATGAAGTGTTCAAATTGTTGAAGTGCTCTGACTAAAGCTCTAAAAGAGGAAATTATCCGCCCAGACACAGCAGCAGTAGCCTGATAAGCCAGGGTCAGCTGCTGCAGCTGTGAGCAATTTACCCACGTGCCTATCTGCTTTCCATCTCCCCCCATTGAAGGCGGCTAAGCTAGCGAGAAGGCAGCTAAGGCAGTTGGGAGAGATATATGAGTGAAGAAGTGTGTTCATCCCATTTGCAAAGGTTACACAAAAATCTCAAGGTCCCTGCTTATTGTTTGGGGAAATGGAATCTTGTAGATTTTTATGGACTAACAACTTTTATAGTTGCAATATCTGCCAGGCTGTATGAGCTGATGCAATAAAAAAGTTGAGAATTCTTTTCCAAGTCTAGGGGGGCTTACAATTAGCATCCTATCTTCTTTAGTGGTTAAGAGCACAGGCTCTGAAGCTACACTGCTTTGATTTGAAATCTACCACTCACTAGCTCTCATCTTCAGCAAGTTACTGAACCTCGTCTCAAAAATGGAATGGTTATGATACCTAATCCACAGAATTATGAGAGGAATAAATGAGTGAGTAGAGTGCTTAGAACAGTGGCTGGCATACAGTAGGGGCTCTATTAAATGTTATTTAGAGTTGATCAGGTCATGTACGGTAGCTGGCATTTGAGAGCCATAAAAGGTAGACGCTGTGTTAAAAACATTTGCCAAATGCAATAATTTAATTCTCCCAGCAACTCTGTGCAGCAAAGAGTTACTATTGAAGTCTCAATACAAAAGGCCTGGCACATGGCTACGATCTGGGAACTTGGCTTTTAGAAGGTTCCCTAAGTTACTGTTAATAACTGATAAAGCGACTTTGCCCATCTGGGGCACTGAATTGTGCCGTATCAGCCTCCCTAGAATATACAAACAGTGTGATTTATGAAGAACACCTGCTTTCCTTCTCGGAGTCCGGCTGGCCAAGCAGGCAGAATGTACCTACAGGAGCGGCCCCCTGTAGAGACCCTGGGCTCTGAGTCACAAGAGGGCTCCCCTGGGTAGAGACATTGCACACGTGCCACTGCAGTTCCCCGCTGAAGGAAGGAGCCCGTTCTGGGGGGCCCCTCCAAGAAGGAAGATCATAGGAAGACTGTGCCTGATGTGTCTTTTTCTCTTGCTGATCCTGCTGTGTATCGTTTCACTGTAATAAATCTTAACCGTGAGTACAAGTATATGTTGAGTCCTCTAGTACAACACCAACCATGTGGATGCTGACAGGATCCCCAAAACAAACTCTCAAAGGTATGTAATGTGACTCGAATTTCATAAATTTAAAAATTGGCCAGGTGTGGTGGCTCACACCTGTAATCCTAGCACTCTGGGAGGCCGAGGCTGGAGGACTGCTCGAGGTCAGGAGTTGGAAACCAGCCTGAGCAAGAGCAAGATCCTGTCTCTACTAAAAATAGAAAGAAATTAGCCGGACAAGTAAAAATATATAGAAAAAATTAGCCAGGCGTGGTGACGCATGCCTGTAGTCCCAGCTACTCGGGAAGCTGAGGCAGGAGGATCGCTTGAGCCCGGGATTTTGAGGTTGCTGTGAGCTAGGCTGACGCCACCGCACTCTAGCCCGGGCAACAGAGCAATATTCTTTCTCAAAAAAGAAAAAAACTATAAATTTAAAAATATGAAGAATGTGAAAGTTAAGAGATATAGACATGGTCACTCAATAAGTAAAGGAGCTGAGATCTAAATCCAGTCGATCTCCCTTCAAAGACCACTCACCGCTCATTTCATCATGCCAGGCAGCCACACTGAAGGACATACATTCCGGGGCCTGGCAAGCTTCTTTGTAAGGCTTGTACAAGGCCTACTAGCTACTGGTGAGCTATGCAAACGTGGGAAAACATCTTAAAGGATTTGAACCTCAGATTTCTTCACTATAAAACTGTAATAATAATACCAATGTCATAAAATTTCTGTGAGGATTTAATAAGATTATACACATAATATATAAATCATATGTGTAAAGCACATACATATTAAATATGCAATATATTAAAATCTATAAAGTCTTTAGCCTAGTGCCTGGTACACAGAACATGCCAATAAATTAAAAAACTAGATAAATATGCACATATGTATAAATATGTATATATACAAGTACACACATATATACATAAATATGCATGCAAGTTAATTACTCATCTAACAAGTTCTGCCCTGATTACAGAGCATCCTTTACCAATCATAGATGAAGCTAGTTAGGATTTCATAAGTGGGCTTGATTTTTTACACCTACTCGTTTCACTCTAGGGAACCACTTTTATCCAGACACCTTCTGCTCAAAGCCTAAAGGCTGATTATCTTTAATGTTTAACCTAGGAAATTAATTATTAGCCAGGCAATTCAGAGCTTTGCTTAAGACACTAACTGGTACTTATCATTAGCTCTAACATACACAGATGTGGTGGCCAAATTTTTATAACTCCAAGTTAGAACCTGTGATCTAGCAGTGAATTGCTGTGCTGGGAAACTGGAACTCCTCTGGAAACCCCAGCTTTCATACAGAGACTATTCAATCCTCCTAAAAACATGGAAAGCATACTTCTGTGGTTAAGATTTGTTATAAATAATACAATTTACATTATACCTTTTTGACATTTATGTTCCTAGCATTACAAAATTACACTATAGGCCACATACGGTGGCTCACACCTGTAATCCTAGCACTCTGGGAGGCCGAGGCGGGAGGATTGCTTGAGCTCAAGAGTCCGAGACCAGCCTGAGCAAGAACGAGACCCCGTCTCTACTAAAAATAGAAAGAAATTAGCCAAATAACTAAAAATAGAAAAAATTAGCCGGGCACGGTGGCGCGTGCCTGTAGTCCCAGCTACTCGGGAGGCTGAGGCCGGAGAATCGCTTGAGCCCAGGAGTTTGAGGTTGCTGTGAGCTAGGCTGACGCCACGGCACTCCAGCCTGGGCAAGAGAGTGAGACTCTGTCTCAAAAAAAAAAAGAAAAAAGAAAAGAAAATTACACTGTAATTGAAGTGTAATTACTCATTTCTTGGAAACCCATTTGGCAACCATTCATGGCATCCTCTATCTTCTCTCTAAAGTCAAGGATATACGGTGTGAGTCAGTAGTAGTATGAGGCCGATTTTCTCCTAGAACTTGGTATCTGAATTTTTCTGTCTGGAGCAAAGATGACAGAATCAACTCTAACCCAAACATTTCATTTTTCACCCCAGTCACTCCATCCAACTGCAAGTTCACACTTACTAGCAGTAACATCCATTTGGACATTACTACCTGACTGGCCTCAAACAAATTATTTATCCTATAGGTGCCTTCATTTCCTAATCTGTAAAATGATGATAATAAGCATACCTATTACACAAACCTAGATGGTATAGCAAAGAAAAAAAAAAAGAAACACACCAAAAAACCCCAAACCAGAAAACCAAAAAAGACCCTACAAAACCAAAACCAAACAAAAAAGAATACCTACTCTATAGTTAACAATACTGTACAGTACACAAAAAAATTTGTTAAGAGTAAAATGATTAGAACAGTGCCTGGCACATTGTACAAAATGAATAAACGAATAAAATATATAGTACATCTTATACTGTTCTCTAATTGCTTCTCTAACCATCTTATAGTCCCAAAAAGACTATGACCTGTTTAAGGCCAGGATCCACAGTGGCACTATGCTTTCCTGTCCATCTTCCCTCCCTCAGTGAACTTAACCAGCACTAGACATATTAGGTCAGCAGAGAGTTGTGAGTCCAGTCATGGCAGAATTGCACAGGAGAAAACACCCCAGAATACACTGAGTGCCACTCCAACTAACACCTCTGGCTCAGTGGCTTTCAAAATATTTGACCCCAACACACAGTGACAAATAATTTTTAGGTCGCAACCTCATACACACCTCAATATGTTTATATAGTATATATCTAACTGAAATAAAAATTTTGCAAAACAATGCTTATCCTTACAACATAAAATATGCTCTAATCATATATAATTATACCTAGTTCATTGCCTTTCAAACTTTAATGTGCATTTGAATCACTTGGGGATCTTGGGGGTCAGGTTTAACAGAACATGAGTAGGCTCAGAGAGTCTGCATTTCTATCATGCTTCCAGGTGACACCATGGGTCCCTACACCACACTTGGAGTAGTAAGAGTCTAGTCTAGTCTATTGAAAACTTTATTTTGAAAAGCTGGGAATGGTTCTCTGATTTTATTTCATGACCTACTAAGTGGTTGCAATCTGCAGTTTGTAAAACACTGCTCCAAATAATTTCTTAAGTTTCTTTCAACTCTATAACCCTGCTGTTATCTTCCTAACCTTGGGATAAAATTCCTGGACCTGGGTATAAATGGGTTAGGAGAGGTAGCTCATACAAGAATGACTCAAGGCTCATCTTTCACACTCTCAGGCTGAAATGCCTGCCTGGTTCCCAGTCCTTTCTTCACTGTCTCAAGTGTACGCCGCGCAGCTCTATTAACTAACTGAGCACTTACTAAGAGCAGGGCACTGAACCAAGTGCTTTATATCTACCACATTTACTCCTACCACCCCCTTATGACATTATCCCCATTTTACAGATGACAGAAGGTAAGCAGGTAATAATGGGTGGAGCTGGGATTCCAGAGGCTGTGTTCTTGTGACAGCCAGCCTCCACGATGGCTCCAACGATCACTGCCCTCCTGGTATTCACGCTCTTGTGTAGCCCTTTCTCACACTAAATAGGGCTGACCTGGTAGTCAATAGATTAATGAAGAAATGATAGTATGTGACTTCCAAGGCTCATTTAGAAAGAAACATTGTGGCTTGTCTTTCATTCTCTTGGATCAACCTCTCTCTGGAAGAAGCCAGGTTGTCACATCATGAGAATTCTCAAGCAGCCTTATAAAGAAGTCTCCTGCCAACAGTCAGGACCAACTCGTTAGGTAACAAGTGAGCCGTTGTGGAAGCCTCCAGATGACTGTAGCCCCAGCTGATACCTTGACTGCAACCTCCTGAGGGAGGCCAAGCCAGAATCATCCAGCCAAGCTTCTCCCAAATTCCTGACCCACAGAAACTGTGTGAAATAACACACCATTAAGTTTTTGGAGTAATTTGTTATATAGGAAAAGAAAACTACACTTGTCCCTCAGTATCATGGGGGATGGGATCGTTTCTAGGACTACCCTTGGATACTAAAATCTGTGGATGCTCAAGTCCCTGATAAAAAATGGCATAGTATTTGCATATAACTTGTGCACATTCTCCTGTATACCTTAAATCATCTCTAGATTACTTATAGTACCTGATACAACATAAATGCTATGTAAGTAGTTGTTACACTGTATTTTTTAGGGAATAATGACAAGAAAAAAAGTCTGTGCATATTCAGTACAGACATAATTTTTTTTTCAAATATTTTCCATATGTAGTTGGTTGACTACATGGATGTGGAACCCACAGATACAGTGGGCCAAATGTAATACAGTTCTTAACCAATAAGTTATATTGCATCACTATAATTCAACCTTAAAAGGAAAGTGAAACTTTTATGAAGGCCCTTTGGAATAACTCTCCATTGTGGCAGCTTGTACTGCGGTTCAGGAAATTTTCATTCTCCCCTCACAACCAACCTTGTGGGAGGCATGCACTGCACAAGTGCATGAGTATTAGACTTGATTACATGATTTTCTTTAGCCAGTTGGATGTGGAGTTGTGATGTTATATCACATCGAGCAAAAAATCTTTGAGGCACTACAAGAATCTGCCTGCCTTCTTTAGCTTCTGCAGTCATCTGTAAAAACAATCCATTCAAGACAGTGGATATTCCTTTAGCCTGGGTCCCAGAGTGAGAAGGTGTGCAACACAGACCTGAACTTGCCCCTCAGCCTGGAGACAAGCCAAGGTGAACCCAAGCAGAGGTGCAATTGACTTACAGACCCATGAGCAAGAAGTCAGTGCTGTTATTGTAAGACGTAAGATTTGGGGTTTTTTATTATTGCAGCAAAAGCTGACTGATACACTCACCATGCTGTATGATGCCATGCTCCATAAGCCGGTGGCAAAGCTGCTCTGCCTCTTTCCTTGTAGTGGCCTCACCTTCCTGAACCAGCCAATCCAGGAATTCAGATGCCATGAATGTGCGCTCATACTTGACTCCTTCCTCCTCTCTGGGCTGCAGGAGTGTGTTTTCTGGGCTCATCAGCCTGGAAGGAAGAAAGGGGAAAAGAAAAATAAAACAATCCTACACAAAAGGAACACAGCTCATTTCAAATCCTACATCATAGGCTTCAGTGAAGTATCACAGCAAAGTTGTCAAACAGACAGATGTGGCTGTCATGTGCTTCCACACATGTGATTTCTAAGAGGAGGATCTGCTTCAGAAGTGAACAAGGTGCATTTTCTCCTGGTAATTAGAAAAAACTGGAAATGCAATCCAAAACTGTACCATTAGCAGACTGCATTCAAGCTAGCAATCTCAAAAAGGACCATGCCCTACTCTACCATTCTGAAAAGGTTAGTATTTCTTTCCTAAAGGCATTATTTCATTTCCCAAATCACTGGGCCAATAAGAAGACTACCGCTGTGGACTGAGTGTTTATGTCCCCACAGATTTCATATGTTGAATCTGTAGTCCATAATGTGATGGTATTTTGAGATGGGATGCCTTTGGGAGGTCATGACTGTGCAACCCTCATTATGGAATTAGTGCCCTTATAAGAAGAGACATAAGGGAGATAGCTTGCTTCCTCTGTCTCTCTGCTCTCTCTCTCCCCATGTGGGGACATAGCAAGAAGACAACTGTCTGCAAACCAGAAAGCAGGTCTTCGCCTGACACTGGATCTGCTGGCACCTTGATCTTGGACTTCCCAAACAAATGTTTGTTGTTTGAGTCACCCAGTATATGGTATTTTTTGTTACAGCAGCCTAAACTGACTAAGACAACTACCTAAGTCACTCCTTTACAATCCTCTCATGCCACACAGCTTGCTTCTTATACCAGTATTCCCAAGCATTGCTCAACTCCTCTGGATTCTGTCCTTACATCTCCAAAATAGCTCCAACGGGGGCCATGGTGTTCTCCCATGCATCCACATATGATGCCATGTGACATAAATGGAAGTCCTCATTTTGGATGGCATTAATACCATTGGATGCTACTGATCACTGCCCTCAGCCAGACGGATGTCACACTCCACTGGTTTCCCTCCTGTCCCTCTGCTCCTACCTCTTCCTCAGCTATCTTTGAGTTTGCTCTTCTTCATCTCCCTGGACTTCAAAGGCTGGAGTTCCTTGGGTTCAGTCCCCAAATACCTCTTTTCTCATTCCACAGCCTCTTGGGTGAGCTCTTTCATCCCCATGACTTCTGTCACCATCCATTTCCCAAGGATTCCCAAATTTAAATCCCCAGACCAGGCTTAAACTCCCAACACCAGACCTTTGCATCCATAGAGACATCTCAAAGACACCTCAGAATCAACAAGCCCCAAACTGAACTCATGTTCTTCACCCCCCAGACCTGGTCCCGTGCCAGTCAGTGATTCCACACTCCGCCAGAAAAGGAAGCACTGTCCTCGACGCCTGCCCTTCCTCGTCCCCTGCCCAGGCTGTCACTATGAACTGTCAATTTTATCTCCTGAATCTCTCTCGGGTATGTCTAGGCCTTCCCATCTCAAGCACTGCCACTACCTTAGCTAAATTACCAATAGCTTTAACCTAGATGGCTAGTGTTTTCTTAATAGTACTATACTATGCATCCCAACCTTGAGCACCTAAGTCCAGACATAGCAATTAAATGATGTTTTTAAAATTCAAACCTAATAATGTCTAGCCCCTGTTGAAAACACACTCTGATGGCTTCTCATTGCTTTTAAGATAAAGACCAAAATCCTTTACATGGGCTATAACGCATGCATGCTTCTGCCTCCTGTCCCATTAGAACCATTCTCACCTCATATCTCTGTGTGCTCCAGAGATGCTGATCTTCTGTCAGTTCCTCATGCTTGGTCTATCACGGGGCCTTTGACTATGTCATTCCCAAGCCTGGCATGGTCTCTCCCTCTTCTACCCACCATTTGCCCACTCGTCAGGCCTCCGTAACTCCCTGTTCTTTGCATCTCAGCTATGGTCAGGTCTCTACTAAGCCATCTCATTGCTCCATGTACAGTTTTTATCAGACTAAAGACTATTCAGTTATAGGCTTCCACAGGGTAGAGTCCATGTTTGTCCATAAAACTTCATTAAATGAAAAATGGAACCTTATAAAATACCACAGTCATTGTGCCATCTTCCTCTGTAAAACTATTTCTGATGAGTTCCTGTCTTCCATATGAAAGTTTGGCTCTCTCTTTTAAAAACCTCATTTCCTCTGAAACTAACAATAATATGCAATACAAAATGAACTGTTTCATTCTATGAAAGGAAGAATCCTTGGAGATCATTGTAGTCCAAATCACTCTTCATCCACATGAGAAAAATGTAGTTCTTATCCAAATGAGAAAAATTGAAGGACAGCATTCAGTGTAGCAGGAAGGAAACTTGCTCAAAGTCATGGAAACATGCACTTTATACTTGTCTACCAATCATTTCATTTGGAGGTAATTAAACCTGCGTACTTGAAGGCCATATGACACTCACTGTGAATGCTTTTAGACTTAGATCCCAGCCATGCTGTACAAAGAACACTGCATTAGGAATTAGAAGATTTAAGTTTATCTTCAATGGGTCACAGTAGCTTTGAGACATAAGGCAAGCCATATTTCTTTGTTTCAGCCTCATTTTTCTCAAGAGTATCATGGTATCATCATCCAGCTATTGTTAGAATCATAGGTGAGTGTGAGTGAAACAACTTTTCAATACAAGACAGTATATGCACAGTATATACAAAGTGTTACACTATGTTAAGTAATCATTGTGCCTACATTAGGGCATGATGAATTTCTGCCTAATAGTTATGAACTGATGAAAATGGGACTCCTTCAAGATCCCGCTTCTCTTCCTAGAAGAATCATGAGAGTTTAACTTGAAATCCATGGACAGGCCATTGGATTAGACAACAGGAGACTTGGGACCCAAACATCTCTCTGCTGAAAACTAGTCAGGTAACTTCTCACTGCTTCAGTGTCTCCGACCACATATTAAACAAGGAAAATAATGATACCTGCTCTACTCCCTTCACTGGATTTCTGTTATTATCAAAAATCTTTTGAGGGGAAAAAAGTTCTAAGTACATAAATGTATACTTTTATATTAAGAGTATTTATAAAAGCTATTAGCATGTAACCAAATGCATTTAAAACCTTATTCAGCATGTAAGGGGACTCACTTAAAAATCTTATTTAGATCTTTTCCCAAGTCAACCCTCCTCAGCATTTTAATCCATATTTAGAAATAGCCATTAGGCTGTTTTCCCAGAGTTAGTAACAGCTAAGTTGGTGTGAGCAATAAGCATTCTATTTAATGTAATAATGGACAACCCTTTCATAGAAGGTGCAAAGAACAACCACCACATGCACGTCAACACAAGGGACAGACACATAAAGACATTCTATAGGAGATTATGTGCAAAGGTGGCCACAACAGCTCCTCTCATACTTCTTTCCAGTGTGACTTCACTGCTTCTTTCACAAAGAGGTTGAGTCATTTCAACTTCCCTTGGACCTAGGCTGGCTTTGTGACTTGCTCTGACCCACAGGATGCAGCATAAGTGACATTATGCAACTTCTAAGGCAGGGCTTTACGAGGCCTTGCAACTTCTGCCTTCTCCCCCTGGAATGCCCTCCTGGGACTGCCGTGTAATGGAGTAGGTCCAGCCTACTGGAGGAGAAGAGGCCACAGGGAGAACCCAGGTGCCCAGGCAAATGGCAGGCACCAGCTCTCAGATATGTGCATGAGGCCATCCTGGACCTTCCTGCCCAGATGACCCTCCAGCAGCCATACGAATGAGCCCAGGCAAAAGCAGTATAGAAGAGCTGTCCTGCAACCCACAGAATCAGAAGAAAGAACACACCATTGTTGTTTTAGACTACTAAATCTTAGAGTGGTTCATTTTGCAGGAATAGATAACTGGGACACATTCATATCAAGGGAAAGTGGCAAAAATATGTGTAACTCTGCACAGAGACACGTCACACAGCTCAGAAAGTACCAAAGGAATGATGGATGCACAAAGGAAGGTCCTGGAAATAAACTGCACAGAATAAAGTCATGTGGAGCTAGACCTAGGAACCTGCATTAGTGATGAGAATCCAGAAAAGAGAATGGAAAGACCCATATGTGTGCCCAGATAAGTGTGCCCAACCCCATTCCTTCATTTCTTTTGACCCACGAATAAGGTATTTGGGGGTGAAAATAGAGAACAAATTAGCCACCTAGTTTCCCGGTTTTAGACATTACTTCCTCTAAGACATTTCTGATTACTACATATCTGGACTACGTACCACTTCTCAGAGCCGTAGGGAAATCACTTGTGCACTTGACTATAAGCTTTTTGAGACCAGAGTCCCTGTCCATGAGGTTTACAGATGTTTCCTAGCACGATAGGTTTTCAAAAAGTATTTGCTGAATGAATAAACTCATTTGTATGCATTCCCCTGCTATACATCATTATCCAATTTTATATTAAAAATGACCTCCTAAGGATGACTCTGTGTGGAAATGAGGCAAACCAAGGCAGTTCTTGCACAACTGACAGTCTCCATTTAAGACACAGACACAGACTCTTGGCTTCTAACCACTCTGTCCCTTCAAGCTCAGCGATTTTCCTTTCAGGGAGTAGGAAGGACAAGTGGATGGGGTTAATTTGTATCACTTCTTGTAACCAGAAACATGACCCACCAGCCCTCTAGAGCTCCTGCTAAGTAGTTGGTGGCCTCTGGACAAGTGGCTGGTGAGCTGCGTCTGCCAGTGTAGGCTTTGGGAGTGAGGCCAGCTGGCAGGCCTTTCTGGACTGGCTGAGTTTGCCTTTAAAACATGCTCCGCCACCCTTAGCACTTCCTCGCTTCATTTCCCCTTATAATCAAGTCATGTCCCCAGCCAGCTTCCTCACTTCAAGACCAAGTCTTTCCTGGGATTTGATTTTAGGATTTACATGCAGTCAGAGAATTAAAGTAAGAATTTCCCTGCCTGAGCAAGAGTGAGACCCTATCTCTAGAAAAAAATAGAAAAATGAGCCAGGTGTGGTGGTGTGCACCTGTACTCCCAGCTACACGGGAGGCTGAGGCAGGAGGATCACTCGAGCCCAGGAGTTTGAGGTTACTGTGAGCTACAATGATCCCACTGCACTACAGCCTGGGTGACAGAACAAGACTCTGTCTCAAAAACAAACAAACAAAAAAACCAAAAACAAACAAAAAAGAATTTGACTTACTACTTGTTTCAATTTTCTTTTGCTATATAACAAGCTACTCCTAAGCTTGGTGGCTTAAAATGGACATCATTTAATTATGTCTTAATATTCTATGCATTGCCTGGGACTCCACTGGGCAGCTCCTCTATGGCTGTAGCTTGGGGTCACTCACAATTGCATGCAGGTGGTGGCCAGAGCCAGATGGCTGGCTCCACGGTGCTCCTCAATATAGCTTCTTTCTCCAGTAGGGCAGCCTGGACGTGACACAGTGATGCGGGTCTCAAGGAGGAGGGAACAGATGCTGCCAGGATGGCTGCTGCTTCTCCTCCTCCCTATACCCCTTCCCCCTCCTCTTCCTTCTCCTTCCAGCTTTATTCTGATATAATTCACATATCATACAATTAACCCATTTAACATACACAATTCAGTAGCTTGTAATATATACAGAAGCTGTGCAAACATCTCCACGATCCACGTTAGAGTATTTTCATTTCCCTAACAGGAAATCCCAATCTAGTAACAGTCACTCCCCATTTCCCATCCCCCCAGCCCTAGGCAAACACTAATCAATTTTCTGTCTCTGAATTTGCCTATTCCAGGTATTTCATATAAATGGACTCATACAATATGTGGTCTACTGTGACTGGCCTCTTTCACTTAGCAAATGTTTTCAAGGTTCATCCACGTCGTAGCGTGTCTGAGTATTTCATTCCTTTTTATTGCCAAATAATATTCCATTGTATGGATATACCACATTTTATTTACCTATTTGTCAGTTGGAGAACATCTTTCCATTTTTGGTTATTATGTATAATGCTGCCACGAACATTCATATACAAGTTTTTTGTGGATGTATATTTTCATTTTTCTTGGATACGCACCTAGGAGTGGAATTTCTGAGTTAGGTGGCAACTCTGTTTAGCCTTTTGAGGAACTGCCAGACTGTTTTCCGAAGTGGCTTCACCATGTTACATTCCCACTAGTAAAGTATAAGGGTTCCAATTTCTCCACATCCTTGCCAAAAATTGTTATCCTGTGTTCTTTTTTAGTATAGCCATCCTAGTGGGCTGAACTGGTATCTCACTGAAGTTTGATTTGCGTTTCCCTGATGGTTAAGGACGTCAAGTATGTTTTCATGTGCTTATTGTCCATTCATATGTCTCCTTTGGAGAAATGTCTATTCAGATCCTTTGCCCATTTTTTAATTAGGTTAGTAGTCTTTATATTTTGAATGTTAAGAGTTCGTTACATGTTCTGGTTGCAAGTCCGTTATCAGACACATGATTTGTAAATATTTTCTCCCATCTTGTGAGTTGTCTTTTCACTTTTTGGTGGTGCTGTTGGTAGCACAAAGTTTTTCATTTTGAAGTGGTCCAATTTGTCTATTTCTCTTTTTTGTTGCACGTGCTTTTGGCATTATATCTAAGAAACCAACACCTAATTCAAGCCTATGAAGATTTGCGCTTATGTTTTCTCCTGAGAGTACTATAATTTTAGCTCTTAAATTTAGTTCCACGATCCATTTTAAGTTAACGTTTACATAAGGCGTGAGGTAAGAGCCCAACTTCATTCTTTTGTATGCAGCTATCCAGTCGTCCCAGCACCATTAATGAAAAGACTCTTTTCCCCCCGCTGAAGTATCTTGGCACTCTTGTAAAAAATAAATCAACCATGCCACGCTTATTAACGCCTAGGCTCAGAAGTCACAGGATGTCACCTGTCCTGAATTACATTGGTTAAAGCAGTCACAGACACAGGCCAGCCTCAAGCGGAGGGGACA
>NW_012148030.1:1526968-1527906 GCF_000956105.1 Propithecus coquereli
AACATTGACCTGTGTGATTAGCAAGAAAGTATTAATTAGGTGGAAATGCTTATATGAACACTGGCATTTTTTAAGTACTATGCTATTATCTATAGAGCAGATGTTAAACAGGTAAGTTGACACAATTTTCAAATAATTTGGTTTGGAGCTAGTAACCAGAAAGCAGTTCAGTTAATATGCATGAGTAAAAATATTACATACTAGAAAATGTAAAGAAAAGGGGAAAAAGTAGCACTTTATATTCTTTGCCAACAAGTATCTTCTCCTCTCCTTTACCTGCCTCCATATCACACACTGAATAGAACATACTCATTCTCACCTTTGTCCTTTACTAATGCTGTTCCCTCCCTTCTTCCCTCTTTCCTTTCTCTGGAGAAATATAAACTAAAAGTAGGGGCTCCTTGTACAGTGATACAGGTTGCTCACTGCACAAGGGAACCTGGCTTCCAAGTAAGGCTGAAATCCAGCCCGAGCCCCTCATGACCAATCCTGTGCGGAGGTGAGAGGGGCTGCACCAGCCTGAAGGGAAGGGCAGAAGGAACCTGGCTCTCATTCCCATGAAGGTGCTAAGTAAGATAGTGGGACTCTGCTTTAAAGGCACAGATTAGGTCCTAAGGCCTCTAGGAAAGTGTCCCAACTAAGGGGCAACCCACACAGGTCTTGTTCTCTCTCTCTTTTTGAACTTAAAGTCAGTACCTTGGTTTTGTATATATCCTCTCATTTTTTTTTTTAACCCAGAGCCATGCCCAAGAAGCCTTGAGCAAGTAGACTCTCCTCTCAATTTTTAATGTACTATTTTTATCCCTTTAGCTAAACTAGAAGCTCCTGAAGGGCAGAAAACATGTCTTAAATATTTTTATTTCTTAGATAACTGAGCCCTGGGAGGAGGTACACATTAGGTGCTCAACTAATATGATCTTCTTTTTTTTTTTTTTTTT
>NW_012148030.1:1528136-1573730 GCF_000956105.1 Propithecus coquereli
CGCGCCTGGCCCTCAACTAATATGATCTTCTAATCAACTGACTGAAAACTAAGCAAAAGTAATGGAGAGTGTTATCTGTCTTTGAAGGATAAAATCCCTTCCTCTTTGTTATTTTAAATTAGCTGGAAGAAAAACGAGAGCTGTTTAGTGATGGTCTTATGCTCTGAAGAGGATGACGTTCTGGGAACCAAGCTGTAATTTTCACATTCCCCATAGTTTTTAATGTTGTATTAAGCACTCAGTTTCAGAATTTGAATCAGCTTTAGACAGAAGCCAAGTGCAAATTCTCAGGCCATGGCCATCCCAAAATGGTTTCATAACCACAAAATTACACAAGAAGGAGAGAAACCAAGCTCTCCTACCCTCAATTCTAAACAATTCAAACCTCTGTGAGCCTTCTCAAACAACTGTCAAGGGAATTCGGGTTCTAAAAGTCTCCTTTTAAAGGAATGGTTATTATTTATTTTGGATGATTTTATAATTATTAGAAAATAGAAGAATTTGGAACCAAAACAAAGAAAGAAAGGAGGGGTAAACAAAGAAATTTAGGAGGGAAAAGATGAAATGATCATGAAGAAAAATTGAAGACAATGCCAATCAGGGAAAATAGATGAATATACTTAAAGAGGCATGAAAGAGTGATAAAAAATGGAACACAATGATAAGTAGGGACGCCTTTCCACAGGTTAACAGGCGAGGTGACAGCAGGACCACTTTGTCCTGCGTATTTGTGGAAGCAGTGTAAAAAGGCAAGAGAAACGGTCCCTGGGCTTTATTCAGCTAAGTCTTATATTGTACAATCATAGTATTCCCTCTTTTAAAATAAATTTTAAATCACTCCTTTGATACATCTATGGTCACTGATTTTCGGGTGTCAAGGCCATCCAAAGGGGAAAGGATAGTTTTTTCAACAAATGGTGAAGGGACAATAAGCCACATGCAAAAGACTGAAGTTGGACCCTTCTCACACCCCATGTAAAAAATAACTGTAAATAGATTAAAAACCTAAAGGTAGGAACTAAAACCATAAAACTTTTATTACCTTGGATTTGGCAAAGAATTCTTAGATATGACACCAGAAGCACAAGCGACGATAGAAAAAAATAGATAAATTAGACTACATCAAAATTAAAAAGTTATATACTTCAAACACACCAATAAGAACGTGAAAAGGCAACTCACAGAATGGGAGAAAATATTTGCAAGTCATATGTCTTATAAGGGACTTATATCTGGAATATATAAAGAGCACTTAGAGGTCAATAATAAAAAGATAAATGAACCAATTGAAACTAAACAAATCAGCCAGGTGCTGTGGCTCACATCTGTAATCCCAGCAGTTTGGGATGCCAAGGCAGGAGGACTGCTTGAGGCCAGGAGTTCGAGACCAGCCTGGGTAACACAGTAAGACGCCATCTCTACAAAAAATAAAAAAAAATAGCTAGGTGTGGTAGTGCGTGCCTGTAGGCCCAGCTACTCGGGAGGCTGATGTGGGAGGATTGCTTGAGCCCAGGCATTCGAGGCTGCAGTGTGTTCTGATCATGCCACCACACTCCAGCCTGGGCGATGGAGTCAGATCCCGTCTCAATAAAAAGGTGGGGGGTGGGGTGTAAATCATCTGCACAAACCAAAGAAAATATACAAAATGGCCAATAATCACACAGAAAGATTTGTATCAGGGAACTGCAAATCAAAACCATGATGAGATACCACTTCACACCCACTAGCTGAATAGAAACAAAAAGTCAGATAATAGTAAGTATTGGCAAGGACGGGGAGAAAGTGGAAGCCTCATATACCATTGGTGGGGATATAAAATAATGCAGCCATTTCAGACAATAGTCTCACAGTTCCTGAAACCACAGAGTTACCATATGGTCCAGCCATTCTACTCCTAGGTCTGTGGCCAAGAGAAGGAAAACATATCCACAGAAAAACCTGTACATGAATGTTCATAACAGCAATATTCATTATGGCCCAAAAAACAGAAACAATCCAAATATCCATGAACTGCTGAAACTGAAAATGTTGTATAGCCATACAGTAGAATATTATTTGCTATAAAAAGGAGGGAAGTATTGAAACATGCAACAACATGGTTAAGCCTTGAAAACACTATACTAAGTGAAAGAAGACAGTCACACACAATCATATATTATACTATTTCATTCACATAAAATGTTCAAAACAGAGTGATGTATAGAGACAGAAAGGAGATTAGTGGTTGCCTAGGGATGCCGAGGATGAGGGAGGATGAAGGAATTAGGGAAGCGACTGCTAAAGGGTATGAGGTTTCTTTTTGAGATGATGAAAATGTTCTAAAATTGACTATGAAAATGGTTGCACACATCTGTGACTATACTAAATACATAAAGTTTTTAAAAAGCATACAATTGACTTACATGCTATAAATGGGTGAACTACATATGGTATGTGAATTACATCTCAACAAAGCTGTTTAAAAAATCATTAATTTAGTAAGTGAATTTATTCATTCTTTCAGTCAATAAATATTTATTGGGCATCTTCTATGTCCTGGGAGATGCAGAAATGAAAAGACATGGCCTTTGCCCTTCAGTTGCTTACTATCAGATGGGGAAGCGAATGTTAAAAACCTAGGTGCAAGGCAGATAAATGCTGTAACAGAGGCACAAGAATATTAGGATGAAAGGGAAGCAAGAGAATGAAATACCTAAGTCTACCACAGGGAGGTTTCAAGCTCTAAGTTAAGAAGAAACGGAAGTTGGCCCTGGGAAACCATGAGAGGATACAGGATCAGGAAGCAGAGAGCAAACACATGGTGAGTGAGAGGTTAGGACAAGTAGTTGAGTGTTGGGTGGAGGCAGGATGGGGGAGGGCAGGAGAGCAAGGTACGGTGAGTTAAGCATGGGAAACAGGCAGTGATTAGGCAGGAGAGGCTTCATGTCCTATAGGTGACAGAGATCCATGGGGTGTCAATCAGGATAACAAAGATGACAGCATAATGATCCCTTTGTATGATGATGATCAGTCACCTTTTTTTTAGAGGGGGTCTTGCTTTATTGTCCAGCCTGGGCTCAAACTCCTGGCCTCAAATGATCCTCCTGCCTCAGCCTCCCGAGTAGCTAGGATTATAAGTGTGAGCCACTGCACCCAGCCCATCAGTCACCTTTTCACTTTCCACTATGACAATCTTGCTTTCAGTTCAGCAAATGTATCAGGTGCCTACTGGATACCCTGTCCCGTGCTGGTCGCTGGAAATACAAAGATAAGGCAAAGTTCCTGCTCTAGAAGATGAGGAGGAAGTAAAGTAAACAAAATTCTTGAGAGCTGGGAACTATTTTTATATATTACTTTGACTACTGGCTGGAAACGAGCAAGAGGTCATCAGTGCCCAGGGACCGGTTACTAACCACTTACTAGTCTAGGGTAAATGGGAAAAAGCAGTGGCAAGCTGGAGCCACTGCTGTGTAGGCAGCTGCTTAGTGACTCTCAACCATCTCTTAGCATGGACTAGAGGGAAAGGATAGGTCTGCAAAAGTGGAATGTGATAGAAAGGACAGACTTCACAGTTCTTTCTGAATCTATCCTAGTGCAGGAAGGAAATATAATGAGTACAAAACAATACCCCAGGGCTACAAAAAAGGAGCCAGGAGGAGTTTGGTTGGTTACCTTGTCCTGCTTCCTTGCCTATTAGCACACGTGGTTCTGGAGAGGTTGAGGCAAAGGGGAAGCATCTGGGTTTGAGTCTCAGAACCGTGATTTCTAAACCGTGGTTCAGTTCTATGATCCTGAGCTTCCTCTCATAGGTAACGAGGACAATACTTAACAGAGTCGTGAGAATTATGTCTGTCTGAAGCACTTAGCATATTTCCTGGCATTTTGTAGCAGTGAACAAATGATACACATGAGTATATACAGGGTACAAATACACATGCCCCTGAGAGCCAACCCTTGTAGAGGTTGGACAACAGTCTGAACTGGCCAGAAGAACCAATTCTAAGTATCTGGAGAGGATGAAGGGAAGAAGGTAGCATCAGGTGACAGGTGAAACAGAGAAAAGCCCAAGAAGTTGAATCACTTAAAAGTTAGTTTTATATTCTAGAAAGCACACTGGTGCAAAAATTAATTTTGTTTAGGATATTAGACCTTGGTAGAACACAGAGAACATTTAAAAAAATATATTATTTGGATGGTGGTTCCACAGGTGTGTCCGGTTTGTGAAGATGTATAGAATTGTACACTTGTGATCCACACACTTTATGGATATTACATTTCAATGAACTTAACTTTATAGTTAAAATTTAACTACACAGTTAACTTTAATAAAAGTCAAAAATGTTATTTGGATTTTCTTTCCTTCTGTTCTGAAACTCTTTTGCTAGGGGGTCTGAAATTAATAAATGCTTTCTGTCAGTTTGGTGCTTTTTCCATTTGGAAGAACAATGCCTTTGCTGTCCCTTCCAAGCTCTGTGTGAAGGGACTGTAATTAAGCAGAGACGTTTTCATTAGCAAACAAAGCAAGAAAAACTGCAACTACACTACCTCTTGGAATGGTCTCTGCACTTAAGAACAAAGCCACCAACTGGGGAAGCCTCCATGCAAAGCCTTTAGCGATGGAAGAATATCCTCTTCCTATAAAACTCCCAGCCATGCCTTCTCCTGGTCTCACTCCTCAAATATCCACTTTTACTTTGCTCCAATACCCGCCTCTTCTCTCAGGTCCCACCTCACTTCTCTGTGTGTGTTCTCATTCCTCTCAGCTGCAGAGTGTTTAGCACAACCTCATCCTGCCCCATCCTCGTTGATCCATTTACTCTAGATTCCCAACACTTATTAATAAAAACAAACAAGAGCCATTTCCTCTAGAAAGAACCCTGAGTTTTCAAATCCCTCTCAGATGAAATCAGCTGGCCCTCCATGTGACCTAGGGTCCTCAGATTCAAAGCATGCTTAACATGTTACTCAATTCCAGGTGCACTGCAAGGAACTTACATTTCTAATTTTTAATGCCAATTGTAGGGAAGTGAAGAGCCCATGCTATGAGCAACTTTTAGCTAGGGTCACTCTTTAGCAACTGGAGGGTTTAAAGCGAGTTACTTGGCCCATCTCATATTCACTTTCCTTACGTGTAAATTGGTGGTGAAAATATCTCCTTCTTAGAGGTGTAGGAAGGATTAAAGGAACTAATGTGAGAAAAATATTTAGGAGGGTGCCTAGAACACAGAAGTGCTCAGTAAATGGTGGCTATGGTTATTATTCTTATCTTCCGAATGTTTATGATCAGAATCTACAACCAATAAACCCAAATACAGTGACCTTAGAATAATAAATATACACTACTGGTTTTACTCAAATTTGAACATTCTACAGGTTAGTAAGGGGAGAAATGGATTGCCTATTGATTTCTTTCCTAAATAAGAATTACCATGTATTCATTTATCTATTCATCTCTTCAGTGAACATTTATCAGGTACATGCCACGTGCATGTGCCAAAGTTGTGTGAGGCCTCAAGATCCATGATCTCAAAGAGCTTGCAGTCAAGCTGGAGAGACTGAAACATCAGGACTCCATTACCCTGCTGGGAGGGTGCCGTGCTGGAACCCAGGGTGATACAGAGGCAGAGAGGAAGGGAGCCAAGGTAATTTATTATAATCCAAGCGTACTCTGTACTCACACAACAGTGACCATTGAAAGAGTATCATGTGTCAATTTCAACCATCACATGGTACACAATCAGAAAAAAACCAAAAAACAAAAAGAGCAAGTGACCTTTCCATTTATAGTGTGCGTAATTCTGTCTGCCTGTTCACTTGAGAAGATGGGAGATGAGAACTCATCTCAATCCCAGGGGGGCCTCACAGGCTCTATCAATGAGGGTCCCAGCCAGAAACCACAAGGACATACAAATGGTTTATAAAAAGCAGTTTACAATAAAGGAACTGCTAAAGCTATGGATAGGGTTAAGGGAAAAGGGATGGTGAACCTCTTGGGCTAGCAGACTGGCCATTAACAATTCCAGGCCTGAGAGTTAAGGAGAGGGGACAGTTTCTAGAGCCCAAAGGGGAGACATGTAAAGAGAGGGCGGTGTGACAGAAATCACAGCCTTCAACAGTGGGAAGGGAGCAGGGAAATAAATACCCTGACCTCAACCTCCTGCCTCCCACTGATAAGCCATACTGGAAGCCAGAAGGCAGTGGCACCTGTTGGGGCAGTGCAGAAAGGCCAGCCCCCTGGGGCACACAGCAGGTTGAAGGGTCAAGAAAGGATCTGGAAGGATAAACAGAAATGAACAACTCACCGTGCTCAATATAATTCTAGTATACGAAGACATGAGTGTTTTATGTAACTTGAGTAACACAAGGATACTTTTGGCTACAGGCATTTTTCCTTATCTGTTAGGAACCTAACATGTCCTGTATTTGATGAGACTCCACTGGGCTTTATCTCATCTGTCCTCATGACAAGCCCCTGAAGTATGCATTTTCTTCCCATTTTACAGATGATAAAAACAGAGACTCCAAAAGGTTGAAAGCATCAGGAGAAGAACTCTGACCTATGCTTCTTCAACTCTAGAAATCTTAAATGGCTTTTCCATTCTACCAAGTTGAAAAGTAACTATAGAGACTGATTGGCAAAATCAGTGTTACAGAAACTTGGTTCACAGCCCTGAAATTACATATGATTAAGAGAATTTGGCAGAAGTAGCCAGTACAGCCAAGCTCCATCATCAATGAATCCAGTCCACTGTTCAAACAGCAACATGTTTACCTTTAAATCAAGCCACTTCATGACTGGATCTGAGATGAACAAAAAAAAGAAGAAAAATGAAAAAGAACAGGTAAATTAATAAAAAAAAAAAATGGGGAAAAAAAAAGAAGATAAATCAAGTCACTTCTGAATAATAGACCAGAGCTAGAAATCTGCAGATGACAATGTAGGGCTGATGACTTCTGGCAAGCACAGCTGGCCTGCCTGCTCTGCATGTTAACAAAGCTCTAATATCACGGCCATACATTATACAGCAAGGGGAGAGTGGCATTACTAGGACACAGTAAGGAGAATGTGATTTCCAAACCAGACCCAAGGAGTTTACATAAACCAAGTGACAGACACTTTTGCCCCACCCATTTACATTTTTATTAAGCTGCGCATAATTTACCAATATTTAGTGGTGTTCATTAATGCTACTGCTTTGGATCGAAGCTGCAGAAACTTTGCAAAGTAAAAGCTGCACACTGAAAAAGAGTCAAGATCATGGGCTCTAGAGATGGAAACCAGGGTTTGAAGACGTTCCCATGCTTCTGGTTGCGTGAATTTACGCAAGTTAACTCACCTCTCCAGCCTCAATTTTCCTAATTACCAAAGGGAGAACACCAGTATTTAACTTCTTGGTTTAGAACAAGGCTTTCATAAGACACCTGTAAAGTCCTTGGTATAAAGTATCAGTAAGGGCCACTCACGTGTGTTTGCTGCCTTCATCATTATCAACATCCCAGCCTGATTCTATCACTTCAACTCCCCTGGTCAGAAACTTCTGGCCCCAACAGTATAAACATCACCTCACTCTTGTCTTTCTCTTGCTTGCCTGTGTACCAAGAAGATAAGCCTATCTGCTTCCCACCCCCACCCCACCTTTCTCTAATGTGTTTTTAAATTTTTATTTACTTTATTTTTTATCGTGATAAAATATACATAACACAAAATTTACCATTTTAACCATTTTTAAGGAGTAAGTACATTTACATATTTGTGCAACCATCACCACCATCCAACTTTTTCATCTTCCCAAACTGCAACTCTGTACCCATCAAGCAATGACTTTCCATTCTCCCTTCCCTCCCCAACCCCTGGCAACCACTATTCTGCTTTCTGTCTCTGTGATTTTGACTACTCTAGGGGCCTTATATAAGTGGGATCATATGATATTTGTCCCTTTTGTGCCTGGCTTATTTCTCTTAGCACAATGTCTTCAAGGTTCACCTGTGTTGTGTAGCATGTGTCAGAATTTTTTTTCTCCTTAAGGCTGAATAATATTCCATTATATGTATATACCACATTTTGTTTACCCATTCATCATTGATGGACACTTGAGTTACTTCTACCTTTTGGCTATTGTAAATAACGCTGCTATGAACATGGGTGTGCAAATATCTCTTTAAGATCCTGCTTTCAATTCTTCTGGGTACATACCCAGAAGTGGAATTGCTGGATCATATGGTAATTCTATGTTTAATTTTTTGAGGAACTGCTATACCATTTTTCACAACTGCTACACCGTTTTATGTTCCCACCAGCAATGTGTAAGGGTTCTAATTTCTCCATGGCCTCATCAACACTTCTTATTTTCTATTGTTTTAAATCCTAATGGGTGTAATGTTGCATTCTCCCCATTACCCCCTTTTTCCCCAACTGCTACGTGTTCCCAGATGTGTTTTACCACCTCCCCTTCCCAGTCCCCGGGCATAACCAAATGTGCAGACACTGACTAGTTCTATTCCCAGGCAAGAGGGTTGAGCTCAGCAACCTGGATGAAACTAGCCTAAGGTTGCCTCCTGAGACAGCCCTTCCCTGGCAGGCTGAGGCTGAGGCTGCTGCTGTAAGAGACGAGAGAGCCAACAAGGTTAGGTAAACTAGGGCTGGTTATTTTCAACATGCAAACATACTCTCTGGCATACTTTAAACTTCACTTATAATTTATAAGGCAATGTTTAGATAGTGAAATTATTTAAAAATGCTGCAGTATAAAACTTTTGTTGAGATTTAAAATTATAAAACACTGAGTTTGCTTTATGTAGTCACTTCAGTCCCCAGGACCCCTGATGGGCAAATTATTGAACATTTGAATAACCTGTCATGCAAGACACACATCTTTGCATGGCTGGCTATAAAGAAATGAAAGACAGAGACAGAGAGAGAAACAGAAAGGAAGAAAAGAAGAAAGGAAAAAAAGGAAGGAGAAAGGAGATTATTAGGAGTATCTAACAAGCATGTATTTATGTATTTTGTCAAACATTTCCCATGACTCTAAGCTGCACATGAACAATAAAACCACTAGAATTTTTGTTCTAAAGTTGTTGTTAAATACTCTATGAGAAGAGATGATGGCCCTTTAAAAATAGCATAGTTTTGGGGTGGGCGCAGTGGCTCATGTCTGTAATCCTAACACTCTGGGAGGCTGAGGTGGGAGGATAGCTTGAGGTCAGGAGTTTAAGACCAGCCTGAGCAAGAGTGAGATCTGGTCTCTACTAAAAATAGAAAAATTAGCCAGGCTTGGTAGCATGCACCTGTAGTCCCAGCTACTCAGGAGGCTGAGGCAGGAGAATCGCTTGAGCCCAGGAGTTGAGGTTGCAGTGAGTTATGACCCACTGCACTTTACCCAGGGTGACAGAGTGAGACCCTGTCTCAAAAAAGGAAAAAAGATTCTATGAAACCTTTCCCTTCTGTTTTAAAAGCTCCTACGGTACCACCTCCTGGAACAGGACACAGCTGCCTAACTAAACTGATTTATTCACAGAACTAAAAATTGACTCAAAGAAGATAGGGATGATGTGTTTATATTTTGGGGTTTTTTTCCCTTGTTATCCCAATTTGCTTTTTTTCCCTCTCACTCTTTTGTCTATCTCTAAGGACCTCTAACCCAAATTTCTCCAAAACTATCAGTTTGGCTTTTGATATGTAAAACTTTTAGCTTCAAAATAGACTAAAGAGATTAGAAATATTTTGCCCCAAGGTATGTTTCTTTAACATATTTTAAAATGACTGCTGCAATACTATCTTTTATGAAAAAGAAATTTTAAGAGTTTCCACCTTTCAAAGTCTGAAAAGAAACATTTGCCATCTATTCTTTCTGAGAACTATTATCCATAGGGCTTCATTTGAATAACAAGACCATCTTTTGCTAACTAGTCTAGCCTTATTCTCCCCTCCTCCCTCTCTCTCTCCCCCCTCCCTCCCCCAAAGCTTGTTTTTCTTGTTTTCAATCCTTAAATGACCTTGAATTTCCTGTCTTCTTCCACCTTTGAGTGGCTGAAAAGGGAGGCACGTGAGATTGTAAGGGCCAGTTTGAGGGATAAAATGGTCCTAACAAAATGCTTATGTTTATATAACTAATTGCTACTACTCTGTAACTAAAACAGTAGCTCAATACTTATAGGTAAGTTAATTTTATAACCTTGTTTTTGGCTTTTGGGTTTTCCACTATATTGCTTAAAAGGTTTTAAGGGATTAATGAGTGCCTGTTGACCTCCATTCCTGTCTGGCCCCAAATATTTAATTGGCTGTAAGCTTTTATGGCTTTAAACCTCTTCTGGGCCGTAAGAATCCCACTGAGGGCCTAGATGGACCTAAGGGAAATAGCCACTTCACTCCAGCTTTATTTGTTGATGGAACAAAATAAAGTTTGGCCATCGCTACTGCCTCTGGCATATCTTGGCCAAAAGAGGGGGACCGTGAACTAAAAATAAACCCCTAAGCCCTCTGATAACTAAATGGACCCCTCTCAGCCAAGGGGGTCCCAGAAACACCTTAAAATTGAGTTCCCAGCCATGACAGGATGGGAGAGATAAAGCACAATTACATGTGTACGATTTCCCTTCATAAATATTCATGACTCCTCCTGTAGCTTGTTGAGTATATATATTTGACTACCTCACTCAGTATAAAATCCTGTTCCCTTTTGCCTCTTCTTTGAAGCAGGGGTGCCTGGCTTCTGGCCAGGACTCTGCTTCCCAACCTATTGGAATGGCCGCCCAACAGGTTGCTACCCTTTATGAAAGGTGAAGGTCTCCTTTTTCCAAACTATAAACCTTATTAATCAATTTTTTTTTTTTTAGTTAACACTAAAATTTAAACCGTGAAATCTATAAGGTAATTTTGATTAACACACACACACATAAAATACAGAAATGAAAGGAGTGGTGAGGATAATTATTGCTACCTCAATGACAAAATCCAATTAATTTATATATTTTGTTTTAGTTGTTGCAAGATAATTCTCTGTGGGTCTTTCAGGTTTCTTCACATCTTACAAGCAGAAGCACTGACAGCTTTTGTTCCAGACTAGCTTTTCAAGAATGCATAGTGAACAGACTTGAAAGGTAAAGACAGTGTCTCTCTCTGCAGGAAAAATGCAGATTTGTTTTCTCCCAGTATAATGAAGATTATGTAATGTCTCCCTCTGGGACAGACAGCAGATTTGCCTGAAGACCATTATAAAATATCCAGGTTCCTCAAGCTTAGGATCCCTCTTCTGTAACACGACTTACTGCCCCTCATTGTGCTGTTCTGTGGGAACTGACTCATGGAAAAGATACTCTGGCTACTGCTATTGCTAAGAGTAATAAACTGTCTTTCCTAACCCAGGGGCCTTGTGTCTTCTGTCAACATCCATGAGATGGTGGCAGGCAAACTTATTAGCTTGCAAGTAGGGTAACATCTCAGATTCTAACCAGCTCTTAACATTAGTTACAAAGTATCGAAATCATCCTGGTCACACAAACACACAGTTACAAAAGGTAACAACTTTTACCCAACTAACATTGCTATCTTAGGACACTTCAAATAGACCAAGAAGGCAGGAAATGTTCATTTCAAGATCCTATGGGCCAGGCACCGTGGCTCAGGCCTGTAATCCTGGCACTCTGGGAGGCTGAGGATCGAGGATCCCTTGAGCTCAGGAGTTTAAGACCAGCCTGAGCAAGAGTGAGATCTGGTCTCTACTAAAAATAGAAAAATTAGCCAGGCTTGGTAGCATGCACCTGTAGTCCCAGCTACTCAGGAGGCTGAGGCAGGAGAATCGCTTGAGCCCAGGAGTTGAGGTTGCAGTGAGTTATGACCCACTGCACTTTACCCAGGGTGACAGAGTGAGACCCTGTCTCAAAAAAGGAAAAAAGATTCTATGAAACCACCCAAATTGGACAGCACAAGTAAACTGTGAAAATGTATATAACACATTAGAAAATATTTTTACTACAGTTTGTAAAATAGTCAAAAGATATTTTCAAGATAAAATTAGAATCAATTTGCAAAACTCAGGATCTCAGTTTGAAAAACACTCTATACTAGAAATAGACGATGCACTTAAAAGTTTAAGGACTTTTTTTTTCACTCCAGCTTTATATTTAAGGGTCTATATCAGTCATTAAACGTCTGTATAGATCACGCGCCCCCTTTCTACAATGGGACTAATTATGCCTGCTGGGTATAACTCACAGTTGTACACAGGATTAAACAAATTAGTGTGTAAGATGCTGTGTGTACTCTAAAGAGGCCTGACAAGGTGAAGTTTTGGCTATTGTTGCTTGTCATTAAAAGCAAGCTCTGTGTAGCTCTTTCATGACACAAACTCAGCAGCTCATAGCAATCACAACATGCAGAGTCCTTTGTTCATTCAACAAATATTTATTGTCCCAAGAACCGGAGAGAATAGGAGAAAGAGCCTGAGGCACACACGGTAGGGAAACGTCCCATAAGATAAACCACACAGAAGGGCTCTGCCCCTATGGATACACTTTCTCCCTTTTATTTCTCTTTGGTTTTGTAGAAGAGAGAACAAAGGAAGCAGGAGATACCTAACTGCATATGGGCACTTTAAGGCAGTTCTAAACTGCTAAACAGGATAAATAGACTACTAGTAGCTAGAGAGAGAAACTCCTGCTGCTGAGAAAAATCAAGGCTCTTTGGATGAAAAACTAGACTAACACCTCTATGAACCAGACCTAGAAGGGATTTAACTCCATATAAAGACTGAGGTTAAATTAGAATTGAAAAATCTCCTTCAAGTCTGAAGATGAAATCAAAGTTAGTTTAAAATGTGCATTTCAACTACCAGGTTTAGTAAAGAAAGTCCAAATTGTACCTCAAACTCACATTCTCTTTTATAGTTAATTCTATTTGTAAGTATATAGAGTACTTGATAATCTTGAGTTCAACATTTTTTCCACAGAGATTTATGTTGCCAACAGATGAAAGACAATCGAGTTTTTCAGTTTAGAATGTGCGTCCCAAACACCTTCTACGTTCGGAAGGCAGCATATACAGATTCACTCAATGTTGCTCCTTTAAGTTATAGATATTTATCCTGCTTATCAAGATTTCCTTTGAAAACTAAAAAATTGTACTGTTTGGGAGAATGAGACTTACGTTCATATGTTGAGTGTCTGAGATATTTGTGCCCATGCAAAATTAAGTGGGAAACTTTAAGTCCGCCGCCAGAGAGATGCTATGCTAGGCTTTATTCTTTGTACCCTCAGTCCATCAACTGGCCATAGCGAAGGCCTGATGGAGCTTGTTGATGAAAGTGCATTGCTCCCTGAATACGCTTAGATGAATTTCTCAAAACGAAGTTAGGGCATCAACCCACAAGCACACAGCCTCTTTCTCCTACTGTCCCCAAGCTTGCAGCAGGAGATGAGCAGTAGCAGAGACTCTTACTCAGAGGCAGGACCTGTCCTGTGTGTGTATATGCATGAGTCCACTTTATCCCCACAAGAAGTCTCTGAGGTCAGTACGGCCAGTATCTCCATTTACCAGATGGGCAAATGGAGGCAGAGAGAGCTTAAGCCAGTTGCTCCAGAGTGTGAAGTGAGGGTTCACTCCCAGGTAGCCTCGCCCCTGGGCTCTCAACTGCCACGCTCAGCTGCATGTTGAAATAACATGATAAAACAAGAATAATAGGTGTCATGTTGTTTATATTACTTACTACTCTGATAGCAGCTGCTTACATTTCCTAGTCTCTCCCTCTATGTCAAGCACTGTGCTGGCATAGTACAGACGGATCTCAGTTAATCCGTCCAACAGCCTTTCCAAGTGGGTCTCAGCCCTATCCCCACTGAAGACTGCAGATCAGAGAGGTTAAGCAACCTGCTCAAGGTCACAGAGTGAGCAAGTTGTGAGGCTGGGATTGAAGACCAGGGCTGTCTGACTCCAAAGCCCACGCCCACTGTCGGTCACTATGCAGGAAGAGTCATGTCACCAGGTCCCTTAAGACTTCCCTCGTGCTGAGACAACCTGAAAGGGCTGACTTCTGGCCTCTTCATTAGCATTGGTTCCAGTACCTCTGAAGTAAGGTAACTGGAGGAGCACCGATAGTTAGAGACAGTAGAGTCACTGAAATTTTCACTTGGAGACCCAGCTTTGTCCTACAAAATAGAGACTGAGAAACACCAGCATGTGTTCGAAGGCCAGGGTACCCAAAAATCAACACAGTTCAGCAAAACCTCAGTCAGAAACCACTGAGTTTCACGAAGTCTTATTAATAGCACAGAACAAACAAACAAGAGAAGAGCCAAAAGGAAACCCCCACAACACAGCCAGCCCCTCAGAGCTGTTGGAAAGCCGCGGAGATAGCAGCGGCCTCAACACCTGCGCCCTAGGTTCAGATCTCACCTCTGTCCTCTCACACTGACCACCATCACGCATAAATTGCTTCACTGCTTTGGGTCCCAGATGCTCCCTCTGAAAATGGGCTGGGAAGGCAATGCTCCATCTATTTTATAAGGAAGTTTAGGCAAAATAATCTAAAGGAAGTGCTTTAAGAAGTTTAATTTACAAATAATAAGCATTCTTATTTTTATCATATCTATAGAATACCATGTAGATCTACCATGAAGGAAAAACATTCCACTCTCATTTTTCAATGTCTACTTTAAGATCATATATTTTCAGTGAATTTTTACAGAAAATTCTATACCCTGACAACTTATAAATCTACTATTACACTTTAAGGTAAACTATATTTTGTAGTAAATGTTTATTTCATTCATTTAATCTCCATGAAAAGAAATGGAAGGGATTTATTAATAGCCTAGCGGCAGCAAGTTTGGGCTTTGGGCTCCTGGGTTCAACTTTCAGCTGTTATTTACTAGTAAGATGACTTTGGGTAAGAGATTTAACGTCTCTCTCCCACATTTTCCTCAGCCATAAAATGGGGACAATGATAGCATCTAACTTGGAGATGTTTTGATGATTTGCTAAAGTGGATTATTCAGAATGCCTGATAGTCAGCAATCAGCAAATATCTATTAGTATCTTAAAAGGCAACCAACAATGGGAACACATATTTTGCAAGACCTTCATTCACAAATGTTAGAGATATCCCAAAGAAAGTTTCTGGCTAAGAGAATGTAGATAAAAAAAAAAAATCAATATTAACATAAATAAAATACTTGAAAAGATAAGCTACAAACAAAACCAACTATTCACTTTTAATGATATAAAAGTAAAGTATCTAACACTTCCAAAACAATGGTTTGAGCTGAAATTCATGGAAAACATGGCCTAGAAAACAAGGAAAATGGACAAAAATAATTAAGTACATACACTAAGTATAACTGATCAAATAGGTAAACTGAACTGCCAGTTCCAAAAGTACCAAAGTCTGTTCCACACATGTTCCAGCAACCAAAATTAGGGGCCAAGGTTTGCAAGGTGACAGCTGTGTCGCTGGAGGTTAAGTACTTACTAAATTACTGTTTACTAGCTCTAATTTCACAAGTGGATTAAAGAAATAAATTTATTTGGAAATTGAGACACTAAACACCAATAACTAGAAAGTCAACTGCACACAGAAAAAGTACAGCAAAATTGATCATCAACTCATCTAAAAGTTTATTCATACTTTTACCATTGGCTAGATCCATGGTAAACCACAAGAGATACAAAGAAGGATAGGCAGTCCCCATCCTTAACTTTCTTAGTCTCATGCAATAAACATTCGAAGACTAAATTTTAATGCAGCTCCTTTTTGCAGTCATTTTTTAAAAATTTCAAAATATTAAGGGGGTACAAATATTTTTATTACATAGGTACCTTGTATAATGTTTGACTCAGGGCTTTTGGTGTGTCTGTCACCAGAATAGTGTTCATTGTACCCAATAGGTAAATTTTTATTCCATACCTCCTCTCCCACCCTCCCCCCTTTGTGGTTTCCAATGTCCTTTATATCTCTTTGTGCCCATGTTTACCCATCATTTAGCTACCACTTATTAGTGAGAACATATGGGTCTTTGATGGGGTAAACATTGCAGGATGGGCACCTAACTCAGTCCTAAGGGTGTATAGAAGGATTCCCATAGGTCATAGTTAATATGAAGCTGAGAGGAGTCAGAGTGAGCTAGGAAAAGGGGTGAGAGCAGCAGAAAGAGTCCTCTAGGCAGAGGGAACAGCACAGGCAAAAAGTATATCAGATTGCCACTTCCCTACTCCCTACTCCGATCAGCAATTCTTACCATGGCATTAAGGGCCCTATATAAACTGGCCCCAACTCATCTCCTACAATCAACAGAATCTACCCTTATTATCTTAAAAGGCAAACAACAATAGGAACAAATATTTTGCAAAACCATTCACTTCCTGCCCTCCAGACACTCTGGCCTCATTACTGTCCTTAAAGATGTCAAGCACATTCCCACCTCAAAGCCTTTATCCTCACTGTTCCCTTTGCCTGGGCTGCTCTTCTACCAGGTGTCTGCAAGGTTCATTTTATTCAAATGTCACCTCTTCAGGAATGTCTTCCCTGACCCCTCGATCTAAAATACCTCACCACCTTCAGTAAGTCTATTCTTCTTCCTAGCATGGACAGCCACTTGTATGATACTTCATTGCATCTCCATGTGTACAGCCCTTTAATGTCTGCCTCTTCAGCTGGAGTGCAAGCTGCACGAAGGCAGGGGCATTGCCAGTGCCTATAACTGCCCCTGGCATGTGATAAGGGCTCGATATATATTTGCTGAATAATTAATGAATTAATAAATCTTCGGAAGGCAGAGAGGGCACTTGGGTGGTCCAGAGACACATAGTTCAGTGTTACTGGCCCATAGGATGGAACAGAAGATGAGGCTGGCGTACATCTGTTTTCTGGAGGTATGAGCAACTTTCTTTAACTTTTCTTATTAATATCTTGCCATACCCATCCCATTAGCAATAATAGTTTTCTATCAGACATTTTCAATTATTGCTGATCCCAGCCTCTTAGTGTGGTGACCCAGATCCCAAGAGACATGCCATAGCTAGAGAAGAGAGCACAGAATCCCCTGGCCTCTTTCCATGGAAATGATAGGCATGTTTTTGGCAACATAGAACCTTAAAGTTTGAAGGCACCATAATGGTTATCTAAATACCTAACGCCTGCTACAATTTTACAAAAGGAACTAAGAAAGTATAAAAGAAAACAGCCAGCAACAAAATATAAACACATACTCAAGTATACAAATTAAAGTGTTGATGGATCCCTACCATTCAAATTCATGTGAGTTAGGGAGACGAGGGGTTTTCCGTACTTCAGTGGAGAATGCAAGTGATAAAAGAACTAGTACAAATTAGAACATTAAATGATGAGATAATATCAGCTCCAGAAACAGAGGCAAATAGAACTGGGCCAGAGTGTATAACACAGGAAGGTCAGAATCTGTACCACATGCCAGAGATCCTGAGCTAAATAGTTAAGTACTTGACACAGTTTATCCTTTTAATTCCCACAACAGCACTACGAGGTAGGTGCTATCACTGCTCCCAGTCACCTATGAGGACTCTGAGCTTTAAAAAGGTCGAGTGGCAGGGCTAAAATTCAAACTCCATCTGGCTCTCAATCATCACACCACTTAATCTGACCACTCAGACACCCTTCCCCCGCTCCCCCCATTGTAGAATAGGCTCTTTTATGTGACCCACAGGTACTTTCCAACTCCCTCAAGCCTTGTAAGGTTAAGGAGAAGGTGTCATTGCTTCTGCACTCCTTTTTCTAATGGTTGTCCTGGAAAGAAACAAGCAAGGCAGGATGGGAAAGAGGCCATGGAAGTAGTGATCAGCTCAGAGACAGACCACTTGGTGGATTTAAGACCCACCAACCAAATATTCCTGGGATATAGATTGTACTCATCTCCTCAAAAGAGCTGGAAGATTATTCCTTGCAGACATCCTGCCACCTGAAATTCTCTCACTGCTTGCTCATCTCTGGACCTCCCCTGAGTGTCCCCTGCATGTGGCACTGCTTCTTCAGCCATTTACAAGCCTGAACCTCCGAGTTACACAACGGCATTTCAAAGAGGAAAGGCATATCTGCATCACTGGATGGCAAACATCAATCTTTTTTTTTGTTTTTACTTTTGGAGTTTTGTTAAATCAACTTAAATATAGGAAATAATATTTAAATAAATTCTTTATTAAGAATCTTATGAAATCAACTTAATTTCTGGCAACGAGAAAAGCAAATGAGTGAGAGTATTCCCATATGAAAAGGAACAGTTATGTAACCAGCCCACATGGAGAAACCAGGCTGAAGTCAACATAGTGAAAGACTGAAATAGCCCTGCTTCTCTCCACAAGTCAAGATTCATGGGGATTGCACGCGGGACATACTTCTCATACAGCCTCTGCCCTCTCATGAAGGCCTTCACTTCGTTGTCCAACGGGAAGGTGCCGTCATCCTTTCTAAAGCGGTAGAAGAGTTTGACATCCTTGAATTCCTTGTGCTCATCACACACTGAAACACAATATGCACAGAGAGGCATATGAGAAAAACAATCACTCATTTAATTATTCGAGTGACATAAAATGCTAATTAAGAATCATTTCTCTAATTCTTCAAGCATACAAGTATCTGCTATATGAGTTAATTCATGTAAAGTATTTACACAGTATTAATACCTGGTACAGAGTAAGTGCTCCATATTATTAGATATCATCACCACCATCATCGTCACCATCATCATTATTATTATCTATTAAGAGGTTCACAAAATTCAATTCATCATTCTACAAACTCTTTTTGAGCATGATATTGGGGTATGTGTCAGCCCCAAAGACTGAGAAATCTAATGAGATAAGGGGAAATGTCAACATGTCATTAAAATCTGGTGCGATAAGGCGGAAGAGGTAAGGAGACAGTGCAGTGGGAGCACAAAGCAGGGGCACCCAGGATCCCAGGAACACAGTAACTCAGCTCTGAGAAATGGAAGCCTGCATGTGAATGGAGACCTGAAGAATGAGAAAATGAGTAGAACTTGTGCAAAAATGAGGAGAAAGGGTATTACAGCCCAAGAGAACAATAGCATGTGCAAAGGTTGAAGACAGGGTGATAGATTTCAAGGAGACATGTTCATGAATGTTCACTAAACCACTGAAAGTAACAGCAAACTCAGATACTACCTAAATGTCCATCAAGAGACATATAATAGCCTAATTATATATGTCATACTATATAGCAGCAGAAATGAACAAAAAAGAGATATATTACCAACATGGATGAAGCTCACAGTGTGATGGTCAAGTTGCAAAAGAATAGACATACATCTCTATAATGATTTAAAACATATAAAATGGCCAGGCACAGTGGCTCATGACTGTAATCTCAGTACTTTGGGAAGCCAAGGCAGAAGGGTTGCTTGAGGCCAAGAGTTAGAGACCATCCTGGGCAACGTAGCAAGACCCCATGTCTACAAAAATAGAAAAACTAGCTGGACATGGTAGCACACACCTGTGGTCCCAGCTACTCAGGAGACTGAGTCAGGAGGATTGCTTGAGCCCAGGAGTTGAAGGCTACATTGAGCTGTGATCATGCCACTGCTCTAGAGCCTGGGGAACAGAGCAAGACCCTGTCTCAAAAAACAAACACAAAACTATATAAAAAGTATGATATTTTGCTTAAAGATGCATATACAGAAAGGAAATGTATAAAGAAGTATATGCAAATAGCCCAAATGCCTCTTGGAGGAAGGGAGTGCATCTGGGGAGAGGTACACAGGAGACAAGACAAAGTGAAATGTTTTATTCTTAAATGGGTAGGTTCATGAAAAGATTCAGTCCTTCATTTTCTCTCAAGTCACCTTGACTGTTACCTGCTCACTCACCATGATGAATAATGCCCCGGTCTGCTAATTTCTGCATGAGTTTAATTGCTGTCTCTCTGTCGGAAGCCTCTTTGTGCTCAATCAGCCAGTCAATCAGTTCTTTTGCCACAAAACAGTTTGGGTAGGTCTTGAGATGATGTCGTCTATCTTTAATAACTTTTTCCTCATGTAGCCTGAGCCTGGAAGAAAAATTAGCAATCACTTTAGGAATGTTGATGACAGCACAAATTATTAAACCAATTCCATTAAGAGCAATAACAAAACAGAAGCTCTAAATGCATCGGCCGGTCATTAACTATCTCTAGGTGATTTCCATACTGTCAGAGCTCAAAGCCTCCAGAAAGTGACTGTATCCTCTCATCTAGAGATGATACCGGTAAATATGAGAGGAAAACAGCCACAGCCAAGCTAGAACTCTCTGCCACTGAGAAGAATGAGAAAAGCTCTTCTGCCTGCTACTCTGCCTCACTCCCCTCTCTTGCTCTCTCTACCTGTGTGGGGTTATTGCTGCAACCAACCAACAAACAAAAACTCTAGAAACTCGCTGAAACAAGGTACCTCCTCTTCATCACAAGTTGTTCAGGGCTGACCATCCTTGCATTCATTCATTCATATAACAAGTATTAATGAGTGCCTACTACCTGCCTCTTAGGTACCACTGGACACTACAGACATATATCAGCAAATACACAGATGAAGATTCTTGCCTTTGCAGGCCTTGTTTTCTAGCAGGGGCAACGGCTAATCTGTTCGTGAGGCTTGATTCGTGAGGCTTGCTAGGTTACAAGCACTGGTGTGAGTACTTTACAACAATTGACTTAATGTTCAGAACAACCTCATCAGAAGTTATTATTTCTATCTCCATTTTGTTTTCTACAGCAGAGAGAACTGAGGCCACAGAGAGATTAAGTGACTTGCCTGACACCACACAGCTAACAAGTGATGAAAACTAGGTTTGGACCCTGGTGCTCTCACTCAGACTCCAAATGCTGCCTCGAGCTAGGGAGGGATAAATGAAAAGTCTGGGAGAGATGGATTAAAACTGTTGGAGAAAAAAAATACAACTTATTTACAGGCCAATGGATTAGTGTGGAGAAAAGTGGTTGACCTGGAACTTCTCCTACTTCCTTCATATCTCAGTGACTTTCTCAAAAGAATCTTAAACCTGCTTTTAAAAATTTTTACCTGCTGTAAAATGAAGGCCGTTATGAGGTTTATGATAGACCCCCTCCCCTTGGCAATGTTGAGATTCAGGTGCATAATGTAAGTTAAGCACCGGCAAGCCATCGTAGTGCCTGACACAGGATAGGAACTGTCCCCCTTTCTTAACAAAAAAAAGCAATCACACTCCTGCCTGTTTGTTGAGAGTGCACTTACAATGACCAAAGGTGGTGTCATTGTACGTGGGGAGCATTCTGGGCCGGGAGCTTGAGGCATGGATGCTTTTCATCACTGTCATGGCTGAGTTGTTCCCCACAAATTCATATGCTGAAGTCCAAACTCCAAGTATCTCAGAATGTGACTGAAGTTGGAGATGGGGTAATTTAAGGAGGTAATTAAATTAAAATGAGGTCATTAGAGTGGCCCCTAATCCAACACGTCCAGTGTTCTCATAAGAAGAGGAGATTAGAACACAGACCTGTGAATGCGCAGAGAGAAGATGGCCATCCATAAGCCAAGGAGAAAAGCCTCAGAAGAAAACCCAGTGCTGCTGACACATTGATCTTGGACTTCCAGCCTCCAGAACTGTGAGACTATAAATTTCTGTTGTCTAAGCCACCCAGTTTGCAAATCTTTGTTATGGCAGCCCGAGAAACAAATACAACTACCAACTGCTAACGACTGGAAGCTCCTGCAGTTGTGTGGGGATGAAGGGCTCGCTGGGGCAGAGCAGAGGAGAGTAAAGACAGTTCTAACAGCTATAAACTACACAGAAAGAAAAAACCATTTTAATTGTGTTCCTCCTCTATGACCAACATTATACTAAGCATCTTCATACATGTTGACCTAAGCAACTGGATCTGAAAGCCATTTAACTACTCCAGGTCTCATTTTTTCGTTTGTAAAATAAGGGGTTTGGAGTGAACCATGAGATCTCTGTAAGGTGAACAACTATTAGTAATGTTTCTGCCTAACTTACGTGCACTCTCCTTTTTTCTGCTAACAGCCCTCCAACTTTTCTTTGGGAAAATAATCCATCATCCACTGTCAGTCCATGTGAATCAGATGTGATTGGCCTCAACCATAGCACATGAGCCAGGCCTAGCCAATCAAAGCATCTTGTCTCTTGGGCTTTGTGTTTGGTTCATGGATGAGCATGTGACCTAAGCTAGACCAATGAGACTCAATCCTGAAGTGTTCCTAGGAGTCCTGGGAGTTACTAAGTTTTGAAATATATGCCTTGAGCTACTACTAGCCATCATAAAAGGAAGAACCTACCTAAGAAGAAATCCAACACAGAGCAAAGCATACGGGTGGGCAGAGGTAGGGGTGGGGAGAGAGATGCTCCAAACAACCCTGTTTGAGCACCTGGATTCAACAGTTCATGAAGCCACCTAACCTGGATTTATTTACTTTTTATTTGTATACATTTATGGGGCACAAGTGTAATTTTGTTACATAGATATATGGCATAGCGGTAAAGTCAGGTAAAGTTATCACCTGACTAACATACATTATACCCATTAAGTAATTTCTCATCATCCAACCCCTTCCTGCCCCACCCCTACCCTTTCAGGTCTCCATTGTCTATCATTCCACACACACTCTATGTCTATGTGTACACATTATTTAGCTCCCACTTATAGGTGAGAACATGCGGTGTTTGTCTTTGTGTGTCTGAGTCCTGACCTGGATTTAAATTACATGAGCCAATACATTCCCTTATGCTTTAGTGAGTTTAATTAGGTTTCTGTTACTAATACCAAAATTGTCCCATTACAACCTCTAGCAAGGAATGTTGCCACAGTGGTGCTGATGCCTTTAGAGACCACATAAATGGTCAGAGATGTCTGCCCTGCACCCAGTGGTTACAGAACTTCCTGAGTCAGGCATCAGTTTTTTCATTATCTTGTTTCCTTCCCTTGTCCTGCTGTGATATACACCTGTTGTCCCTGAACTCAAGCAGTTTCCTTAATCTGCCACTTCTGTTCTGCCATGGTCTGCTAAGCTAGTTGGTATAAAAATACAAATCAAGAGTTAAAAGATTTTGAGCAAATGCCTGATATGAACATCTATGAATAAAGAAAATCAGCATTTTGTACATGGAATTTATGAAGTCTATTTTGGTTACTCAAAGACTATGTTTGGCTAAGTGCTAAATAATTAAGGATAAATATCAATGATGCTTAATTACTATATGATGTTCTACCATCTGAAAATATTTATTATCTAAAAGTCTGGAGTCAAGACATATTAATATTATAGGACTGGCTAAAGAAAGGACATAGCAATGAATGAATCCACTAGTAAGAGAGAAATGAGGATGATAGTGATATCAGAAAAACACCAAAGAAGAGAGGTATCCAATAGACTCAGAAAACATTTGAATAAGATGGTCATGATGAAGCAGGGTTGCCAGATCTAGGGAGAAAAAAACCCAAAAAACAAAACAAGAAATTCAGTTAAATTTGAATTTTGGATAAATGACAAATAATTTTTTAGTATAAGCACATCCCAAATATTGCATGGGATCTACTTATACTAAAAAAATTATTCATTATACTGTGTCCAGAATTCAAATTTTACTGGGCACCCTAAATTTTCTGGCAACCCTATGGGGGATATATTTTACTAAACATGAAAGTTAGTATATTAGGATTCATATTTTATGCTAAAAAAGAAAGGGACCTACATTGATGGTAGCGGACACTTTCAGTGTTGGGGCTTCCTCCTCTAGGGAAAGTTAGTTGTGTAATTTTATTTTACAGTGCCTGAATCATCATGTTTGTCTGATTCTTCCAGAAGATACTTTGACCCATGTGCTTGACGCCAGACTTGCCCTCACATGCGGAGGACAAGGTAGGAAATAGAAACCATAAAGATTATAAATCGGTAAAGCTGGTGGAGTGAATCCAATGTGCAGAATCTCCCTCTCTGAATATTGAACAAAATAATTTTTGAAAAAGGAAAACAGCAAAAATTTGGCTAGAAGTGGCCAAACAAGGAAAAGTACAACATCTACTTCCATAAATTTTTTTAAAATTAGCAGCCAAGGAAATAAATAGAAAATTCTGGAGTAGTGAGGCAAGGTAAGTAGACCTTCACCACCCAGAAGCCTTGTTGCTAAGTCAGTGAAATCCTCAGAATTTTCATTAATAACCCCCATGTTTGAAGGAAAGAAATAAAACACAAAGAAGTGAGTTTTCTGTCTTCTTATTAGGAGACGGGGGAAATGGCTGCCGGGAAAAGATGAATGCAATGAAGGACATGAAGAAGTAGACCTTTTCTCTGGCAGTGAAGCCTCCCAGGCTCAACAGTAAATTAGGGGACCAGTCCAAGGGCCAAAATATCCCTCCACAGCAGTGGGATCCACCTCTGACTATGTGAAATGAACCCTGGGACAGGAAATTGGATAAAATCTTTGAAGCAAGACTCTCCCCTTCTCATCACCCTGGACCTTTAAGCTATAAAAAAAAGTGGAATAAATAATTAGCTATCAAATTTAGCTCAGAACAGAAAATAACATTCTGTGAAACTTAGGAAAAGGCCAAGGAGATGTCACCTGCCTTATGTTCAAGCAAAGACAGAATAGGGACAACAGAAAGTATGGGTAGAGCTGCCTGCCTTAAGTATAAACATGATGGAAAGAAGCAAATAGCTATAAATAATTATACTTAAAGAAAAAAGAAAAAAAAGAAGGAAAAGAAGAAAGAGAACATGTAACAGATAAAAGAACTGAAAGAAAACACAATTCAAGAAACAGAAATTACCCCAAAGTATTCTGAACTACAAAAAATAAAAACGTTAAAAGAACATGAATTTAATCAAGTAAGAACTCAAAGATAAAATGATTATGAAAAGGGAGCTATATGTCTTAGAAAACGAACTGAAGTCAGACAACAACGTTATCAAGCAAATTACATAGACAAACAAACTACATAGCTGAAAACTGAAATAGGATTGAAAAAAGACTTTAATAAAAGAAGGGAGAAAAACAAAGTAATTAAAGCAGATAGAAAGGAGTTAATAGATATGGAGATTGTAAAAAAAAAACCTACTAAATTAATTCCTAATATTTCCTCAATATATTAATGCATAGTAAGTCTAAACAAAACCAAGTGAGCCCCCAGTGCATAGCTCTAAGGAAGGTGTGGGTGATCTTCAGAACAAAAGAGCTTGCACAAGGATTTCACAGCAAGCCTCTGAGGCTCAGTTCTTCCTTAGGTAGGATGCGGCCATGCTTTACTTACAGGATGATGTTTCAGGAAGCACAGACCCACCAAGACTCCTAATGGGGATCCATTCCATACAGCCCTTTGTTTATTTCTGAGTATCATAGGATCACCCCACAATGTCAGTCCTGAGGATAGTCAGGAAAACAGGACTAGGAATACAAAGACTTGACTCTCCCCCTGACACTGTCAGTCATTCTATAACCATCAAACCCGTAAGCGTCAGAGTTCTCATTGGTAAAATGAAGATATTAATAATTGTATTCAACTGTGTGCTGGGCACAGTTTTAACTGCTTTATGGGCATGAATCCTCAAAACAACTCTCCAAGGCAGTTAATTCTAAAACCACAGAAGATACCTATGTAGAGTTATAATTATTAATAACAAATAAACGAGCCCTAATTTAAAAAAAAAAAAAAACAAGTTTACATAGGTGTGCTAAAGTCACCACATGAAGCCTTCTAATTAATTCAGTGACAACAACACTGAGTAGTTTGTTTAACATGCTCAAAGTGGCAGAATGCAAAACATTCATTCTTAGATGTGATGTCTGTCAGGAATCCAGGAATAATGAAGACCAAAGTATTTAGAAATTGAAATGTGGAACAAGCTGCTATATAATTTGGTGGAGGACGAATATGTTATGAGCCAAGAAAGGAGATTTAGCTCCTGTAAACTTCCCAAATTAAAAAAAAAAATTATTAGGTAGTGTTTATCTTTAAATACTACAGAATAGAACCTTTCAGTTATATTCTTCTATGACCCCTAAGCTTAGCGCTAATTCTTGAGCATTCCTGATTTCCACCGATTCCCTGCAAGAGTGAAAGGGGAGAAGCACCACACAGTATCCTTTCTGCCCCACCAGCGCCTGGTACATTTTCATGTTTAAGAAAACTGAGTAGAAATATGATGGAGGGGAAAGAACTCTCAATCCAGGATTTAGCCTAGAACTCGATATTTTTAGACATGTTACCCAGGGTTAAAAATGCACAATAATTGTGCTACCATCTTTTTTCTTCTATAGTCAGAAACACAGAATTCTAATAATGAGCATTGAAAACTGTATATTCCAGGTTGGGTGCGGTGGTTTATGCCTGTAATCCTAGCACTCTGGGAGGCCAAGGAGGGAGGATCGCTTGAGAGCAGGAGTTCGAGATCAGCCTGAGCAACAGTGAGACCTCATCTTTACTAAAAATAGAAAAATTAGCCAGGCATGGTGGTGCTCGCTTGTAGTCCCAGCTATTTGGGAGGCTGAGGCAGGAGGATCGCTTGAGCCCAGGAGTTTGAGGTTGCTGTGGGCTAGGCTGACGCCACGGCACTCTAACCCAGGCAACAGAGTAAGACTCTGTCTTAAAAAAGAAAGAAAAAAAGAAAACTGCATATTCCAGAAAAACTATCCCAATAAAGAGATAAGAATTTTTATACTGCAACACAAGACCAAGTGTTTTGCTTGGCACGGTGAGTACTTAATAAATATTCTGTGGGCAAGTGAATGTACAAGGGCACTAATAGAAGCGATGTCATTTTCAAAGAGGGAGGGAGGCTTCTGGCTACCACAGTAGGGGTTCCTACCCCATAACTTAGTAACTATCCATTATCATGGAGCGTGTCTAAGTCTTTTTTAAAAGAACCCTATTTTCACTTCTAGGGTAATCCGTTTCCAAAGTTTTACTGCCTGTTGTGTGCTTAAGAAAAAATAAAGGATTTCCTTTTACTTGAACTAAAATTCTCTCCAGTTTTCACAACTTTTAATACACTAATACACATGGGTGTCGCAAAGGAAGACACGGCGTAAGCAATATTTCAAAGTCTTGTTAAAAAGGGAAACTTTTACAGAGCTGAGCTTTTTGTGGAATAGAATTCTCTACAAAGACTCCACAAAATGCTGAACTACTAGCTAAAAGCCACGCTTTTATTTATTTATTTATTTATTTTTAATTTTATTTTTTTAGAGATAGGGTCTCCTCACTGTCGCCCAGGCTGGAGTGCAGTGGTCTGATCATAGCTCGGTGTAACCTCAAACTGATGGGCTCAAGTGATCCTCTTGCCTCAGTCTCCCAAGTAGCTGGGACTACATGTGAGCACCACCACACTCGGCTAGTTTTTAAACTTTTTGTAGACACAGAGTCTCGCTATGTTGCTCAGGCTGTTCCTGGCCCCAAGAGATGCTCCTGCCTTGGCCTCCCAAAGTGCTACCAATTGCCTGGGGAATGTAGAGTGTGCTGAGGGAGACTCAACTCCCTGGATCCAAAAGAACTTCACCTACCCAGGCTCTAAGGAGGCCTTCCGCCTCAGGGCCCAGGCCCCTGCCCAAGCTTCCTCACCTCTTTCTCACCTCCCAACCACAAGTATTACTGCTTTGTACTCCGAAGAACATTCTGAACTCTTCTTCATCCCCTGAACAAGACAATCACCCACCATGACTCTGCTCAAGATAGGGATACCTCTGCTTAAAATGTTCCCTCTTCCTGCCTTCAATAATTCAAAAAATTCTACTTGCTTTTCAAGGGTCAGCTTTTCAAGGGCACCTCCTCTCTGAACATTTTCCCAGCCTTCCAAAGCCAGAAACCAGCCTTCTCTCCTCTGTTCTCCCACAATATTTTAGCCACACTAGTAAAAGATTCATCCCACTGTATTACAATTAGATGAGATCAGGGATACTAAGGGAGCATTGTTTATTTATTGTTGCAATTCTAGTGCATAGCGAATAGTAGGCCATAGATCCTCATTAACATGAAAAACAATTAGTGCATGCTATGCACTCAGCATGGTGGGAGGCATAGGCAGAATCCTCTTTTGACCAACAGAGTCCCCGTCAATCCATATTAAACTACTGGGAAGAATAACCATCTTTATTTTAGCTGCACTTTCAATTCTATTGGCTATGAAATTTAAATACAAAAAAAAAAAACACCCCAAACAACACTTTCCCATCATTAATCTCGGACAGCTGGTTCACAGGCTTTAGATTCAAGGTGATTCTGTAATGTTCTATTCCTGTCCAGCTAACCAGCTGCTGAAATTGCATCAGACAATTTCCTCTTCCAGCCCTAGGAGAACAAACATTACTGAATGCAGGGTGTTAATAATACCTACAAAATCACTGACCATCTGATAAGAAATACAGAAAGTGTTTTTCAAAAAATAGCTTGCAGAGAACTACAGCAGGGAACAAAGAGGAGACTGAAACTACATATTCTCATTTAAAAACAGCGTCATAAATCTCAGCCAAAGTAAACAGTTTAATTAACAAAAACAGCAAGCCAAATAGTAGGGCTAACAGTGCGAGCCTGTGATTTGGGCAACAGCACTGACATAGATGTGCTTTAAAGCCCGGCTATTGTCCTTTCCAAATGTTCTGTGAGAGTCAGTATCTGTCCTTGGGGGTCCAAGAACCCAGGGAAAGTCACTCTTAATCATTCACCCTTGAAGGGCTCTGAGTCTAAAAGAATGAGAGTAAAAACAGGAACAAATGAAATCTAACACACTGCATTTGCTTGTAATATTTGGATTTATTCTGAAATTAAAATTGTATTTATTTATTTATTTTTATTTATTTATTTTTTGCATGGGGCAGGGGGTGAGGGGGTGGTGGAGTCTTCCAGTGAGGACCAGAAAACCTGCTAGACAAATTCTAAAAGAGCTGTAACGCTTTGAAATTAAAATTTTAAATTATCAAAATAATATATGCTCATAGGGGAAAAAATTCAAATATGTACAAAATAAAAATCAAAAGTCTCCTTCCTGGGTTCACATGAATTGACAATCACTGATGTTGGGTTACCTGGCATTGAACTGATCACCGCTGAAGGTGGGAGACGGAGGCACAGGAGTTTGCTATACTATTCTGTCTACTGTGGCATATGTTTGAAGTTATCCTTGGCCTCTACTTTCCAGAGGAGCCTAATATTAATAGTTGCTTATGTATTCTTGCAGAAATCTTACATGCACATATCCGTGTATGGCTATACATACTTATACATATTTTTTTCCATGAAATAGGATCATAATACACATTTCATGTAGTTTTTGCTTCAAGAAGATGCTTAAATTCTCCCAGCCTGATCAGAACAATAGAACAAGTACAGACAGAAATAGGAAGCAAAGAGTACTGGTTCACGTGAGTCTGTAGAGCCAGAAGGAACTGGTCTCTGACAATACACATAACATGCACACGCAATCCGTCCAAAGCTGCAGCGAGCACTTTATAAAGTGGTCATGCCAAATGCTCCACGTGCAACAGCTCTGTGAATAAGGAACAGAGTCGTAAGTTTTGTACAGAGCCCTTCCAGGGCTCATGTCAAGTCACTACACAGCAAAGTTCCATGCAAGCTATGTGTCTTGTCACTGCAATGAATTGAGATGGTAAAGACACCCAGGAAGAAACTGTGTTTCATTCTGAGTCTCATATATCATTTACTATGTTGAAATCAAGATGAAGGATATTAGCAGTTTGAGACAAAGTAACAAATGTAAAACACCATGTTTGCTCATTTCTGCTTGCCAACATAATTTCACAAAGACTCTGACTCTGTGACAGTGTGCAGCTCTTCGGAAAGATGCTTTGAAGAAAAACTAGGACAGAGCACATGGCCTCGTAGGTCTCTTGCCTGAGTTTATTCTCCCTAAAAGATAAATAACTCTCTAGTCCTTGCCTTTTCCTACACATAAGATAAAGTCTCATGGGGTTAGTGATTATGGCTCTGTAATCTATAACCAGAAGTACTCTCACACCCAAGCCTTGATATGATTCTGCTTGAATGTAACTGTTGAGTAAGGTTTATGTGATTTTGCACACACTGAACCTCCACCGTCTACACACAAGCAGTGGGCTGAAACCCTGTGCTGGAGCAGTCGGATGACCTTCTCTCTAAAGGGCTGCTCCCAGGCTATCAGCCCCAGTCTATAGTCCTCAGTAAGACTTCTGAATAAAACTAACTTTAACTTATAAGTGGGGGTGAAACGATGGGTATATGTGGTCACAGAGAGTGGTATAACAGACTTCGGAGACTTAGAAGGGGAGAGGCTGGGAGGGGAACGAGGGGAAAAAAATTAGCTCTTGGGTACAACATATACCATTTGGGTGAAGGGTACACTAAAAGCCCTGACTTCACCACTATGCAGTTAGTTCATCCATGTATCAAAAAACCACTTGTACCCCCTAAATATATTGAAATTAAAAAAAAAAAACTTTAATTCCTTAAAAACTTGACTTTTTTCTTCGGTTGACAGCAGAAATAATAACAGTAATGTCTTACATCTGAGTGGAGCCATAATGTACTATCGGAGCTGAGCCTAATAATATCCCTGAGAGTGAGGAAGGCAACGTCATACGAATTTGATAGACAAGGAAGGGAGCTCAGAAAAATTAAAATAACTTGCTCAAGTCATGTGTTTAATAAGGAGCAATGTCAGGACTTGAAGCCAGATCTTCTGATTTCTATGTTTAGAGAGCGTTCCGTGCCATCAAATGTTAAATGGCAGAAGCACCTGTCTTCTGCCCGTTTTATGCTTATATAGGCTACGAAGGAGACAACATTACAGTTACATTAAAGTGCCATGATAAAGGTGGGAATTTTTGAAATTTATACATCATACAGATACTACTACCAATATAAATATAGATGGGGCTCACAGAAGTGCCTACAAAAGGAGTTGCCACCTTGTCCTCATGTTTGCATTGAGCCAATGTTGAATGATTAAGATGACACTCCTGGGGGGCAGGAAACAGCTCTGGTGAGGGACATGTTTCCCGAGAGCATCAGCACATGTGGGACATATAACAAACACTTTTTAATTATGTGTGTATAAAAGTTCACGAGGTCTTCTCAATCTCTCATCTCATCCTTGAGATAGGCAGTAAGTACAGGGTCACGATGGGCAGGTCCCTGAGTCAGCCTTCCTTGTTGCATTAGACCTGAGGTTTTCATCAGGTTAATTCATCCTCCATGTAAGCTCTTTCCCAAGAGGTCTCCTGTTCAGAAGGAAGCAAGAGCGACTGCATCAACATCTCTAGCTCTGATCTATTCCTCTGATGAGTCAGAATGGTGTTCTTCCTGCTTGCAAAGTGCCTTTCCAAGAAGCCCGAAGATTCTTCGCCACCACCTCCCTGCCCCCCAAACAGGTCATTATTTGTTTACAGACCACACCCAGGAGTATTAGGTCTCTAATTGCCATTTTGCAGGTGAAGAAACAAGCCCAGAATGGTTCAGGGAACGTGCTGAGGACAGAATGACTCACAAGACCAGTACTGGTTACTACATCACTAGTCCTTGCTGTGGTGGTAAAGGACTGGGGCTGCACACTCCCTGGTCTGTGGTGGCTGCTTCCAATTGTGGTCCCCTATCCCTGTTGTGCCCTCTGTAATGAGAGGATGCTGCGGCCTGACTCCTTCCTTCCACAAACACAGGGATTCACTCTTCACTTAGAACAGTGGCTCTCAAACAGAGACATACATTGTGGCCCTCGCTTCATCCCTGGTCCCCATGATCAAGCACACAGCCTCCCTTGGTGTGGCTTGTAAGAAAAATAAATAAATAAATAAGCACGCACCTAATAATTGTTGTAATTCAGGCGGCAGTGAGTGGGGGGAAAAGAAAAGAAAGTATAGCTTCCAGGTAAAACTAAGGGGTTCTTAACTCCCTGCCGCCCTCTCTCACTATTCACCATTCACTCAGAGCAGAGCTGTAGAGTCAGACCGCTGGGTTTCAAATCCAAGTTCCATCCATCATTTGCTGAGTAACTTTGGACAAAGCATTCAACTTCTCAGTGCCTCGATTTTCTCATCTTTAAAATGGGAATGATACGGTATATCTGCTAGGGTTATTGTGAGGATTAAATGAGAGACTCTATGTAAAGTGCTTAGCATGCGATAACCTCTCAATAAATATCAACTCTTACTGCTGTTATTATTAAGCAATATATTTCATTGTCAGATTTTGCCAGAAGCGCCATCAAGAAACCACCAAATACTCATTTCAGTTACTTTTTAAAACAAATGTAGTCCCAAGTTACGGAATAATTAGGGTGGGCTGGCAACTACTGGAGAGACTTGGCAGTTTTTCCGTGTTAAAGGATTAGGAAGAGAGTCCTGTAGATGCAGTGGTAGGTGAAACCAGAGAGAAGTCAAGGTGAGATGGGAAAACTGAGACAGAGAAGTTAGGCGACTTGTTCCTTCCCCTAAGCTGGGATTTAAACCTCGACCTCCTTCTCCCTGTTACCAGAATATCTGTTGAGCTCCACTGTGGGAACAGAGGTTTCTAATCTAATGCTTGATCCAGGAGTGGCCCACTGATGAGAGAGCTGGCCTGGATTCTGTTTGCAATAGCCTTGCAAATCTTTTCTGGTAACACCCAGACTGTATTCACTCTTCAGAAAGACACTGTAACCAAACGTTTAGTGTTGGAAACTGGAAACTTTTTTCCTGAAAATAAAACAGTCTCAGGGCCAATTTTAGACAAAGAAAAAATATATAGAAGGCTCAAGTACAAAAATACTATTTATAATAAATAATGAAAACACAGAAGGCTGGGCCCTGCCTCTTGTGGTTTCTAATCCAATAGGTCTGGGGTGGACCCAAGAATTTCCATTTTTGCAAAGCACCCTGGTGATGCTGATGATGCTGATTAGGGGCCACACTTTGCAAACCACCAGTTAGAAGGAAACAGAGTCAACATTATGTTAAGGAATAAAAAGAAGAAAATGATGCGAGGAGGGGAGGCAGAGGGAAACATGGGCATCAGGTGAAAGCTGATCAAGCAGATCTACGCCGGGCAGGGTGTGGTCAAGGTGGGATATAGGCTCCCTCACCCTGCATGCTTCTGGGCACTGGCATGCTCTTCTCATGGAATCAGGAGCCCCTCCCTGGGTCTAAGACCTACACCTTGCAAAAACCATAAAAAGCTGAAAAGTGAACTAATTTCAGCACCAGTCTCAGAGTGTAATTTTTAGTGTCCCTCCTTCCTTTAAATGTATCTCCCAGCCTGCTTCCTGACACTCGCTCCTCTTTGAGCAGGAGCTTGGCCTTCCAATAAAAAGCATAAGAGATCGCTTCTTGGCCTTTCGGCTAAGATCAAGTGTATTATCTGTTCTTATCAGTTTAAAAAGCATAACAGACTTTTTTTTCTTTTTTTTTTTAAATTTCCAACGCTGCCTAACTGAAAGAGGCTTCTAAAAGACAGTTCTTTGAGGAAGAAGTGACATGTTCACTCATATAAAATGTGATCAGTTAATCAGCTAATATAATTGATTACATCCATTCTCATTTTGATAGGGGAAGAAATCTAAATTAGGAAGCTCAAAATTTAGAAGAAGAAGGAGGAGTTTGTCCCGCTGCTGGGAAAGGACTCACAGAGGTGAAGCTAGGGCATGCTAAACCAACTTGACAATTGTCCACGCCTTGGTGGGACAACAGAAGCCAGGTGCTGTGTTGTCTCCAGGAGGAGTCAGGACACCTAAACTGCAGAGTGTGCACTTCTGGTCTAGGTAATGTGGCCTGGGGAGGTCTCTTACCCAATTAGAACCTCAGCTTCCTGATCTGGAAAATGAGGAAGCTGACTAAAGTTATCTCTAAAATCTGTCAACTCTAACTTTAGGGACACCCTGGTGAGCCTTGAGAAAGAGAAACCTTTTATCTGAGGAATGCAAGCCTCTTTACATTATCAGGACTAGAAAGGCATTTAAAATGTAAAGGCAGTCACGTCCCACTCCCCCTTGAGCTAAATATCAATAATTACCTCTTGAAGCCACTTGCTATGTGGGCTCTAGCCTGACTCCAAGTAGCCTTAAATGCCATCCACCCTATAGTTCCCCAATGTATAAGCCAATCACTAACCAATGTTGTTTCTATAAACTAATGAGAATTCCTGACAACAACTTTTGTAATCAGCCCCTCTCCAGAGTCTTTAAAAACTTGAGCCTCTCTTTCGTTCTCTGGAGCGCTCCCTAAGGCAACTGTCCTTAAACCATATTCTGATCTTTGTGATTATTTTCAGTTGACAACCTCCAGGGTAAATCCTCACTCACAAGATCAAAATAGAACAGACCATTTTGGGCACATTTTGTACTGAAAAGATCTACCACAAACCACAAGGCCAGGGAGCACGAAACAGCAAATTTCATTTCCTTTGGGCTTCCAAACAAGGATGAACATATTAAAGTGAATCTTGTGCTAAGCATCCTGTACAAACACTGTCTAGGGTTACAGTCATCTATTTTCAGCTCACAGGACAGATGCTGAAGCTGCCAAAGTGCCACAGGCTTTGGGTGTTGCACTTCATAACATGAGCACAGACAAGGTTTCTCTGGGTTTAAAAATATTTCAGGAGTCTTCAGAAAGGCTTCAGAAGTGTTATCAGGGACGTTTGCAGCTACAGTGGAGGCCGCTATCAGTTAACGGGTTTATAAAAAATTTCTCAGTCAAAATGTATTTATTGATTCCCAACTGCATACTTGGCATAGCTTAAACAACTGTTCATACTGGCCTAGTTTCTGTAGTTCAAGGACCACGTAAAAGAAACAGGTGTGGTTTCTTCCAAATGAAAATGTTGTATTGTATATAAATAGGCTGTATGGATGTGTATACCAGTCAGTGTCTCCATAATATGTTAAAACGCAATCTATTCAACATTATTTTCCTCTTCTTCTGTTTACTCTGTTTTAGCCAAATGTGTTGCTTTCATTTCTGCCTCTGTCCCTGTATTTATGTTATTCCCTTTCCAGAATATGTTCTCTCTCTTTTTCTACCTATCCACCAAACTCTAGCATCCCTCAACCTTCTTCCATGATGTCTTCTCTCATGATGATAGATGATCTAGTTCTCCTGACTTCTCCATGATCTATTTTCTACAATGCTCATTTTTACCCATATGCTGTTTTGTATTACTTTATTCTTGTTTGCATTAATCCTCTTTTCAACTATACTACAAATTTGATAAGTAAAAACTGATCTCATTCTTCTTTCATAGTTCTCAAAGTATTCAGGACAGGGCTAAAGAAAAAGAACACTCAGTTAGTATATGGGTTTGAATTTTCATCTTTGTTTAAAGCTGGAAAGAAAGAAACCATTGCACAGGACAAATTGCAGATCTCAGGCCTTTGGTGTTGGGCACTTTGGTGGCAGGTGAACATAACTAGCAGCACTTCAAAGCGTTTCTGCCGTCGCCCTTCTATTAACATGAAGGAGCATTTGGCTTACCTGTGTGTCTGCTGTTTGGTTGTGCTGGATAAGAAATGTTAAATAATTCTCCCTTCAGGAAGAGACATGCTATCCTTCACAGACTGTGTATACAGCAGGGGTCTGAGTTTTGGCTCAAACTCAGTCTGCTGTCAGGATCCAGGCAGGTCTGGACAGGTGTGGCTCAGGCTGGTGGACAAGGTCCTTCAGGAGTCAAACCACGAGCCAGGAGGGAAATTGGTAGAAGGCCACAGTATCTGGTCAGTCCCAAAGACAAGAAGCCCAAACTGAAGGTGCTTATGTTCATTAAAGTTCTGTGAGATGGTGGGCAGAGGCAACTCTGCTGTGTTGAAAAGGGGGACAGAGCACATACAAAAAAAAAGGGAATACTAAGAGCCTCAGATGCAGTGATAGAAACATATATCAACACAAACACGAGGGAGACAAAAAAGGTCACAGAAAGAACTGTTGAGAATTATCTCAAACCATGCCACAGTAAGCATTTTGGAGGTTAATTATCCCTTAGACATTCGCAATACATGTATATCCAAATGTTTAGACCATCTTTTGTACCCGGTGTAGACAGCATATACACTTCGTATGGTGATTTATTTTTAATGACTAACAGAATATAAGTTAAAATGAAGCCTGAATGAAACTCGAAAAACCTAAAAATTTATATATCACTTATGACTATGTATAAAACAAAAAGGCTTCTCAAGGCTACAGAATAAAATGCTATTTCACCTATCTGACACTACCTTCAGGAAAAACATCTTAGACTCAACTGTCAGACATAGCCAGTGAAAAGCAACTTCTGGTAATCTATATATTGGCTTATTCTAGGTTTACATTTTCCCTCTCTTAGCATAGTTTCTCTGTCTCTTGCTGGTATTCAATACACTTATAGTCAAATTTTCAGGCTACCTATTTGCCAAGGTAGTCCCTAAATACACTTGGTATATGTGTGTATTTAACAAGGCTTTGGTAGATACAACTTCATATATTTAGACTCACGCCCTTCTGGGTCCCCAGGTCACTTAAACTGTTTGAGGATCAGAGAAAAGAGAAAAGGGGCCAAGGCCATTGTTCAAAGCCAAGAGGGAATTATGCCAAGTGAGAAAGAAAGACTATAGGTGGTAAATCCAAATTTTCTATAAATTTGAGACATAATGAGTTTCTACATAATAATAAATCCACATTTCACGTGCTTAGCACATTATGGCTTACAAATTACTTATACACACTTCGTCTTATTTGATTTTGCAACAACCATGGGAGGTAGTTAGGCAAGAGAGACAATTAACCACTGTTTACAGATGAGAACAAGGTTTACTCTGGTGGTTGGAATTGGTCACTAATATTTTCCAAGTGGCATAGCCACCTATAGCACCTAGAACTTAAGATTTATCACTTACCAAGACTCACACTTGAAAGAGTATATTCAACCTCATTAATAAGAATATTTCTGCATGGTTGCACTTGGTTACACAATGGTTGTCTCTGTGGTGTTGTTTTGTATATTCATATCTTTAATGGCTCCTCCATCATTTCATAAGCACACCAAAGACTCTGTTTTCTCTATAGCTCCCTAGTATGCTATGGTAGGTGGGCAAGTATTCAAAACCTGCTGATGATTATATAAAAAAATCTGAAAACTCACCAACCTCTCTTTAGAGTCCCAAGAATGCCAAGCATGGTTCTAAACACCTGTGGCTAGTTATGAAATATAGCATTCATTAAGCCAAAGACAGTATCTTCTAAAGATAGCTAGTAACTAAAGATCTCATCAGCTTTCTGCCACATTCTCCTGACAGCTGTCATTTGAACTGGAGTGGCACTTGGCAATAGCTAAAATGTCACACTCTATTATTAATAATTAGGCTACCAGAGGCAAGGTAGGGAAGCCAAAAGGGGACTCTTTGGAAATCGTTAAGATTCTAGAGAGCCTTTGAAAGACTTTTCTCAATTTAACATAATCACACTGCTGCACCTGTCTCCAATAGCTTTCCATCCCAGGATTTGTTTTATTGTGTGAGATGTTAGGAAGCAAAACCAACATGACACACTGTCGTTCCAGGTACCAAGAAGTAAATGGTACTTGTGTTCTGAGAATTAGTGGGCTGTCTGTCATGGTTTTGAAATGAGGCCCTGGCATCTACTTTAGCCTAGGGCTCTGTATCTTGGTGACTCTGATTTACGTCACGATTACATCTGCTGTGGAAGATTCTAATAAGGTAACTATCTGATTTGTTTCTTCCAGAAACTTAAAATGCCCTAAAAATCAGTTCCCATTTATCAGACTTGTAACTTTCCCACTGATTACACAGTAAAGGTCAGGGACAAAAAGCTTGATTCAACAGAAATTCAAGTTCTCAATTTCTTTGATTTAAGGGAAGAGTTGCAGACAAGTGGAACCAGCCCAGAATAAGAGGTGTTAAAACTAAAACAATGATGAAACATGCATTTTAATAAAGAGACATAAATCAAACCACAGAATAGGAGTTTGCATTAGTTTGATTATAGGAAAACAATGGTCTGAAGGTAATCAATATGATTCATTGGTGGACATAAGCTATCGAACAAATTAAACACCATGGCTATGTTCAGAGAATCATAATACTTTATAATACTTTCTGGATTATTATGGTTATTTCTAAAACTCTTTTCCACAAAAAAGAATAACGTTTCTTTCTTCTTCCAGGCTTTCTCCTGTTTTCTACCACAATATTTTATTTATTGCAATGACCTCATCATCCAGTTCCTTAAATCTTAGCCTGACAATGTTTAATGTGGCCCAAGAAGGATGAGGAAGCTCTCACCCAAACAAAACTCAGATAGTGAAACTTTCCACAATGAATCATGTACCAATCGGTAAAATCCAGGCATCACATTGGATGTGCAATGAGTTTTACTATATGTGCTTCTGGTATGAACATCATGACCTGAGAATAAATTCCACTTGTTTCTGTAACACATGATTATATTTGAGTTCTATATTGTAGTAAATCTGTTGAGCTTTTACTTATATTAATATTACAATTATTTTTCATTTCTAGAATACACAAGATAAGGTCAGAAGTGCACATTAGGAGTAAGACTCAAATGTGCCATCCAGGAACTCCTCCCACTCTTCACTGAGCATTGAAGTTCCCAGCAGAGGAGAACAGGTATACCACAAAGCTATCTGTCTTCAGCTGAGAAAAGAAAATTCAGATGAGAAGGAACCAGCATACGAACTTTGGCAACATGAAAAAACAGGCTGTTTTGACATCCTCAAAGGATCAAATAGTTCTCCAGCAAAGGACTCTAACCAAAAGAAAATTGTTGAAATGTCAGATATGGAATTCAGAGTATGGATCATAAGTAAGATCGATGGGATTGATGAAAAAGTTGAAAACAAACACAAAGAAACAAAAAAATAATAATAATTCAGGACATGAATGAAAAATTCACTGAAGAGATAATACACACAAAAATATATAACACAACTTCTAGAAGGAAAAGAGTCATTTAGGGAATTTCAAAATATAGTAGAAGGTTTTACAACAGACTAGATCAAGCAGAAGAAAGAATTTTAGAGCTTAAAGACAAGGCTTTCAAATTAACCCAGTCAGTCAAAAATGTAGAAAAAAGAAGAATGAACAATCTCTGCAAGAAATATGGGACTATGTAAAGTGAATGAATATGAGAATCATAGGTATCCCTGAGGGAGAAAAAGAAACAGCAAAAAGATCGAAAATCTGAGGAGTAACTGAGGAAAAATTCCCTGGCATTCCTAGGGATTTAGACATGCAGATATAGGTCACAGAATACCTGGAAGATTCATGGCAAATAGAACAGCACCAAGGCACAAAGACATCAGTCTGGTCAAAGTCAAAGTGAAGGAGAATATCCTGCAAGCTGTGAGACAAAAAGCAGCAAGTAACTTAGGAAAACCATTAGGCTAACAGCAAACTTCTTTCAGCAGAAACCTCATAAACCAGAAGGGATTGGGGTCCCATTATTTGTCTTCTTAAACAGAATAAATGCCAGCCAAGAATTTTGTATCCTGCAAAACTAAGTCTCATAATTCAAGAAGAAATAAAATCTTTCCCAGACAAGCAAATACTGAGATAATTTGTCACCACTAGACCTGCCCTACAAGACATAAAAGAGCACTACACGTGGAACAAAACAATCGATACCCACCAGTGTAAAACCATCGAAAACTTAAAACTCACAGCTCTTATAAAACAGTTACACAAGGGAGAAAGCAAAGGAACTAGGTAACAATCAACATGATGAACAGGAACAGTATCTCACACATCAATACTAAAATTGAATGTGAACAATCTTAATAGTTGATTTAAAGTATATAGATGGGCTGAATGGATAAAAAAACACAACCCAAATATATGCTGTCCCTAAGAAACCCATTTAACTTGCAAAGATTCACATACACTCAAGGTAAAGGAGTGGAAAAAATATACCACACAAAGAAACTAAAAGCAAGCAGAAGTAGCTATTCTCATATTAGATAAATAGACTTTAAATCAATAATAGGAAAACAAAGACAAAGAAGGTCATTACATAATGATAAAGGGAGCAATACAACAAAAAGATATAAAATCACAAATACATATGCACCTAACACAGTGGCTCTCAGATTCATAAAACTAATTCTACTACATCTAAGCAAGGAAATAAACAGCAACATTATAATACCGGGGACTTCAACATTCCACTAACATAACTGGGCAGATCATTGAAGCAGAAAATCAACAAAGTAACACTGGACTTAAATGGGATTCTAGAACAAATGGACCTAACAGATATTTACAGAACATTTTACCAAAAAGCTGCAGAATACGTATTTGTTTCATTAGTACAAGGGACATTTTCCAAGATAGATCATATGTTAGGCCACAAGACATTATCTCCACAAAATCAGAAAAATCAAAATCATACCATATATCTTCTCACACCACAGTGGAATAAAACTAGAAATTAATTCCAAGAGGAACACTCAAAACTACATAAATACATGGAAATTAAACAACCTGCTGCTAAGTGATCCTTGAGTTAATGAAATCAAAATGGAAATCGAAAGATTTTTCAAATTGAATGACAAAGACAACACAAGCTTTCAAAATCTGAGATACAGAAAAAGCAGTGCTGAGAGGGAATTTTATAGCCTTAAATTCCTATATCAAAAAGACAGAAAGATCACAAATTAACTATCTAATGTCATAACTCAACAAATAGAAAAAGAAAAACAAACTCAACAGGCCGGGCGCGGTGGCTCACGCCTGTAACCCTAGCTCTCTGGGAGGCCGAGGCGGGCGGATTGTTTGAGCTCAGGAGTTCGAAACCAGCCTGAGCAAGAGCGAGACCCCGTCTCTACTAAAAATAGAAAGAAATTAATCGGACAACTAAAAATATATAGAAAAAAATTAGCCGGGCATGGTGGCACATGCCTGTAGTCCCAGCTACTCGGGAGGCTGAGGCAGGAGGATCGCTTAAGCCCAGGAGTTTGAGGTTGCTGTGAGCTAGGCTGACGCCACAGCACTCACTCTAGCCCGGGCAAAAGAGTGAGACTCTGTCTCAAAAAAAAGAAAAACAAACTCAAAGCTAGCAGAAGAAAAGAAATAACAAAGATCAAAGCAAAACTAAATGAAATGGAAATGAAATAAACAATACAAAGGATTGGTGAAACAAAAAGTTGGTTCTATGAAGATATACAAAATCAATAGACCACTAGCTAGATTAACCACAAATAGAAGAGAAAGGACTCAAATAAGCTCAATCGGAAACTAAAAAGTAAACATTACAAATGATAGCACAGAAATACAAAATATCATCCATAACTACTAAGAAAACCTCTATGAACACAAACTAGAAAATCTAGAGGAAATAGATAAATTTTTGGAAACACACTGAATCAAGAAGAAATAGAAATCCTAAACAGACCAATAATAAGCGGCAAGATTGAAACAGTAATAAAAAATCTCCCAACAATAAAAAGCCCTGGATCAGACCAATCCACAGCTGAATTCTACCGGATCTACAAAGAAAAACTGGCACTTATTCTGCTGAAACTCTTCCATAATATTGAGGAGAAGGGAATCCTCCTTAACTCATTCTACAAAGCCAGTATCACCCTGATACCAAAGCCAGGAAGGGACATAATAAAAAAGTAAAATTACAAACCAATATCCCTTATAAACATAGAAGCAAAAAATTCTCAACAAAGTACTAGCAAACAGAATCCAACAGCACATTGAAAATAATTCACCATGATCAAGTGGGTGCAAGAATTGTTCAACATATGCAAATCAATAACTGTGACTTACCACATAAGCAGAATTAAAAACAAAAACCATATGATCATCTCAATAGATGCACAAAAGCATTTGATAAAATCCATCACACCTTCAGGATAAAAACCCTCGACAAACTAGGCATAGAAGGAACATACCTCAAAATTATAAAGCTATATATGACATATCCACAGCCAACATCATACTAAATGGAGTAAAATTTAAAGCATTCCCCTTAAGAACCAGATAAGGATGCCCACTGTCACCACTTCTATTTAACATAGTGCTGGAAGTGCTACCCAGAGCAATCAGGCAATAAAAAGAAATAAAGGGCATCCAAATAGGGAAAGACCAGGTCAAACTATCCCTGTTGCCTGGGATATGATTTTATATCTAGAAAACCCTAAAGACTCTACCAAAAGACTCCTAGAACTGATAAATAAATTCAGTAAAGTCTCAGGTAACAAAATTAATGTACACAAATCAGTAGCATTTCTATATACTAATAAGAGTCAAGATGAGAGTCAAATCAAGAACTCAATACTATTTACAATAGCTGCAAAGAAGTCTAGGCATGGTGGCTCACGCCTGTAATTCTAGCACTCTGGGAGACTGAGGAGGGAAAATCACTTGAGTTCAGGAATTCAAGACCAGCCTGAGTAAGAGTAAGATCCTGTCTCTACCAAAAATTAGCTGGGCATGGTGGCACATGCCTGTAGTCATAGCTACTCAGGAGGTTGAGGAAAGAGGACCACTTAAGCCCAGGAGTTTGAGGTTGTGGTGAGCTATGATGATGCCACTGCACTCTACTCAGGGCAACAGAGTGAGACTCTGCCTCAAAAAAGCAAAAATAAAAATAACTGCATAGAAAATAAAATACTTGGGAATACACTTAACCAGGAGGTGAAAGATCCCTACAAGGAGAACTACAAAACACTGATGAAAGAAATCATAGACGACACAAACAAATGGAAAAATATCCCGTATTTATGAATTGGAAGAATCAATATTGTTAAAATGTCCATACTACCCAAAGTGATTTATAGATTTAATGAAATTCCCATCAAAATACCAATATCCTTTTTCACAGATCTAGAAAAAATAATCCTAAACTTCATATGGAACCATAAAAGAGCCTGAAAAGCCAAAGCAATTCTAAGCAAAGAGAACAAATCTGGAGGCATCACATTGCCTGACTTCAAAGTATACAAGGCTATAGTAACCAAGACAGCATGATACTGGTGTAAAGATAGACACATAGACCAATGGAACAGAAATACAGAACCCAGAAATAAAGCCATATAGCTATAACCAACTGATTTTTGACAAAGCAGACAAAAACACACACTGGGAAAAGAATGCCCTATTCAATAAATTGTGCTGGGAAAATGGAATAGCCACATGCAGAAGAATGAAACTGAATCTGTATCTCTCACCATGCACAAAAATTAACTCAAGATGGATTAAAGACTTAAGTGTAAGATCTGAAACCATAAAAATTCTGGAAGAAAACGTAGCAAAAACTCTTGGGGACATTGGTCTAGGCAAAGAATTTACAATTAAGACCCCAAAAGCAAATATAGCATAACAACAACAAAAATAAATAGGACTTAATTAAACTAAAAGGTTTCTGCACAGCAAAGGAAATAATCAACAGACAACCTATAGAATGGGAGAAAATATTCACAAATTATTCATCTGACAAAAGACTAATCTCCAGAATCTACAAAGAACTCAAACAAATCAGCAAGAAAAAAACAAATAATCCCGTCAAAAAGTGGGCATAAGACATGAACAGATTTTTTTTCAAAAGAAGATAGACTAATGGCCGAGAAAAATATATGTAAAAAAATGCTCAACACAACTAATCATCAGGGAAATGCAAATTAAAGCCACAATGTGATACCGCCTTACCCCGTTATGATAGCCATTATTAAAAAATCAAAAAACAACAGATGGTGGGGTGGATGCAGTAAAAAGGAAATGTTTATAGACTGTTGGTGGCAAAGTACACTACTACAACCTCTATGCAAAACAGGATGGAGATTCCTCAAAGAACTAAAAGTAGGCCTACCATTCTACCCAGCAATCTCACTATCAGGGATCTACCCAAAGGAAAAGAAGTCTTTTTATTAAAAAGACACTTGCACCCGAATGTTTATCACAGGACAATTCATAATTGCAAAGGTATGGAATCAATCTAAGTGCCCATCAATTCATGAGTGGATAAAGAAAAGGTAGTGTATGTATATATATACCATGGAGTACTACTCAGCCATTGAAAGGAATGAAATAATGTCTTTTGTGGCAACTTGGATAGAACAGAAAACCATTATCCTAAGTGAAATATCTCAGGAATGGAAAAACAAATATCACATGTTCTCACTTATAAGTGGAAGCTAAACAAGGGGTATATATGTTCACAAAGTAGTGTAATGGACATTGAAAACTAAGAAAGGGGGAGGAGGGGGAGAGGGCTAAAAATCTACCTACCGGTGCAATGTACACTATTCTGGTGACACGTACACTGAAAGCCCTAACTTCAGCTTTATACAATTCAGCCATGTAACAAAAAAACACTTGTACCCCCTAAACCTGTTGTAATTTAAAAAAAACAAAAAGAAACCAAGGAAGATAAAGTTTCAAATAGAAGATTTGACCAATAGGACCAATGTTAAAATGATTGAAGTAGATGAATAAATAAAAATAGAGCAAATTGCTATTACATAGTCAAAAAACGAAATCACAAAAACTACCTGGGCTCAAGTGATCCTCCCACCTCAGCCTCCCAAGTAGCTGGGACTACAGGCACATGCCACCACAACTGGCTAATTTTTCTATTTTTTTTTTTGAGATGAGGTCTCTCTGCGTTGTCCAAGCTGGTCTTGAACTCCTGGCTTCAAGAGATCTTCCCACCTCAGTCTCCCAAAGTGCTAGGATTACAGGCATGAACCCACCATGCCCAGTTTCAAACATCTAATTTCTGTGAATGATTCCTTGGGTATTCCAGCCACTTAGGCAAGAAGTCTTGGACTAAGAGCTCCTTAATGACAGAAATTGGGTCTTAGTCCTTTTTTTGTATTCCCAGCACTTGCATAGTGTTGATAGGAGCTCAGTAAATGTTTCTTATGCTAAAATTTCTTTCATCCTCTATGTTCAATCTGTCTTCAAGTCCTGTTGCTAACATCTTCAAAATATCCCTTGATTCGCCCTCATTCCAAAACCACTTTTCTAGTCCAGAGCCTCCTCATTTAATCTCTGGAATTCCACCACTCTTCCACTACATACCTGCTGCCCAACTAACCTCTCCTGCTCAAGGACATCATATTCCCACTGCTGGGAATTCTGTCCTTCTTCCCCCAACTTCTGTAACACCTACTCGTATTTCTTCATGCTCTATCGCCCCATGAAGCCATTTCCTTCTTTTACAGGTCACAGAGATTTCTCCTTTTAAAACTGTTTCTTCAGTTCTCCATGGTTCTTGGCAATCATGAGAGAGAGGACAAAAAAAAAAAACAACTCGTTTTTTTCCACCTCTACTCACATCATACCTCTGTGACCAGACTGATGCTGGGGGGTCGGGAGTGGGGCATCCCCACACAACAAGCAATTTTCCAACAGACACAGACACAACTGGGTATCCTATAATTCAATTCAATTCTGACACCATCTACCTAGAGGTAGTGTTAGATCCCACAGGTTGAGGGCTCAGTCTCACAAGAGTGCCCCCACTTCAGATGCTAATTGCAAGTCTGGGCCTCAAGTATGTCTGACCAATTGGCTACAAAAAAGGTTTCCATGACCTCCTTGGGTTTGATTAATTTGCTAGGAAGAATCACAGAACTCAGGGAAACACTTATTTACTTTTACTGTTTCTTTTATGCAGGATATTACAAG
>NW_012148030.1:1578010-1578754 GCF_000956105.1 Propithecus coquereli
AAAAAAAAAAAAAAAAGAAAAACTCTAACTTTGTATAGAATGGGGAGGAGGGAAAACTGTTATAGAAATAATCTTATTTTTTCGTCTCACCCAGCAAGTGTTCTGTATGGTTCTACAGACAAAAGGCTAACAGTATGACCTATTCCCATCTTTTCAGAAGGCATTTGAATCATCAACTAATAGTTGCTGTGAATTCATGAAGCTGAAATTATCATATCTTTCTAATGGCATCTGTGAGGGTTAAAAATATTAATATGTTTGTTTATCTTCTTACCTGCAATTATATAATCAGCTGACTGCAAAGTGGGAATTTGTGTTTGCACCTAAATATTTAGCAATTTCAATAGCATACTGAAGTGACAGACTGAACTATAAAAAGACCAAAAAATAGTAACTGGCTCATGGTAGAATTGCATTTGGGTCCTTGTCCATGCATATATCTAAAACTGCAAATAACAAAATGAAATCAATTAAATAAAAACATCCTCTTTCTTACTCCCAATGTGAACTCCAAAGCACAGAGAAGTTCAATTCCTAAAACCTCAGAGTTTTCCTACTTTCAAAAGAGGAAAGAGGAGAATGAGATTTTAATATTTGGAAACTGAAAGTAATTTCACTTTCCACTAGGGACCAATCAACAAGCATTTATTGTCCCTTCCACCCATAGCTCCACTGCACCTTGTATATCCTTGTACTGCAGAAATTATCACGCTGGGTATAGTTGTCTGTCCACATTTCCATCCC
>NW_012148030.1:1578804-1583208 GCF_000956105.1 Propithecus coquereli
CCTCCTTGGGTTTGATTAATTTGCTAGGAAGAATCACAGAACTCAGGGAAACACTTATTTACTTTTACTGTTTCTTTTATGCAGGATATTACAAGGGATACTGATGAACATCAGATGAAGAGACAGATAGGGCAAGGAATGGGGGGAGGGGCTTGGAAGCTCCATCCCCTCTCTCTTGGTCTGCCACCCTCCCAGCACCTCCATGTGCTTGGTAACCTGGAAGCTCATCAAATGTCAGTCCAGGAGTTTTTGCTTTTTTTGAGACACAGTCTCACTCTGTTGCCTGGGCTAGAGTGCCATGGCATCAGCCGAGCTCACAGCAACCTCGAATGCCTGGGCTCAAGCGATCCTCCTGCTTTAGCCTACCCAGTAGCTGGAACTACAGGAGCTTGCCACCACGCCCGGCTAATTTTTCTATTTTTAGTAGAGACCAGGTCTCACTCTTGCGCAGGCTCGTCTCCAGCTCCTCAGCTCAAGCAATCCTCCTGCCTGGGCCTCCCAGAGTGCTAGGATTGCAGGCATGAGTCACCACGCTGGCCTAGTGTAGGAGTTTTTATAGAGCTTGATCTCCAGCCCACCTACAACCCCCACTTCTCCTGGAGGTTGGTGGGTGGGGCTGAAAGTTCCAACCCTCTAATCCTCTAATCTCTAGGTTTTTCAGGTGACCAGCCCCACCCTGAGGCTATCTAGGGGTTCCACCCTAAATCACCTCATTAGCATAAACTCAGTTGTGATAGTAAGGGCTTTTTTTTTAAAATATGAACACTCCCATCACTTCCAAGGGTTTTAGCTCTGTGAGGAAGGAGGGACAAAGACCAAATATATTTCATATTATACTACAGCAATGCTTTGTTCAGCTGCCCTCTATTGATTCATGGATTCTTTTTCTCTACCAAAAAACCATCTCCCTGAGGGCAGGAATCATGCCCTCCATTTCTTGATATCTTGTTCAATACAAGTAAGAGTTCCCAACAAATATTTATAGGCTGATTAAACTATTAGGAGCAGGCATATATATAAAAAATTATTCTGGTAGGAAAAGATGAAAAAGGATATATCCAAGTTTCTCTGAAATTTGGTGAAGAAATCCATGCCCTGTATATCCCTAAAAAGCCTCAAATTACCTAATCCATAATAAAATGTTAATTGCACTTAATAAAAAAAAGTTCTCATACACTGCCTTAAACCTAGTTCAAATCCATCTATTAAACTAGAAGGCAGTGTCATAGACCAGATCCTGTGTTTTATTTGTTGCCATGTAAAAACGACAGTTCTGTTGCTACAACCTCACAGACCCCCGGATTCAAAAGTCAAACAGAAAAATATGCTTTTGATGTTGTTATCATTACCCGTAAGAGCCATGGTGGGAGGAAGAATAGCCCTCATTCTCTCTGCCTGCTTATACAGGGCTATTTACCATTTTGATAGGCCTTTCATCTGTGCCAGTGTGTCACAATATCCCTTTTATTAATCACCACAAGCACCATGCAATGTGCAGGAATATTATTGGCTCTCTGGTGAACAACGCAAATGCCCTCAGAAGACACAGAGAACTTATGTGAGGGACTTAACTACCCTAAGATAAACAATAAGGGTTAGAGCTTGAATTCAAAGCTCTGGTGTCCTGCTTACAGCCCCGGGAAAACCTATTGAGGCCTTCCTTCAGTAAAGCATAGGAAACATTCATTGCCAGCTCATCATTTCAGGCTTATGGTCCAGCAATACTGAAAATCAGCTCAATCCAACAAATACTTATTGGGTGTCTAGTAACGCTGGACACTGTGCTAGACACAGGGTATACTGCAGTGAATCTGCCAGGCCTGGCCTCCCTCTAGAGTGACCTATAAAGGAGGGGCCTAGGATCGTCCATTGGGATATAGCTAGAAAATAGCAGAATATCTATATTTATCTCATCCTTAAAGGATTTTTAAATTTCTCCTCTTTGTGTATATTTATGCTATACATAAGACATTAGTACAGCAGTTCATGTGTATAACTGTTAAATTAACACGCCCATATTGGGGGAAATTATGCTCAAAATATTTTTATAGATAGAGACAGGAAAGCGGAATATTGGAAGGCCAATGGACGACAGGACTGTTTGGATCTTCCTGAACGTGTCATGCCCTTTCACACTTTCAGGTCTTTCTACTTGCTATTGTCTCTGCCTAAGGTGTCTCTCCCTTTCCCACTGTACTCCTAGTCAAAGGGTTCAAACCCAGCTCAGCTGTCACCTGCTTGAGCAAGTCTCGTCTATCCCTCTCCCCCAGGCAGTGTGTCCCTTCCACCCATAGCTCCACTGCACCTTGTATATCCTTGTACTGCAGAAATTATCATGCTGGGTATAGTTGTCTGTCCACATTTCCATCCCTAGCTGTAGCTGCCTGGAAGCTCTGGCTGTGAGCTCGTGAGGGCAGAATTCCAATGGTTTACATCTTGTTCTCAAGGGCTAGCGCCTGCCTGACACATAAGAGACTCTCCCAGTTTCTGTGAAAAATGTAGTTACAATTTTTTCTAATTGCAATGGGCTTGAAGAGAACTGAAGTTTCACACAGCCAATCAAACATGCATTTCACGTCCTCCTTTCTCCCCTTGTGGAGGGGCAGAGATGCTTTGGGGAGTGGGGAAGAATGTTCATGCTCAAGGTGGTAGCCTACAACTCCCGTTAGGTACAAAAATTATTGCTGGGAGGTCAGAGCACTACACATTTTAAATTTACCAGTGAGGGCTGCCCCGTTTCAATCCTGAATTAAAGATGGCGACTAAGCCCTGCTGGCAAGAAGAAATTAGAAACGCAGACATAGGCTGTGTTCAGGTGAAACCGTCCCCTGAAGATGCCAGTGGGATGGAGAGGAAAGGAGCCCAGGGCTGACCTATGAGCCTCATGTCCTGTCTTATTGTCCGTAGGCTACCTCAGGGGCCACTTGGTCTCCAGAAGGAATCAGTCTGGATTCCTCATAAATATGTCATAGTTGACGTGGTGAAATGGGGTGGGGAGAAGGGGTGGGGAGAAACCAACACTGCCAACTCTCATCCCTGCTCTGGTACCAAGTCAGATGGCCAAGCAAGAGTCATTTAAAGGGGCTGGATTAGATCATCGCTAAGCTGCCTCCAGCCTCAAGTTCAACAACTTCACTCTGTTGATGACATGAAGATGGTGTGTTAATCATCCATGGAGTGATCAACCTTTAGGAAGACCTTCATTAAGGTATGAGTTAGGGCAACTACTTTAGTTAATTGAACACCTACTATTTTGTCCATTGGCCACTGTGCCAGGCACTGGGCATACAGTACAAAACAAGACACCCTGCCATCATGGAGCATACAATTTAGTAAACCTCACTTTCCTTGTCTCCAAATACACAGATTCTTTCATGTCTAAAAACCCTGCAATTTGATGATGCAATGTGGACTCCAAAAGGGCATGTCCCTCAAGATTTTCTCTCCAACTTTGTACATTTAAAAAATCTCACTTGAACACATCAGAATTATAGAACTTAATTTTAGCTGTAAATAATTCTTCATTCAATTTAAGAGATCTGCATTTAATGATTTCAAGTGTATTTCTTTATTTTAGCTCTTAAGGTCACTAAAAACTACTTCAGTTGCCCTCTTTAGAGCATCAGAATTATAAAGCTGAGTATGGGACTTGGAATCAAAAAATCCTAAATCTGAGCACTGCTTCCAGCACTTAGTAACTGAGTGTCGATGGCCAAGTCACTTGATCTCTCTCTGCGCTCCATTTATTTTGGCACTTCACAAATTTTTATTCCAGTCTACTCTGTACCCATCTTTGTGCTGAACACTGGGGATGTAACAGTGAGGAAGAAAGTATTACAGAACTTCATGTAAAGCTTCTCACCTTTAAATTGGGAATCAAAGTAATCATTTAGGTTCTTCTTAGCTCACAGGGCTAAGGATCAATAGCCTTGAATATCAACAGAATGATGCATATAAAATCTCTAATATATAAGATGCTGTTTAAATGTTAGTTGATGTTCATAACATGTATCACAAATACTTATCACGAAACTGACATCAAAAAAGAAAAACTCCCAGCCTGAGCAAGAGCGAGACCCCGTCTCTACTAAAAATAGAAAGAAATTAATCGGACAACTAAAAATATATAGAAAAAATAAGACGCTGTTTAAATGTTAGTTGATGTTCATAACATGTATCACAAATACTTATCACGAAACTGACATCAAAAAAGAAAAACTCCCAGCCTGAGCAAGAGTGAGACCCCGCATTTACTAAAAATAGAAAAAATTAGCTGGGCATGGTGGTGCGTGCCTGTAGTCCCAGCCACTATGGAGGCTGAGGCAGGAGGATCTCTTGAGCCCAGGAGTACGAGGTGGCAGTGAGCTATGATGACACCACTGTATGCTAGCCCGGGCAACAGAG
>NW_012148030.1:1584569-1590896 GCF_000956105.1 Propithecus coquereli
TAAGTCTATGATAAGTACCTGAATGAATGAATGCATGCAGCCTTCTGGGTCCACCTGATAGACAGATTTCCCCATTTAAAGACATGAAAATGAATCAAAAAAGTAGGTAATTCCTTCTTCAGGCTTTATTTAGTTCCTAAAGGAAATCCTGAGACCAAGAACAAGAAAGAAGTGGAAAGAGATTTCCATGTAAGTGGTTGAAGTGCAATCCACTCAACTAATCACAGGTTTCTTAAGTGATTTCTTATCTAGTGATGTGAGGAAATCTGATAACATCAACACAAACAAGCACCTGCTAAATGTGTGACAAACTAAAGAAAGCGTTATATCACAGGATAAGGAAAAGTTAAATACTAATACGACTTTATACCTACTACACTACTTTGAAATCTATAGTGGCTGACAGAGGGTTTGCCAAAAGCTAAGAGAAAATTAAGTCAGCATTTCACATTTAATTAAAACACATGTGGTCTCAATATGGATTTTACTAAAAGGAATCTGGGCTTTTGTCAGGACTGCACAAAGAGAATCCATTAGTCCACAGTTGCATATACATTACTAATGTCCTCTTCTGTATCAATGAAATAAGTGTTAGGCATCCATGATGAGGGGAAAATAATTAGAAAACAAATGATTTAAGATTCTAAATGGCTAATTGTTTAAGTAAAGTCTTTACACTTGATCAAAATTATCACAATGTTTCTAAGCTTGGTTTCCTAAAATATAAAACTTTTAAAATGAAAATGATCATAATCAACATCAAAGCTTCTCAAAATCAAATTATAAATTTGCCAAATATTCATCTCTCATTTGGAAGAATGTAGGCAACTTCTGGTAGATGTTCTTTAGTATAACCATACACAAACATACATGCAGGTGTGCATGCACACACGTTTTTTTCTCTCTTAGATATCCATCAAGAGTTGGCAAAGTTTTTCTATAAAGAGCCAGACGGTTAAAGTATTTTTGCTTTGGAGGCCATATAGTCTCTGTTGCAGCTACTTAACTCTGCTGTTGAAGCATGAAAGCAGCTGTAGGCAATATGTAAATAAATGGGCATGGCTGTGTTTCAACAAAACTTTATTTACAGAAACAGTGTGCCAGATATGGCCCCACCAGCCATAGTTTTGGCTTTCCCTGACATGCATGATTGATTTTCATATGTCATGTAATAATTCATGTTTTCAAAATCATGAATAAATATGTATACTCTCATTTAATAATTAAACGCAAGGTGCTTCCTGAATGTTAACTCTGAGTTATGTTGACCTTTTTCCTTTTCTTCCTTTCTTTTCTTTTCTTTTTTTTTTCTTTTTTTGAGATGGAGTTTTGCTCTGTTGCCCAGGCTGAAGTGCAGTGGTGAGATCATAGCTCAGTGCAGCCTCCAACTCCTGGGCTGGGCTCAAGCAATTCTCCAACCTCAGCCTCCTGAATACCTGGGAGTGCAGGCATGTGCCACCATGCCTGGCTAATTTTTTTTTTTTTTGTAGAGACGGGGTCTGGCTATATTGCCCAGGCTGGTCTCAAATTCCTGGCCTCGAGCGATCTTCCTGCCTTGGTCTCCCAAAATGTTGGGATTACAGGTGTGAGTCACTGCACCTGGACCTATTTACTATTATTAATAGCAGCAACAAGAATTAACAGTGACTGTTTCCTACATGCTAGGCATCTTTCTATGAAATTTACATGCATGTAACCTCAAGCACCCTATTTATTCTTCCTATTTTATAGGAGAGGAAACCAAGAACTTTCATTTAGTCAATAACAGAGCTCTGTTAGAACCCCTAGATCTGCTGAGAGAGCCCATTTATTAAATATCCCATGCCAAGATTGCATATCCCTCTATAAAATACTCTTTATCTTCTCTTCTCCGAAAGTAATTCTTTTCTCTCATAACATTATATCTTAATACAGTATCCCCGTATAGCTTAGAAGATCTTTATACTTTTTATTTCGAATCCAAGAGTTCCTCACCCTTAGAGTGCTATTTTCTTCTAATCCTAAACTAATCAACACCTGAACTACAACACCTAAACTACAGGTCCTATTTTCCACCAAATCTCAAAGTCTAGTGTGAAAAAATTCAGTTATAATCATAAAATTATAACTTTATGCATTCCTACAAAGAAAGTATCAGGGCCTTAAACTAAATAGCCAATGGTTATTTCCTTATGTAAACTTACAGTTTCGGAAAACAACGAGTCAAAGGTTCTATACTACAGACTCTATAGTAATGATCTACAGTTAATTGAGTAAAAATTTATTCTAGCTCTAAACAGAAATTGAGCAATATTTTGAAAAACTCTTAATCTACAATGTACCAAATAATTTTCTGAATATTGTTTAATGTTTCTTGCATGAGATTCTGCTGGATAACTCTATTCCTTATGTGTAAAATATATTCAACAGCAGATAATGCATTTTCCTAGAGTTTTATGTCATAGAAAAGCAGCAATATGTTTCCTTCCAGAGCCTAAAATACAGCCGACTAGAGTCATATACCAGAACTTCTAATATTTTTAGTTAATTAACAATCCAAAGTGGTATCTTCAAGTAAAACACATACAAATTAATCTGACATATTCATTATATACATATTCAGCAGTAAGTTGCCTGGTAATGAAGCATACGTGGTAGTATAACTAAATTATTCATACAACCAATCTAAGTTTTTGTAGCTGTTCAATATTCTTAATTTCTTAATTTTAGCATGTTAAAGGCGTTATTTATTCATCATTTTCATATATTTAGTTGACATAATTATCATGTATGTAAATTTAATTTTTGTCCAACACAGACACAAATATTTAGTCAGAGGTCAAATTTCAAAGGTCCAAGCTCCATGCCCACAATAGCTGGGCATCTCTGACCTCCACACTCCAATGGCTTGGGGCTGAGCCCCGCTGTGTTCTCAACCTTCAAAGAGCCCAGCCTTTGAAGGGAAGCTGTAGAGCTGCATTCCAGGCACCCACTCGCTCACCTTGTGACTCTGGGTAAGTTTCTTAACCTTCCTAAGCCTTTGCATCTCCATGTCTAAAATGTTCAAGGATAAGATGATACAATTCACATAAAGTGCTTATCATCTGATGTGGCACCCTAGTATGGGTTCAATTAATACTGATTATTATTATTATACTTATGGAAAAGGCTAAAAGAAAATCAGAATAACACAAAACCAACAAATATTGCAATAAATAGCATAGTAACAAAACTTACAATCTACTCCCAAGGGATAAATTATCTGTCTATCTTGGCAGAAGTAAAATAGATGGAAGTTCAGTGTTAACTAATTAAAAAGCATTAGAGGTTGAAAGATGTAACCTAGTTTAACCTTTGAACTAAACACCCTCATCTGTAAAATAAGGTAAAGGCCTAAGACAACCAACTCCTCATTTCAAACTGTCAGAGTAAGTTGAAATGCACTTATAGCATGGAAATAATGCCGTTTTTCCTACAAGGAGTTGGGTATGTGCCTGAAGCTGCCTGACACACAGTGTCAGATTTTAAGCGGGGAAATCTCTGTTGGTGAGAATGAATAAGGTACCGTACCTCACCTTGGAAAGTGCACAGACCTGCCAGCTGTGAAGCGACATGCAGGATTTGCGGATGTGACCTCAGTTCGATCTGCCAGGCGGTGAGCCTACTGGGACTGGGAGCCTGGCCTTTCCCCAGCAGGAGAGGCTGCAACTTCAACCAAGCCCCCAAGGCCTCCAGGTGCTGTGCACCTGGTGCTTTCCAGCTCAGTCTTTCGGGTACCTGCGTTCACAATATTTGTCCTCCAGAGGTAAAGCCACTCAACCATTCTCATGCTTGCACTATAGGAAGGTTGAATAGCAGAAGGCTGGGGTCCCACCTATGGAACAGAAACACGCTGCGCGTCAGGCAGCTTCAGGCGCATGCCCAATTCTTCGTAGGGTAATGAGAGGACAGAGGGCCGTGTGTCTCTTCTTGCTGACCCTTTTCATTTATGGGTGCCCAGAAAAGCTGTTCCTTAATATGAACCATAAAATGTTGTGGTATTTACCTTCACCCACCTCACCATACAAGGGAGGCAAAAATGTAGAAGGTTGTAGACCCCTTGATGGAAGTTTGTTTAAGGCACTGGAAGGCTCAAAGCAGAAAAAGGATCCACTCATTTAAGTCACTAGGATAAGAATTTCAGCAATGAAACTTGTACTTCTCTTTTAGAAGGTTTCAACTTTGGCTTAGACTTTACTTTCCTAAAAGTCTGAAGGGGAAGGGGAGAAAGGGCTGCAATCACCTTGACCCTCGTCCAAGAGAATTATCAAGCAGGACACAGGGACTCCCCCTATGAAAAACACAAACTTCACTTTGAAAGCCTTCTATCATGGAAGGGATTTCGGGTCACAGAGAAGATTCTCAAAGCCACGTAGCCTCATACTATATAAATGACTGCATTCTAACGTATTCAGTTTTAAGTGACTAACTGCATTTCTCAGATTGAATCTTTGAAAAAGATTCTGAATAGACCCAAGTGTAGCTTTAAATAAGTGTTTTCTTTGTTATACACTGTACTGTAATCTCCATGAAGGCCCAATTCCCCACACTCTTCAGGCATCCTAATTAACTAACTGTTGCCATGATCTATTAATAATAGCATTTTCAATTACTAAGTAAAACAAATCATCCTATTTTTATTATAGGTGGGTGTTCTTTTAAGAACGGTTAGGATAAATGTCATAATAAAATTTCCTTTCACATAAGCCACCAATAAAGACTGTAATGATTTTCCCAAATGTACATTAGGTTCAGTTACTATGACTACTGAGGTGATGGAGGTCTCCCCCCTACCACCTGTATATTTATTAACAGAAGCTCATGAAGAAGAGATTGAGTCCTGGCCACCATGAAATTTTCTTTGGCAGAGATGGGAAAATCAATGGAGGAACACTGATAGGTAGGGGAGTTACAGGTGTCAGAGAGATGTTCTAAATCTCTAGAAGGTACGGAGAGGAGATCTTTATGACTTCAATCCCACTCTCTCATGCACTCTTAGGAAGTCTGGCTTCAACAGGGAAATCTTAGAATACAGATGGGATAAGAAAAACATGAAAGAACTGAAAATGTCTAGATAATCCCCACATTCTCACAGATTTGAAACTCCTCCCTGAATAAACATTCTTCCAGAACCGCTGACAAATAGCCAAACCAACTTCCTTTCCTTCTCTGTCTTCCCCTTGAAGAAAAGAAATTATCTAGCAGCAAAATAATCACCCAAAATGGAGCTAATAGGAAGACAACTGAAGAGATTCCTTTGGGTTAATGAAGCATGTAAATAATCAAATCATTTTGTCTCATGATAAAACAAAATGGTTCAATAAATCCTGGTGCACTGGAATAGTGGCTTCTAAGGAATTCCTGGCCCTAACTACAATACCTTCACTTGAAAGATGGAACTGTAAATTATAATAAAGTCTTTAGGAATCAGACGCGGCTCTTCTTGGCTTAAAGCCCTCATTAGCGCAGACTCAGCAAATGGTGAACATGTAGACAAATGCGTTGGCTCCAAGCCCAGCTTCTTGGATTTCATGGATGCTTCTCAATGGGTTTAACTGGAGCTTTCCTCTTTTGTAGTCAACACAGGCATAAGAAAAATCACGCTTTTTATATCACAGTTCCTTGTCAATACTTGAGTATAAAAGGTTTGCTGCGTTTGTACACGAGCCACTCATTTTGTAGAATAAAAGGCTAACCTCATGCAGTATTATAAAAGAATAAAACCACTTTTATTTGTATTTATTCCTATTAGTTATGTTTATGGTAAGATGCAGCACAAATCCAATGCCAAAGTTACTGTTGTGATGTCAGTGCCATGGTGCACTGAGGTATAGCTTAAATCTTATTAACTGTGCAGAAAAAAAATGCCACCTTGATAATCAAAGGTATCTCTAATTTCCCGTTGATAGAGAATGGAGGGGAAAAATGTCAAAATATATGGAAACATGTGACCTGAAAGACCTTTTCGCAGTTGAGTTACATAAGCAAAGACACATTTTGCAACTTAACCATAAAGTCTGCATCTTAATTATTCCTTAAGCAGCTTTGCTTATACAAAGAGATAACTTTTATACAGTTTTGGCTGGGACTCTCTCTGAGTGGAGGTGTTCCTTGGAAACACTTCAAAACTCGAGTAATACAAACATCATTCCTTGTCATTTGAACTTGAGCCAATTGTCACTTTAGTCATACTTTGAGAGTTCTATTCTACTTCTATTACTTGAATACTGGGGCATTATCTTTCAAATCAGGTGATGGTGGGGGTTGGGGGTGAAGGAGTGAGCATGATGAACAGGCCATTGGCATGGT
>NW_012148030.1:1592481-1601687 GCF_000956105.1 Propithecus coquereli
CCCTTCCCCACTGAGGAACCCTCATAAATCCCACTCCTCTGAGGTATATACCCCCCCTCCCTTGATGAAATTGATTTTGCCTCAGGACAAATACAAATGAACAAATAAAGAATTCTTGCCTTCAAACAAGCCTGGAAATGCTATCCTATGGTTTACATTCCTTTTATTATTTTGCACATGGTTTGTGCAGTTTGGAAACAGTGAACCATGAAAGTGGATGCGAAGTTCCTAATGCACAGTAGGCCTAAAGGGTGGCCTTGAAACCCTAAGAGCAGCAAGCAATCCCAGAGGGAATTCAGGGGAATGAAGGTCCTCCTCTTGTCCCCAGCACCTAATCTAGCATCATGTGGATGGGATCCAGGGATTGTTTATAGAACGAGTTACGAGGCACTGAGAAGGATCCCATAGGAATATGGCAGGAAGATGGAGCCCTTCATGCCCCTGTTGAGTCACCTTTTCACTTCAGAATGTAAAATTCAAATCTTTTCTACAGCTTTGTGACACTTCTGCTGAGTACAGAGCCAAATGAAGGGGACGAGAGGGCTCACTGTATGACAATTCTATAATAACGGTATAGTATCATAATGCTAAGGAGGCAGTATTATTTCAGAAGAAACATAATTACGTATGAGTATGGTATCATTTGGTTATTCTATTTGGAGGTATCATTTCTCTCTCTTAGATGGGGGAAAATATGATTTTGTGTTGTCTTTCTACCAAAACACATAACATTTTTAATTAATTACTATAGTGACTTTAAAAAAAATGACTGGTAAAACACATGATCATTTCTCTCCAGCTTTTAATTTTTTTCTTGCTGGTAAGTAGAATGCCTATCTTTAATATAATGTGGTTTTAGGTCATGAATTCTACTTGGTATACACATTTGCTAAAACTGGACAGGATATAGTTTGAGCTCCTCTAGAGTAAGAAATTTCTCTTATTTTCTATCTCTCAAAGAAAGTACTGTAATGCCTGACAAATAACAGGCACTCAATAAATAAGAGCTGAGCAAGTGAAAAAATGGTAGCAATTACCTAAAATAAGGTTTATTTAAAAGAAATTCTTAGGCCAGGTGCAGTGGCTTACTCCTGTAATCCTAACACTTGGGAGGCTGAGATGGGAGGATTACTTGAGTACAAGAGTTCAAGACCAGGCTGAGCAACAAAGTGAGACCCCACCTCTACAAAAAACAAAAAGAATTAGCTGGGCATGGAGGCATGCACCTGCAGTCCCAGCTACTCGGGAGGCTGAGGTGAGAGATCACTTGAGCTCAGGAGTTTGAGATTGCAGTGAGCTATGATGATATCATTGCACTCAAGCCTGGGCAACAGAGCAAGACACTGTCTCAAAAATAAACAAATTAATTAATTAATTAAATAATTCATTAAAATCTTGTAAAATTAGCCAAAATATAGTTGTCTGTAATAAGCCTAAAGATTATTCTCACAGTTTTGACCTCCTGCATTATAGTTTTACATTTGCAAAGAAAAGATTTTGTGTTTTCATTGGAGTATTTTCTAATTTGTTATGCTATTCTTATTTTTATCAAAACAACCTATACTAGTGGCTTTTTCCCCTTCTCAAAATAACAGAAAATTATATTAGCCAGCAAAAAAAAAAAAAAAAAACCAGTGGTAACACAGGGTTGTGTATGAACTGAACTGTGGAGTGACCACTGTGTGTGTGTGTGTGTGTGTGTGTGTGTGTGTTAGGAGAGAACCTACCTCCACTTGTGTCATCTACTCCCCCTAGCTATAATCTCATTGGCTCAAGAACAGGCATGTGACTTAAGCTATCCAATCACAATGAACCTCAGGACTTACGTTTGGAATTCTGGGTGGAAATATTTCTTCCTCCTAGACATTATTATAAGCCATATGAAGCCAGAAATCCCCATCCTACCACTGGCTGGAAGATGAAGCCAATCAATGAAAAAGCTGGCACATGAAAGAGCTGCAAGAGAGAACCAGAAGAATTACAGAGGATGAATTAAACTTAAAGGATCATGTCTCCTGCACTTCTAGTTATGGGAGTCACTAAATTGTTTAAGCTGATTTTCTCTTTCTTGCAGCCAAAAGCATTTAAAGATATCTGGATAGCGGCTTGGGTTTCACAAATGTATGCCTTAGTCAATAATCATCAAATGGATCATTTTACTGTATATAATTTTATCTCTGAAAAAAAGAACCATAAACAAATAGTTAATACCAGTTAGTAAACTGTTGAAGGTTTTAGAAAAAGTATATAATTGTCTACAACTTACTCTGAAATGCTTTAAAAAAAAAGGGATGAATTGATAGATGGAGAAAAAGAAGGATAGTCATGTGATAAAGCAATACAGTAAAATATTAATTGTGGAATCTATGTGGTGGATATATTATTAATATAATAAAATGTTCAAGGAAAAGGCTCTAGTTCACTTGTGTTCCTTTTATTTGGATGTCCTTAAATACTTTTTGATGACTTTTGGCTCTCAAAAGTATGGCAACAAAATAAGAGTTTTTATCATGTCGTCACGGTATATTAATCCTCTCTTATGATGATTTAGGTTATGCCCACTGTTAAATGTTTGACTATCAGAGTCTACAAACTAGTCATTAATAAAATAAACTCTAATAAATGTAAAGGAAAAATGAACTATGGCTATTCATTAGATCGCTGTCTCAAAACTACATCCCTAGGTGACTTTATTGCTGTTAGTTCCTCAGAACAAAACAGTACAATAAGTATGAGCCTTGGTAAAGTCTTATTTAGTCAACTGTACCATAACTTAAGATGACAAAGGGCTACTTTACATTTCAGTATAAAACACAGTCATATATCACTACAGGGAATAAACCCTGCTTTTGTAGTGAATATATTCTGTGCATGACACTTTCACTTATAGAAAAGTTAAAGGGTAAAGGTAAATAGGACTTTCGAAAGCAAAACAGTAGTTCTACAAGCCAAAAAATTCATTCTACTGCACTCACTGTATGTGCCTGGAAATAGGGCACAGACCTTACATGTATAAGAAAATTGCATTTTAAGTCACAAATTAACCCAAGATCCTCAACAGAAATATGGGCTAAGTCCATCTTTAACACAAAAACAATCCTTTTGAAATATATATTCTTCGTAAATTTGCCTTTTCACATATTGGTTCTTAAACCAGCATAGAATTATATATCTCTACTCTATCCCCCTTTTACACCATCTTCCTTACTTTCTCTGTGTGGACACCATTCACCACTCACTGTGCATTCCTCTGGAATTTCACAGCTTGTTAGATGTTGGCCAAACTTCACACACAACAAAACACAGCGACTATCCTAATCGTAATGAAAATAGGGTAGCATGCAATGAGACTTTCTTTCAGTGACAGAAGGTCCATCGGAATGTTCATTTGTTTCTCACACTTCAAGTCAAGGTCAGAGTAGCTACTGAGCTTTCTGTACTAAGACTAGTCTTTCCGAATCCTGCCTGATCTGCCCACAGAGCACAGGGCTCAGTTCTCTGTACCTGTCATAGTTTTACCACCCAAAGGAGACCCTCACAGAGCTGGATGATCTAAGCAAGACTTAAATGGGTACTGGGTCAAGCCTTGCTCAATCAAGAGAGCTTCTGAGTAAATATCAGAGTCAGAAATCTGTAGGTAAAACTACTGCAGGGAGACAGGGCACCAGAATTGAGACACAAACAACAGAACTATAAGTAGCAGCCTGAGGGCTATAGACAGAAAGACTTGAGCCTTTCTCAGCTGATACTAGCTGCTATCTACCTCTTCCTCTGCAGCTGCCATCGGCTTCCTCAAGGTAGAGGCCCTGACATTTGTTCCTTTTTGCCACACCCTACCAACAGCTGTTATTTGAAAACTGGGGAAAGGATATCGTGTCCCATACTCCAGAGAGTGTTTTCTCTCCCCATCTCCTTTCCCCTATCCAACCTTACAGATATTTAAAAAGCCATAGAAAAGTGACTCTCTGTGAAGACCTAAGTTAGTGCTCACTGTGAACACCTCAAAGGATGGAACCATCCTGGCCAGCCTTGATGAAAAAGGCTCCAGTTGCTGCTGCAGGCACCACCACAGGGAACAGCTGCTTGCAAGCATCTGGCTGTCCCACTAAGCCCTCTCCCCATAATACTCTGTCTCTGCTATGTCCCCTAAGTATCTAATGATCCATGAAAACAATCACTGACACAAGCTTCCAAGTTTAGTTAACTCTGATAAATACTGGAACAAGGATCTCAGATCTGGTTCCTACCTCTCCTTAGTAGAAAATGGGAGGAACACATAAAAGTATCATTACTGTGTAAAACAGGGACTGATTGTTGTTTCCTTTGTTTTTTCCTAATCACCAAACTCGTGGGAAACAATGATTTAAGAGCCACCACCTGACAAAGGGAAATGAACTCCTGATCCAAATGAATACTAGAAATAACAGGAGAGGAAAATGACCCTCCTTCGAATTCTCTTCTTTTAAGGTTTATTTAACTTATTTTCAGGCTTATTCATTCCAAAGCTGATGGAAGCCATAATTTAAATACAAGCATTGGCCTTTTAGAAAAGTAATCACTAATATATCATTCATAGACAATTAACACTCAAGTCATTTTGTAAAAAAGGTTTACATAAGAACCATATAAATGTATAAAATAATTCCACAAACATTTATTGAGCACTTATTAGACATCTTCCACTTGGATATTTTTGCAATATACAAAGTACTTTTGCAGGCTCTCACTCCAAGTAAGAGAGGAGTCTTTACTGAGGGCATCTGATGTACAGATTGTGCTCCCTGTCCTCATGGACAATTTGTGAAGCAGAAAAGACGTTCACAGGAAAAGCATCTGATTCAAAAGCAATTTACAGTAGGCTGCTATGCACTGACTCCAAATACAGTGACTCTCCATTTCCTAAAGCCCTCCTTTTCTATCTGTACAGGCAGTAATTTCCTGACTCGAGGATATAGTCTCTGCTATTTAGAAGAATAAAATTACATTCCTTCCATTTGGTTTCCCAGATTTCAGTAGGTTTTCTGCTGTTCCAGTGGACCTAAGCTTCCATATTAATGGCCAGCAGTGGGGACAACCCCATAAGACATTCTTACCCCAACCTTTTAAAGTTCCTTAGCTTCAAAGTTCAATAAAATGAATTGTTTCTCCTTTTCCTATTCTGCATGCTCTAAATTATGTACCTTACATTTGATTTATTGTAGCTTGGTCTTTGGTTAAACAGGCTGATTTTTACCTTTTATCTGCACACTGCAATACCATTTGCAAAACAAATTCAGGAAAGCAACTAAGCATTTATTGAACACATTTTCATAAAAAAGGCAATAGCAAACCTGTACAAATCTGGAAAGGCAGACTGTTATAGCAAAAAAGGCAACTACATCAAACGGTTTGAAAGAACTGCAATTTCCTACAACTTAGCTAAAACTCATTGCCTAGTAAATTGCTTTTAGGGGAATCAGCTTTAGTGATTGGATAAGATTGTTGTAATTAGCATATTTAGTCTAGGTAGATAGAAAAGCAAAACTGAAATGCCTGAAATGATTTTTCTCTTCCTTAAGCATTCCTCATTAGATTCTTCATTCTCCTCCCCACCCCACTGCCATGTTCACAGATGGCAAAATAGTGAACTGCAGTTTATCTTTCCATTAAAATGGTCACAAATTCAGAAAACAAGTGGAGTCCAAATTCAGTTTTCAAAACCACATGACAAGGAAAACTCCATTTAATGGTTAGTGGAGAAAGTAAGCCTTCTACCTTGTCAAAATATAAACACTTCTAGGAATAAATTAGATTTTTTTTCCCAACAGAACGGAAAAACCATTTGTCTACTTTTTTGTTTGCAAAAGTTGTCACAATAGAATTTGATATTCTCACACACATGATTCTGTTTTAAATTTGTCTTAGTGTTATATTCTTTTACTCTTTAAAATAAAAGAATGTAACATTAGTTACTAGTTGGGGACACCATTAAATTGCAGCCTAGCATCTTGCTTAAGAGCAGCAACTCTCAGCTCTATCATCATGTGGCCGAATAGCCTATGGCCTGTTAGCTTAAATGCTCTGTTCCTCACTTTTCTCATGTGCAAAATGAAGGAAATAAGAGTATCTACTACACAGAGTTGCTATGAAGCTTAAAGGCATTCATATAAAGAGCTTAATAGAGTCCTTAGCAGGTAATAAGTGTCATATAGTAATTCCTACCATTACTATAAAGAAAATAGTGATACTTGGGGACTTCTTTATTTTTAAATGCTCTATTACAAACATCTTCCTTCATGAGTACCACCAGGATTAGCCGATAGAAAAAACAAGAGATGGAATTTGGATAATTAGTGTTATAGTTATGACTGCATGAGCAGATTTTAAGACAATAGCTTCATGTATAAAACCCATAAAAATAACTAATGATTTAAAAAGCCATAATATAAACCACCGCTAATATGAATTATTTATATGTGGTTGATTATCTTCAAATTAAGAACATTCTGAGAAGATTTTTTTTGACCATTTATGGCATATTTTCTCTGTTCTATATCAACCATAACATTATAAAGACATATATGTATAATATCAGTCCCACCTGGTATGGTAATAATGTTGCATTATTGAATTGGTGATAAATATCACTGCATTCTTCGGCCAATCAAAAAAACAATTAAAAAGTTTTATTATAATATTTTGTTTTCTATCAGTCTAATGTCTCATTCAAATGCACTTCTGTACCAGTTTTATTGAGATATAATTCACATAACAATCAATTCACCCATTTAATGTATACAATTTAGTGCTTTTAAGTATATCCACAGAGATGTGCAACCATCAGTACAATCAAGTTTAGAACATTTTCATCACTCCAAAAAGGAACTCCATAGTTACTAGAAATTCCATAGTCACTTTCCATTCCCCCTTCCCCTACCCTTGGCAACCACCAATCTATTTCTGTCTCTACAGATTTGCCTATTCTGGACATTTCATATAAATGTAGTCATAAAATATGTGTCCTTTTAAGTCTGGCTTCTTTCCTGTAGCATAATCTTTTCAAGATTCATCCACATTGTAGCATGTATCAGTACTTTATTCCTTTCTATTGCTGAATAATATTCAATTGTATGGATCTACCACACTTGTTTATCCATTCATCAGTTGATTGACATTTGAGCTGCTTCTGTTTCTAATTATTACAAATAATACTGCTACAAACGTGTGTACTAGTTTTTATATGGACATATGCTATCATTTCTCTTGAGAATATACCTAGGAGTATATACTAGAAAAAGGAACATTCTCGGAAGAATCCATAGGAGTGGGATTTCTGGGTCATATGGTAACTCTTATGTTTAATCTTTAAAGAACTTCCAGACTGTTTTCCAAAGTGGCCACACCATTTTACATTCCCACCAGCAGTGCATGAGGGTTCCAACTGCTCCACATCCCAGCCAACACTTGCTACTATCTTTTCTTATTATAGCCGCATCCTGGGGACTGCGAAGCGGTATTCAAATGCATTCATAAGGTACAAAAACATAGAAACCAAATTTTTTATGACAAGAGAAAAGCATGAAGAGAATTAAACAAAGGATCCTGCAGTCAAGCTGGAAAAGGAAGCAAGAGATGTTTTTAGGCCTGTTAATTTCTTGTCCTTATGCAACCAACTGCCCTTGCAAAAGTGTAAGGATTGTGGAGCCAGCCCCCAACTTCACATCTGGAGCTTATAATAATCATAACAAGACTATTCTTGATTTGCTGATTTATGTTACAAAATTCCTTCCCATATTGTACCTTATTTGATCCAACACCACAAATCTTATGTGGGAGGATATTATTATTCTGTAGGGAAGGGCTCTAAGGACTAGAGAGGTTAACTAATTTGCCCAAGAGAACATAGCTAAAAAAAAAGAAAAAAAAGAAAGAAAAAGAAATTGACAGAGCTGGGCCTGGAAGCCAAAATTTTTTATTTCAAATCCCAGTCCTTGGTTTCCTATTTCCTTACTACCTCCACCTCATCTTTGATGACCCAGAAAGTATTGCAAAGTCAAGAGAAAGCAGAGAGAACTGTGGGTGTGAGTGAAGCAATTACAGGCAGGAGGCCTAGACATCACAAAGTGCCTGCAATCCTATGGTGAGAGGGCAGCTGGGGACAGAAGAACACATTGTGAAAGCAACAGCAATAATGGCTGAACTCCCAACCCTCCCATAGTCAGGAAACCGGGCATACAACCACTGTAAGTCCCTAAATTCTGAATATTATATTACTCTGTACTAACAGAAGTATATTGAATTACATACACCATTTATTCAAGTATTTATTGAATAATTACTATGTGCTAGCCACAGCGCTAAAACGGTTGAGATAAAAAGAACAATGATTAACATTTTCCAAAGTAAAATTAAATGACACATGCCCTAAGCCTTTTACATGTAGCATCTCATTTAATCCTTCTAAAATGGAAAGAGAAGTATCATTAGAATCACTTTTCTATAGAAAAGGAAACTGAGGCACAGAGAGGTTAAGCAAATTGTCCCAAAGTCACAAAATTAAGAAATGGTGAAGACAGAATAAGAACTCAGGCAGCCTGGTTCTTAACCACCACCCAATCCTTCCTGCAAGATCTGGCTTGGCTAGAAGTCACATGTGTTGATGCAGAGAGATCAATAATACTAATTAATTCCAGCAACCATTTGTTAAGTGCTCACTAATCCATGAAGCCCAGGGGCAAATTCTCACCTCAACCCCATGAAATACTTTTATTCTCATTGCCATTTTACAAATGAGGAAACAGAGGCTCAGAGAAGTGAATTAACTTATCCAAGGTCACAGAGCTACAATAGCTAATGATGTTGACATGATGCTTACCACACATCTGTCAGGAACTGTTCTAAGCATTAATTCATCTAATCCTCATAATAACATTATGAGGTAAATTCCATTATTAATCATCATTCTTAATTAAATAACTTGTCCAAGGTGTCACACTAGTAAGCAAAGCCAGGGTTCACTCTGGCTTAAAGTCCTTCTCCAAACAACTTAATGCCGACACTTAGCCACACAATGGCTGAGCAGAAATTCAAATCCAGGTCTAACTCCTGAGTCAGAGAACCCTCTATCTTCTTGCCAACATGCCAAAGATGGCTCTTAAACCTGCCGCAGTGCAGAGCAGTGCTAGGAAAGAGGGGAGTAACAAGTGCTCTGGGGACCCCAGGGAAGG
>NW_012148030.1:1601737-1616832 GCF_000956105.1 Propithecus coquereli
CCAGGTCATTCTGGATTCAAAGTTGTGTTCTTAAAAAACTGCCTCTTAAAATGGGGGTGTAATGGTATTGTCTGTCTGTAAGAGATTATGGAAAGAACTTTGACTAATGCCAAATAAATGTTCTGTTTTTCTGTCTGAGTTTGAGGTTGCTGTGAGCTAGGCTGATGCCATGGCACTCTAGCCAGGGCGACAGAGCAAGACTTTTTCTCAAAAATAAAATAAAATAAAATAAAAATAATAAACTAATAAAAATAAAAGGAAAAAAGAAAATAAACTGCATCTTGGAAAAGCGCTTGCTGGACAAAAAGAGCCATCACATAATTTAGTATTTTTAAAAGAAATGAAAAGAAAGTAACCCTATCCAATGGAGAATTTAGGAAAAAAAGATATAGTAATGTACAGAACTCCTTGTATTGAGGGGGAAAAAGATATAGTAATGAAGAGCAAAGAAATTAAACTTAAAAAAAGCATTTCAGACCGAATTAGAAAAGGTTTATTTTAATTTTTGATTAGAAAGTACTCTTGAAAAACAAGTTTTTATTCCCTTTATTTTGACAAAGAATACATATTTTAAAAAATCAACAAAGAATACATATGCATAATTTGCCTTTTGTAGCATTAAAATCAATGAATTCTGACTTCTAACATTTGTCTCCTTCAGGGACCTTTGCAAGATTCTCCTTCAGGTTCTGTAATACAGCCATTTAGAAACCAAAATGAGCCGGGAAATTCAAGCCAAGAACCAGAAGGAACAGGGGCCCGCGTGCAAGTTGTGGCTCAAACGCTGCAGAGCTGAATTTTTTTTTCCCCTGCCAAACAGATTTATGACCACACGAAGGGCAGCTGCAGAACCAGTTAGACCATAAGTACAATTCTCAAACATAAGCACAAGAAGAAGGATCAGGAAGAGATGGAAATGGCAAGGGGGGGCCCTCAGGGTCATTGCTTGTTCCTGGGTTCAGGAAGACTTGGCAAGTCCTAATTCTTGCAGCAACCAGGGGCCAATGGACTCCGCTGCCCAAAACGTGCTCGACTGGGGAGGTGGCACAGCATAAGGGCAGCCAGACAAGGTGTCTCCACGCCCCCTTGCGGACCCAAATGATTGATGACGATGTGCCAACTAGGTGATCAGTATGGGGCTTCAGAAATGTTCTCTCAATTTAGTCCCGCAAAAACTCTCCAAGGGAGGCGCAGTGATCAGCCCCATTTTCCAGATGGAAAAAATGAGGCTCCGGGAGTGAATTAAGACTTGTCAGCGAAAAAGAAAACCTAGTGAAGGCGATCAGTGGGGCTCTCTGCTTTTGTCTAGGAGTAGAAGATCTGGGGTCTGCCTGGGGCCCCACACCGACAGCTCTTGCTCTCTGGGCGGACTAGGCGCGGGCTGCCAGCAGGGAGGCCCGACAGCGCCAAGAATCCGGGAACTGGGAGCGCGCGCGGTGGGTGCTGCAGAAGCAGGGCTGCAGCAGCCAGACTAGGGCGCAGCGCGCACCACCGCTCGCCCGCGTGCGCCCCGGCAGCCCCGCGCCAGTCGCGAGTCCTCAGGGCGCAGGGCTGCAGCTGCCAATCGCGGGCGTAGCGACGACCATCCACGCGCCCGCAGGCGTCCGGGCGCCCCGCGCGAGTAGCAAGCCACGAGCCACGACGCGCGTGCGCGCAGGACTGCAGCGGGCACGGGCTGGCAGTGCCACCGCGAACCCACCCGCTCTGCCCCTCGCCTTACCGTAGCTGCTCCCCTGTGACCAGGACCTCAGCCATGCGCTCCAGCTCCCTTTGCTGCTCCCCGCCACTCCCGCTGGTACTGCTGTCGCTGCCAGCGCTGCCAGAGCTGCCGCCCTGCTCCATGATCCAGACCGCGCCGCTACCACTGCCTCAGCTGTCCGCCGCGGGTTTGGGTGCTCGAATCAGTCTGCCCTCACAGAGGCCTCCTCCGCCATCTTTTTTCGGGGCAGTCCCGTTGCTCTGACATGATTGGCTGAAGAGGGAATCCCTGTGGGTAGGCTGATGAGCTAGGAGAGTCCGGCCGCTAAAACTTCAGCTTGGGGGCGTGGCTACAGCCCGCGTGGTCGGGGGCGGGGCCGAGGGAGGAAAATATAAACATCTGGGCAGGGCGCGGGTTCTGCGCCGGTGGAGGTTGAGTTCGGTGTGCTCTCTTCTTTACACAAAAAGCTGACGCTGGGGAATCGTGGGGACAAGCCTGGAGGTTACTAGAGAAGTGTGAAGGCGTTTTTATTATACTTTCTATACCCCCAAATTGCCGGAGCCTAAAAATAATGGCAGTATAGCCAAATAGTGAACAATGAAGGATGTACATGTCCTTGCAGGGCATGCAGAAATTAGGCATTCTTCCTCATTTCAACCCCTCTCACCAAAGACACTATTTATTTTATGATGTAATCAATAAAGAACGCTGCCCTGGGAATCAAACAGACCTGCGATCCAGCTCCACTCCTGTAATTTCCTACCTAAATGTGCTTAATCCTCCCTTAACGAAATAAATATAATTGTGGCTATCACTTGTTGGCATCTGCTGCATTAAAGATATTTAAGATATGTTGTTACCTTTTTAAATTATTACAACAAATCATAAAATGGGTATTTTTTTCACATCAGGAAGCGGGCTCAGAGAGGTGAGGTAACTTGTCCAAGGCAAGCAGGTAATACGTGAAGAGGTAAGAATCAAAGCCAGGTCATTCTGGATTCAAAATTGTGTTCTTAAAAAACTGCCTCTTAAAATGGGGGTGTAATAGTATTGTCTGTCTGTAAGAGATTGTGGAAAGAACTTTGACTAATGCCAAATAAATGTTCTGTTTTTCTGTCTCATGCGGAGTCAGAGCCTGGTCTGCAGGAAGGCCAAGTACTGCTTACAGTATTCATGTTGTGGTAGTAAAGCACTATCTGTGTATTGACACTTTATGCAGCTTGTGACAATTTTTGCATATACACAAGTGTCTGCACCCTTAAAACTGGTAAATGTGAAGCTATTTTTAAAAAAAATACTATCTCAAAAGATACAATTCCTCAGTTGCAGGTATGTAGTAGAAGTTTACAGAATAAAAATGAAAATGAGAGAGACATTATAACTAGCTTCTCTTCTATGTATATTTTGTACTGATTCTGGAATTCAAGAGTATTTATGCCTATTACCTTGCAGGCTTATCGTATTTTATTGTTGTTACTTTTATTTATTTATTTTTTTTTTGAGACAGAGTCTCACTGTGTTGCCTGGGCTAGAGTGCCATGGCGTCATCCTAGCTCACAGCAACCTCAAACTCCTGGGCTCAAGCGATCCTCCTGCCTCAGCCTCCCAGGTAGCTGGGACTACAGGCATGTGCCACCATGCCCGGCTAATTTTTTCTCTATATTTTTAGTTGTCCAATTAATTTCTTTCTATTTTTAGTAGAGACGGGGTCTCACTCTTGCTCAGGCTGGTTTCAAACTCCTGAGCTCAAACAATCCGCCCGCCTCGGCCTCCCAGAGAGCTAGGATGTTGTTGCTTTTATTTTTAAAGATTATGCTAGCCTTTTCTAACATTCTATAATACAAGACTGACTTCTTAGCATTAACGTAAATTTTGCAACAATTTGAGCATTTATTCTGTGCTTTATATGGTGCTGAACATCCTGTTTATATTATTTAATTTAAAACCCCGAGCGTTCAGTATTAATTTCAACTTACAAATGAGAAAGCTTAAGCATAGGAAGGTGAAATAATAAAGGACTGCCTAATAAACAGGCAGTCCTTGAACCCTAGTTCTGAAGATTCCCAAGGCCTTGTTCAGCCACACTTCAGAAAGAGAATAGTTGTCCAACTTTCTAGTGTATCCAACAATAAAAGCTCTTTCGTCACAAGAAATTATCTAAGTTTTTTAACTTTTTCAATAGGTCATGGTAGAAATATAGAATGAGGGAGACATAGTTCCTGGTGAATGTGGTTCTAAGAGCCTCATTCTGCATGAAGTGCAAAAATCATTTAACAGAAGTAGAAGTCCCAGAGTTACTGAGATTAAGAGCTGATTGTTGCTCATATTTTAATCACACAATTATTGTAGAAAATATCAAGAATTTTCGTGGGCTTCTCAGTTAAACGAGAGTTCTATCTTGATTCTGTCATTTGTTAACTTTGCAACCTTGTGCTAGTGACTTCTCTGGACCCCCATTTCCTGTCAATAAAACAGGAATAATAATTCTTGCTTTATAGAGAGATGTCATATGGCTTACATGAAATAACATTATGTAAAGTTTCTAAGATCCATTTCAGTAACAAAAAGTTACAAGTTTATGATAAAAAAAGCACCTTAACATAAGGAGAAAAAATCTTCAGGGAAAGACTTGATGCTACTGCTTTTGTGAGAGTAAAAAAGCAAGGTGGTTGTTTTGTTGTGTTTTGTTTAGTGCCTGAGGTGAAGGGTGTGTGTATCTGTGTGTGTGTGTGTGTGTGTGTGTGTGTGTGTGAGAGAGAGAAAGAAAGAGAACAGGAAATGGGAACTGGTTTGCTATTATTGTTTTAACCTTTCTTTTGACATATGAGACACACATGCTTCACTGGATAAAAAGAGCCTTTTTCCTAACTTAAGGAAAGATTGGTGAACCGACTCGGAGGACATGTCCCTGACCATGAGCCCTGGAGCATCTGGTCCCAGAATAAGCTGTGATCTGTGTTATTGGTAGCAGACGGAAGCGCACTGATATGCCAATTAATCCAGCATGAAGATTTTAGAAAAACTGAGAATTCTGATAGACCTCAGTTTGATTCCTGACTCCATCTGGGCAAGTTCATTATCTTCTCTGAATTTTCTGTCTTCTTTTGTAAAATTAAGATCATACCACCAATCCCACTGGGTTATTGAGAGGATGAAACAAAATTTAATGAATACACTTTCAGGTAGGAACTATTAAATGTGAGCTTGCTCTTCCCACTCTTCTCACTAACGTCTTTGATGCCTTTTGGCTGTTGCTGTTTTGGTCCTTTGGGGTCAGTGTTTCTCAAAATTTTGTTGGGGAAGGACCAAGTGTGTGTGTGTTTTCAACCCATTGAAGCCTTTGGTGAAATAACAATAAAAATTAAATAAAAAGACATATAAAACAAAAGCCCAAATTTTTTAATGTTGGGGGTCAATAGACAGAAAATTACTCTGTCAAATAGCTATAAATGTTTCTAAATAATTTCCCTCAATGTCTGTGTGTTTCCTTGTTTCTCATCAGGGTAATGGCCACCATTTGGCGGACCACGCTTGGAGTAGTACTGGTGTAGTAAACTCTTCCTAAGGGTGAGTGGCAATGTGAGATGAACTTGGATTAATGAAATATGTGAAATAATAGTCAACGATGAAGCTTAATAATGTTAGTTGTCATTATTGTTGTTGTTGCCTCTTAATATGCATTCATTTATTCCTGCCTAATCTTAAAGACTAACTTAAATGCCACCTTCTCTGGGTTATCTTCTTGGACTCCCCCAGGCAGTTTGTTTTTCCTTTCTATGAATTTATAGCTTCTTACAGAAGACTGTTTTCAACCATTAGTGGAAGTCTTGATTCTTTAGCTGCCACAACTTTTATTATCTCTTTGTGAATAGAAGAAGATTAATGGTTTAGCAATATTCTGCCCAGATATTTCTGTTGATAGATCCTTTAAGGAAGGGACTTATCTTTAAAAAATAAATGTAAAGATAGAGAAAAATAAAATTTCCATGGCTTTGTTATTCACACTCATTTTTAGTATTTTTGTCATGTTTGATTCATCTTTTTGTAGTGATGGAAGTAAAACATTACAAATAAAGTTGAGACCCTCTCTTCCTTCATTTCCAGCCCTACTTCTTCTTTAATCTCCTTAGTCCTCACCTTGGTTCCCAGCTGTTCTTGAATGCCTAATTCCTTGGTCTATGCTGCCACCTAGTGATTACTTTTACAATGACACTAAATGACTGTGGGTGACTGTGGGAAAAGACCACTGGCAAAAGGGTTTGTTGGGAAATTTGGGAGGGAGGTTGCGGTTTGTCATATTATTGGAAGTGCTACTGGCTTTTAGGGATCAGGGACTAGGAATGCTAGATATTCTCATTTGTTTGGGATAACACGTCACAAAGAAGGATTGAATTGTTCCAAATCTTGAATCTTTCTCTTACAAGGTATTTTTGGCATGCTTTTAATATATAATCTGTATGGTCAGGAATGCAGTTATTGTGTACATAGAGAAAAGACTGTACTTTGTTCTGTCTAGGACTTTACCAAGAAAGGTTTATTATTGCATAAAATTACTTCACTAGCCATTTGTGTGGTGTATGCACCACAAGAATAGCACAACTTTTCCAGTCTGCATTTGGTAGCTGTCACATGCGGGGTGAGCCTATGTATGTGTTCACTAAGTATATATTGTTTAGCCAAAGTTTAAAATGGCAAATATACAAAAAGAAGTGATGGCAGTATTTAGCTAAATGTTGTCTTAATCGCCTCAACCTAAAATTTTCATTACAGGTAGTTGTAAACTACCTGACTCCAACTACCTCATTAGGCCTTCTACTATAATCACTTAAATATTGAAATACACAGTATTTCATTACATTATTTCCCTTTTATTTTTCTTTTTCATACTCTTAAGGGTATGATATTGATGTTTTTAAAGTATGCACACAGCAAAGTTTTATTATCTGTGAATTTAATAACAAGGAAATGTTGGGAGAAGGCCACGCTCCCAGTAAAAAATTGGGTCCTTAGGTAGGGGTCATTGTAAAGGATAAGAAAATAATAGAAAATGGAAAATAATGGAAATAAAAGAATATATAGAGACGAAGATATAGTTTTATGGATTTATAAAGATTATAGGCAAAGTGGGTACTCAGGGGACCTTGGATCTCTCCGTCAATTACAAAAGGCCAAGAGTGAAGTTTTACATGGGCATTTATAGGTACAGTGATCGGTTGCCAGGGGTAACAGATTTACATAACAACAGGTAGTTCTTCTTAGGTTAAAAGTTTTTTAAAAGGCTTTTTTAGATCCCTTAACTAATTTTATCTATGTGAACAAATGGTTACAAAATTTTTTAAAGACTAACTTCAAAGTTTTAAGGTAAATTTATCACTTAATGGAAGGGTTAAACAGAGATATAGTGGCTTTATATATATTTTATTAAGTTATTGTATATTGAGACAGGTAGTCAGGAGTTTAAGCGGGAACTGTCCCTTGGGCTAATTGTTTTTAGCCACAGGTGGCTGTTTGTCAGGTGGGCATTTTTTGATCAGCTCTCATCCTGTGGCTCTTAGCAGACCTGCTTTGCTTTTCAAAGCAAGTCTAAACCTCAGGTCTGAAAATCCTGGTGCCATTGTGGGATATAGTCAGCTACTGATCTTTCAGAGATGTCCTCCTGAGGTGAAATAGCTTTTGATATGCAAACTAACATGTTTAAATATTCCTTCAGGGCAAAGCTCTGCAAAACTCCTGAGATGTTTCTGTCTCCAGTATATTTATATTAATTTATGGAGCAAAAAGAAATTAAAGTGAGAATTACATAATATGTGTTATTTTTAAAGGAGACATTGAATTATTAACATATGGGGTTGAGATTTTTTTTAATGGAATAATAATAAATTATATTTATTGAACTCTCATTATATGCCTGGCCATGTTCAAGGAGTATTATATGTGTTAGACATTTATTTCTCAAAATAACCCTGTGAGTTGGCTACTATTTTTCTTCCCATTCTTCAGATGAAGGAACCGAGGCTCAGAGGGGGCTGGCCAAGTCTTCTATAGCAGAGTCTGCGTTTGAACCCAGCCAATCTGGCTTTAGAGGCCACTCTAGTCATTCCTCCATTATGCTGCCTCTGCACAGTGACAGATCACTGAGCACCGTGTTCTTCTCACAGGCCGTGCTGTTTTATAGGCTTTACTGGCCTCACACCAGCCCTGGAAGGTGTTATTACCTCCATTCTACCTACTTGCTGAGAGCCTCTCTACTATTGGCTGTTTCAGACTGAGGATGTGATGGCAACATCTACTTCACAGGATTGAACGAGAAAATGTGAAAGAGCTTTGCAAGTGCTATAAATGGTATTAGTTCTGTGAACCTAAAAGCTAGGATAATCAGCCAGTGCTTTCCAATTACACAAAAGAAAGGAGAAGCTGGGCGTGGTGGTGCATACCTGTAGTCCCTGCTACTCAGAAGGCTGAGGCTGGAGGGTCGCTTGAGCCCAGGTGTTCCGGGCCAGCCTGGGCAACATAGCAAGACCCCATCTCTAAAAAAAAGGTGGAGGATTATGATGGTACTCTGAGATTCCCCCATGGTCTGACTCCTGCGTTGTCATAGATCTCAGTTAGAATCATATATTAGCTTAACATACTCTAATTGTCAGCACAGTATGCACAGCATGGAATAGATTTTATTTATTTGTTTCTTGAGTGTGTTTCTTCTCTCTTTACTTAGATTATAAATAATATGGCAGCTTTGTCATCCTCCTCCTTTTTCCTTCACAGGGCTCAGCCAAGTTCTAGGCACAGAAAATGCACTTCGACAGTTGCTTGGTGCCTTGGCACATTAAAATATTATTTTGTCCTCAAATAAAAAATGTTTCTCAAATGGAAAATACCATTGATGTAGAAGTTTTCAAACATCTCTACCTTTATCACGATAGATGACCGGCAGAGGAGCGGCTCGCGCGCCCAGCTGCTTTTGGATCTTCCCGGGGACGCTCCCGCGACGCGCTCCGCCCCGGAAACACGCCTCCGGCCGCGTTGGCGCGCTTTTGGAACAGTCGCTTTCGGTCCTGTGTGCGTTTCAGGTGCCCGCCGCTTGCGGAGCTGTGTGCTTGTGGGCCAAAGCCGCAGCCCCCCGGGCGCGGCCTGACCCCCGACCCGGCGCCGCGATGAGGAGGACCCGCGAGGAGGTGGACGCGACGCTGCAGATCGCCAAGCTGAACGCGGCCGAGCTGCTGCCCGCCGTGCACTGCCTGCGCTTCGGCCCCGGGGCCAGCGGCGCGGCCGCCGGCGACTTCTGCCTGCTGGAGCTGGAGCCCGCGCTGTGCCAGCAGCTGGAGGCCGGACACAGGTGAGCGCGGGACGCGCCGCGCGCCGGCCGCTTTTCTGATTTTCTCGGCGCGGAGACCCCGGATGAGGAAACGGGGCCAGAGAGATGCGACGATGTGGCCGGGGCTCACAGCAGGCTGGTGGCCTGATCCCGAGCACGCCGCCTTTCCCGGAGGGTTCTAGGCCCCCGCTAGGCCGTCCCGTTAGCTGGACCGAGGGGATAAATGGCACTGGTCCGGCTGACCTTGGAGACACGTGTCAGCGGAAACAGCGCCGGAAATGGAAACTCCGTAAAGTTTTGAAGACATTAATTGTGATTCCAGGGACTCCCCAGAACACTTTGTCATTCTACCTTAAAATGCAATGGTAATATCATATTTATAGAGTTTTTCGTGCCTTCCAGTTATATTTATTTTATTCAGACAATAGGTAGGACGTGTAGGGAATAAGCTTAAAGACGTGGTAATTGGATGAGACCCCCCACCCCCAACAAAACAGATTTCCTTGGGGGTCACTCGGTGGGGATCTGAAGCTGTTTCTAGGTCAGCTACAAATTTGCTGCAAGACCATTGCTTAAGTAAGGTAGTTCTCGAAGGCAATTTGGAGCAGTCTAGAGAATCGCTCTATCTGTCAACTTTGTGCAGTCTCAACTGCAAATTAGGATTCGGAGGCTGTGGCTTGACTCTCTTCTGCAACGTCATTCCTTCAACATCTACGTTTTATTAGGCAGTTTTTTCTCTTATAGGTTCCTTTTAATTGAATCCTTCAGGCTGCCCTGAAGGATTCATACTCTACCCACCGAACAGTTAACTAGCCCGTCTTCAGATACTATCCTCAAGTATCTTTAAGGCAACTGAATGAAAACTTCACTCATCTTGTTTTCATCTCAGCTGAGTTAGTGGGGATTTGAGAGGAATTCAGGTGTGAAGATCTTCTCTTTTCCAGTTATAGTTAATCTAGTTGGCAGAGAACCAGAAAGACCTGAAAATGTGTTTTTAATTTGGAGAGGGGTGGTATAAACAAAATATTTCAAAGCAGGGATACTGCAATTAGAAATGTATGTAGGTTCGTGGATCTATTAAATATTATTAGCACCAGGAATCTGAAAAACCTTTTATTCTTTTCACTTAAATGAAGACTTAGTTAAAAACAATCACAATCTTCTATTTCAGGTTTTTTTTAAATTTATTTAAAAGAAACGAATTGTGCACAGGAGGGTTAATGCTTTACTAGGAAAACTGCTAGGACCAACCCCCTTGTCATCTCCATCTTTGTCTTTAGTCTTTTCTCTTCTTCCTCCTCACCTTCCATCTTTCTCCTCTTCCTTCTTCTTGCTTTTCTTTAGCTGTGATAAACTTCTTTGTAAGAGTCTTTTGTTTAATTCAGTTTGTAAACATATCCTTTTCATATTTTTCATTCAGCCTTGCAGCCTTTTTTTCATAAGATCCCAGATTGTTTGCAACATAGCTGATGGTTAGGCCAGGATGTGCTCCTTTGATTGATGGGGTATACTCAGAACAACTCTTGGGTGAGTACCAGCAGCAGCATGGCCATCTTTGGGGAGCTTATTAGAAATGCAGAATCCCATTTCAGACCTTCTGAATCCCAATCTGCTTTTTAAAAAGATTCCCTAAGATGCCTATGCTTAAATTTGGGAAGTACCACTTTAACATGTTTTAGAACATCATGACATCTTGAGTGAAGTTTCCAGATGTTTTGTCTTGTGCTTTTCCCAGCAGTTTGTGCACAGATGCCATGTGGTGACATTCGGCCTCATGGCCTCTTTGGATCTGTCTTGTCCATGTTTATTCTTCTTTAGTGGCTCTAAGTGTTCATGTGGCTCTCACGTGGCCCAGTGCTTGCTCTGTGGAAGACATCAGTGTTCCACAGGGCCCAGACACAGTGTCGAGACTTAATTTAAAGTTCTGTAAAGTTCTAGAAGATTTTGGAACTGTTTATAATGAAGATGTCCACTGGAGTCTCAATAAACCATATATTTTTTCCCCCATTTTCCTGCAGTCTTGTGATTCGTGGTGATAAAGATGAGCCAGCTGTGCTGTGCAGTAAAGACAAAACATATGACTTGAAAATAGCAGACACTTCGAATATGTTGCTTTTCATTCCTGATTGTAAAACTCCAGACCAGGTGAAGAAGAAAGAAGTGCAGTGTAATATTATTCACACCGAGGTGCTGATTTTTTTGTCCCCCTATTTGTATGTGTGACAATGACAACACGTGCTAATCTTGCCTTTAGTTAAAAACTTTAGGATAAAATGTATAATCAAGGGGAACTTGAGAAGTTAATTAATGAAATTTGAAATTTCCCAGCATTATTATCATTTTTGTTTGTTTGGAGTCTTGTGACACTGTCTGTATTTTCCCATTTTAATTTTCAATCCCAGACAAGTCAATCTTTTTCTCTGTAATGTGGGAAGTTTGCTATTTGGTGACTCATTCTAAAAGTTCTACCTATTTTTAGTAAATTTTACTGTGGATGTGTTTTGAAAGGAGACTCCCTCAAACCATAACTAGTTCCTTTGGTAATATTTATGAGGTAGAGAAATGAAGAAATTTGAGTTTTTGAAGGAAGTGTGTTTCTTAGCTCTGAAGTTGGTTTAATTCATTAATGTCTACAGCCAAGCATAACAAATTTTTAATTATTTTGGAGAATATTGATGGTAATTACCAAACAAAAGTCTCTATCCTGTCTAGGTTGTTACACATACAACAATCAAAGCATAGCCCTTAATATTTTTGGAATGACTTTTGGCCAACTATACCCTTAAAAATAGAATTGGAGAGGAAAGAAGGGAAAATGCTGGGAAGCTTCAGTGATTCATGTGATGTTACTACAACAGAAGAACTTCCAGTAAATATTATAGCTTGGTTTTTATGGGTTATAAGTCTTTCACTGTAATTAATTAGAAAGATTGGCAGTTCATGCTTTTGTAAAAGATGATGTTATTTTTCCATCACTTACTTGTTTTGTAGGTGTTTTTGTGAGGGCATAATAATAGCTGTGAAAGCCTTTAAGCTCTTGTTTGTTATGGGAATTCTGTGTACCCAGACTGGATAAAACTTAAAGATCCACCAACCAAGTCATAATCTGTGGTTGCACTTCATATGCCTAAAAGGGTTTAGATAAGGATACATTCGCAAAATAGGCTGGAATTGACAAATGGTGGTGGATACCCAGGAGTGATAGGGAGTGCTTGTGTCTATGGCAAATTGGAGACCACCCAAGTAAGTGGATGGTCACTACTCATTTGTCTCGTGGGAAAAGAGGCCCAGCATTGCTAGATCTTCTGAAAGCAAAGCTTGAAATTTAGGTTTGTGGGATGAAATCTCTTATTTTTTTTTTTTTTTTTTTGAGACAGAGTCTCACTCTATTGCCTGAGCTAGAGTGCCGTGGCATCAGCCTAGCTCACAGCAACCCAAACTCCTGGGCTCAAGCAATCCTTCTGCTCAGCCTCCCAAGTAGCTGGGACTACAGGCATGTGTCACCATGCCCGGCTAATTTTTCCTGTATATATTTTTAGTTATCTAGCTAATTTCTTTCTATTTTTTTAGTAGAGACGGAGTCTCGCTTTTGCTTAGGCTGATCTCGAACTTCTGAGCTCAAATGATCCACCTGCCTCGGCCTCCCAGAGCGCTAGGATTACAGGCATGAGGCACCGCGCCTGGCTGAAATCTCTTATTTTTTTGATGTTGGCAATGAATTAATTAAAACTATGCCAACCTCCCTCCTCTCCCCCACCACACAAAGCATATGCCAATATCTGTGCATTGGATACAGCCAGAAGATTGCTACTTTGAACTATGGATGAAATCAGTCTCTCTGATTTGGTCCTTAACCTCATCTTTTGAAGGCCTTAGATTCAGGAGCATCTCCTTCAGGCTCTACGCCTTGTCTTGTCAATCAAGCCTTATCCTAGTTTGAGAGTAGAATCATCCCCTGTCCTTCCATTTCATAGTTGGAAAGTACCCCAGAGATAATCCAACTAAGCATTTTTTTTTTTTCCCTTTCATGAAACACTTACTGGGCACCTACTAAGTACTAAGCACGGGCAAGTCCTGGAGATACAGAGAGGGATAACAGATTTTCATCCATTCCCTATCCTCTATCACCTGGATTTTGAGTTTTAGGCCTCTTACTGTTTCACAAGTCCAACAATGGAACTAGCACTAGTTCTAAATAGTAGAAAGTTCTTGCATTGAACTTTCTCTCTCCTTTCTGCTTAATTTTAATATCATGAGTGAGACAAACAAGGGTACCCCCCGCCTTCCCTTTAACATCCCATTATTGTTGGAACACTATGATAATACCTCTTCTTTATTTTCTGCTTTTCAGCCTAAGTATATTCATTTTTATAATAGTTGTCTCCACCTAGTTTAGCAGAATTGTCACTACCCTGGTCATTTTTTTTCCTGGGCATACTCTAGTTTCCAGAGTACATTTGAGGTGTGATGCTCAATATTGGTTCTTGACTATGCTGGCAGTCTCTTATTAATTGGGGTTTGAAAAAATGCTTCCTGAAGATGCCCATCCATCTATTTGAGATGGCTAGTTGGGTATTTTCCCAACAGAATGCAGAATACTTTGGCTGCCTTTTCTTGGTACTTGTTGAGGGCATTTGAGTTAGCTGGAATTTTGTATGAAATTTTCTTTTAGAATGGCCCTTAAAATGTTATGATATATTATCATTTCTAGATCTTTGGTTTTTCCAATAATTATTGGGAATTAAGAAGATGTAGACCTAAATTAAAGAAGCTAAAGAAACTTTTGATGGAAAATACCTATGAAGGACCTGACAGTCAAAAAGAGAAGGATTCCAATTGCTCAAAAGTAAGACTATTTTCACATTTTTATTTGGAGTTTAAAAAAATCCACTATAATTAGAGGCACTTAATGGTGACATTCTTCATTTTTAAAGTTTATGTTGTGAAAATTTAAAACATACCCAAAAGCAGAGAGAATAGTATAATGACCCCCACATATTCATCATTCACTGGAACATTTAATAGTATTTTGTCAGTCTTGTTTCTTTTATCTCCCTTCTATCCTTCTACCTTTCTTTGTTTTTCTAGAGTATTTTAAAGCAAATCCTATATATCATGGTGCCATTTAGGCAGCCGAAAGCTTCTCATGTTCTTAACTTTGAAATAATAGTCTTTTAGAGGTAAAATTAATTTTTATTTAATTAAAAACATAATTAGGTGCTCTTAAGAGGAGACATTATGAAAATGGAAAGTATTCTTACTCTAATGTCAAAATTGACTAATTCCTGGAAGTATGGAAAAATATTTATAAACCAAGTAAAAGAAAGTTTTTGATGTAATTTAAAATTATAGAACTCCACTGGCATCCTGAAGATCATATTTGTATTAGAAGTTCTCTTTTTCTCCATTGAGTGCTTTCTTTTTTTTAAAATATTTTTTGGGTAAGAGCTTTAGTGAAAATAATTCATAGACTAAACACAATTCACCCATTTTAAAGTGTACAATTGAATGATTTTTAGTATATTCCCAGAGCTGTGCAACAATTACCACCATGTCTAGAACATTTTCATCACCCCAGAAAGAAACCCCACATAGCCTTTAGCCATTACCTTCCAATCCTACCTCCTCTTCTCCCCTGCCCTCTCAGCCCTAGGCAACCACTAATCAACTTTCTTGTCTCTGTAGATTTGCCTATTCTGGACATTTCAGGTAAAGGAATCATATAATATGTGTCCTGTATTCTTTCAGTTGGCATAATCTTTTCAAGGTTCATCTATGTTGTAGCATGTATCAGTATTTTATTCTTTTTAATTGCTGAATAATATCCCATTTTATGGATATACCACATTTTATTCATTCATTAGTTGATAGACATTTGGGTAGTTTCCACTTTTTGGTTATTAGGAAGAACGCTGCTGTGATCATTCATGTACAAGTTTTTATGTGGATCTAGGTGTTCATTTCTCTTGGGTATATACCTAGGAGTGGAACTGATGGGTCATGTTGCAACTCTGTCTGACCTTTTGAGGAACTACCATACTGCTTCCCAGCGTGGCCGCACCATTTTCTAGTCCCAACAGC
>NW_012148030.1:1617487-1626814 GCF_000956105.1 Propithecus coquereli
TTTTCATTTTGATGACATCCGATTGATCTATTTTTTCTTTTGTTTCTTGTTTTTAGTATAATATTTAAGAAACTACTGCCAAATCCAATGTTGTGAAGATTTACCTCTGCTTTATTTCCTCAAGACATCCATTGATTTTATGTAGTTATCACTATACATTAACAAAAGAAATTGAGCTTAGTGCATAAATATTGCCTTAATCTGTTCTATGTATCCCCCAAACTTCAACAAGAATGCTAAAAAATGTTATTCTTCAAAGGCCTTAAAATATCTTTTTTCTTGTTTCAGTATACAACTGAAGATTTGCTTGATCAAATTCAGGCAAGTGAGGAGGAAATAATGACCCAGTTACAAGTTCTAAATGCCTGTGAGATTGGAGGTAGCATTATTTACTATTATTATTAATAATGATGGAATTGGCCATCCTGTAAGAGAGAATTTTTGGACATCTTCACCCTATTGCATTTAGTTTATATAATTGTCTTTTGGCTTCAAAGATGGTGACATTTTTCTTTTCACCTGTGGGATAGAGACTGAGTGTGATCATCTTTACATGAGGGGGTCAATCTGTCACCAGTGACTTTAACCACTCCTTACAGGTCTTTTTCTTTGAATTAAGTGGTAATAGAAGAACCATGTTATATTAAGAATGTTCCTTAGATATTTGGCAGTCTAATGTTTTCATTTTTTTAATAGGTGATAAAACTAAGGTCTAGGAAGGGGAACTAACTTGTCCAGGACTACATGCTGAGTTAGTAACAGGATATGACATGGGACCTAGATCCTTAAACTCCTAGTTCAGAATTAATTTAATGACCTTACTATATTTCCAAATTGCTTGGAAGATGGGGCTGTGTTTCTTCTTGTGATAACTCTTAAAGTGTTTTTGAACATGTGTTAGTTTATATAATAAGCCGGTACAAAAGATATGGGAGTGTGTGTTAATGTATGGGGTTGATGGAGAAGCCCCACATCATCTTTATGCTTTGACTGGCTTCTGCTCTGGAGTCGGACGTTTTTTCCCCCAGCATCTGGGCCTGTAGTAATACTTGAATAGATGTTTGCATGCATCTTTCAGCTCACATAAGCTGGCCCAGAAGAGCAGCTGAATTCTGTACCCATGTGTTAAGAAAGAGGAAGTCAGCATGGGCTGGTAAATGCACTATTCATTTGGTCATAATCTTCTAAACAGGGTTAGCTTTTATGAGACCTTAACTACCAAATTTCGTTGAGTGAAGCAACTGCACAACTTTAGAACTAACTGGAAGCACTGAGCTCTTTGTTGTGCTTCCTTGAGACTCATTTTCTCTTAAGCATCTAAAAAAATTTTTAATTATGGATGCCTGCTACTAATTACTATATGGATACCATAAATGTTAAAGTTTTTTTCTTTTTTTTTTTTAAGGCAAACAAAACAATGTATTTTAATACAGCCCTCTGTATTATTCACTTGTAGCATGGGAATGGATACCATTTTGGTAGGGGGATGCATAGATTACTTCTAGCTTTCTTCCTCAGTTTTATATCACACAATCCATTCTTTAATGTTGCCTTTATTTTTTAAAATAAGAACAAAAACATTCTCCCTTAGAAATGGTAGATGTGCACTTGAGTGCTTTCTCCAGGGATGGTGGTTATGCCATCCATTATAAAATGAGATTTCATAATCCTTCATGGGGATAGGGAAAGGTATCTTGATGCCTAGCCTTTGTGTTTGCCCTCATCCACACTGTACCTCAGAGTCTATCATTTCTTGAGTAAGCTAGACTTCTTTATGTGTATGGGAACACCTCTGCAAGATACCTATGGAGAGAGTTATAACCATGGCAGTGCAGCACAGCGGAGATTACCATGTAGGATATCGAACCTACAATCTTCACCTCATTTGTGTGATATTCTAATGAAGTGGCTATACCAGCTGCAGATATCCTCGTTTTCACTTAGTACAACAAGATTATTGTGTGATAACTCAATATTGAAGCACTCAAAAAAGGTATTAGTCATATGTAAAGTACTCTTTAGAAACCACATGATCTCCCTCAAGACACAATTTAAAATGATTAGGGAAAAAGCTTAAAAAAAGCACTGTTTAAAGAAAGCCGAAAACTTTTTTTTTTTTTTTTGAGACAGAGTCTCACTGTGTTGCCCGGGCTAGAGTGCTGTGGCGTCATCCTAGCTCACAGCAACCTCAAACTCCTGGGCTCAAGGGATCCTTCTGCCTTATCCTCCCGAGTAGCTGGGACTACAGGCATGCGCCACCATGCCCGGCTAATTTTTTCTATGTATTTTTAGTTGTCCGATTAATTTCTTTCTATTTTTAGTAGAGATGGGGTCTCGCTCTTGCTCAGGCTGGTTTTGAACTCCTGAGCTCAAACAATCTGCCCACCTCAGCCTCCCGGAGTGCTAGGATTACAGGCGTGAGCCACCGTTCCTGGCCAAAAACTTTTTAATGTGTCTTTTTTGCTGTGGGCAAGAGTATGCTCCTGTTTTAAATCCTATTAGCTAATTCATTCACTTAACATGTCCTTTGGAAAATATAACTTTTGGAATTTGTAGGTTATTGGAGGATTCTTGAATTTGATTATGAGATGAAACTTCTGAATCATGTAATGCAGCTTGTGGATTCTGAATCATGGTCTTTTGGTAAAGTTTCTTTGAATGTATGCCTTCAGGAACTTGGACCACTGGAGCCAGAGTAAGTATTTTAATTCCTTATCCATCCAGATTCCCTTAAGAAGCAGAAAATTCTTTTCCAGACTGGAACTATACCCAGGGCAAAGACTACAATAATTATATTTTGATATCTTAGAGAAATTTTTAAAATATACAACCAAAGAGGATTTAGGAATTTTGTTACTGGAGTGAATAAATGTGTATTATCTTTTTAAATTTTTTTGCCATCAAAATATAAAGAAATAACTGGTATGTTTGATCTATTTTATAATAATAAGTGTATGCTCATGTAATTCATGTTAAAATGTTTAGCACAGGGCCTGGTACACACTAGCTTTCCAGTATATTTTAGTTGGTTCCTAATTTAAATAAAGTATTATTGGCAACCCAAATCACTTAGTATTTCAAATCTCAAATTTATATCTTAGTTTCTAGTTAGCAATGGGATTTAACAATGTAGTGCATAAAAATGTTGATAACTTTTCAAATGAACGTTTTAAATTTTTCAGGGAAATGATAGAACACTGTCTTAAGTGTTATGGGAAGAAGTATATAGATGAAGGTAAGATTTCGAATGTCTTCTAATGGGTATTTTAACACTTATATGTTAAAATTGGTATAGTTTTCTGAAGTGTGTTGGTGTTAAAAATAGGAACTCCCTGGGGTTGTGGGAGGTAAGTTAAGGTATATAATTCCTTCCAAAAAATTGAATTGAGGAAAAGGAAACAGTACTGTATTTAATTGCAAGAGGATAATATGAAACTTATCGGATACCTTTTCCTTAGGTGAAGTTTATTTTGAATTGAGTGCTGATAAAATATGCAGAGCAACAGCACAGATGCTGCTCCAAAATGCTGTGAAATTCAATCTCGCCGAGTTTCAAGAAGTGTGGCAGCAGAGCGTGCCTGAAGGAATGATAACCAGGCTTGATCAGCTTAAGGTAATAGCAATAAGAGTTGCCACCTTAATTCAGCAGGTGATTATTTACTAGGGGAAATGATCATTGTACTGGAGCCAAATTTGGAGCCAATTTATTTTCCTAGATACCCATTAGGTATCTGTGCACTCAATCCATCACAAAGTGCTTGAAGAAAAAACCCCAGTACTTTATTGAGGTATAATTTACATATCATAAAATTCACCTTTAAAAAAAGATTTTTAGTAAATTTACTAAGTTACTATCACCACAATCCAGTTTTAGAACACTCCCATTACCTCAATAAGATGCCTCGGGCCCATGTACCATTAATCCCTGTTCCCAACCAGTGTGTCTCATTTTGTTCCATTTCTATTTCCATCACCACGGCCTCTACAATAGCCATAGTATCCCTAAGAGGAGCCTTGCACTTTTAATTTTGTTCACCTCCAATCCATTCCCTGTGGTGCTACTAGAATGATCTTTTAAAAATGCAAGGTCAGATTAGATGAACGTCCTGCTTAAATGACTTTAATGGTTGTCAAGTGTACTTGGAATATAAAATATAGAATTCGTACGTTGGCCTACAAGGCCCTTCAAGATCACCTTCATAGCTTCATCTCTGGCTCCTTTCTCTCCTTCTCACTACACACTAACCTTCTGTTAGGTTTTCCAGGTAACCAAGTTCTCTCCCACCTTAAGATATACACAAGCTAGAATGATATTTTCCCTAATTTCACCTGGCCATCTCCTCATCTCTGAGTCACTTCATCAAGGAGACTTTTCTTCATTCTCTGCTGTAAGAAAAGGCCTCTGGTTTTACTCTTCTGTAGCATCCTATACTTTCCTTCGTGCCCCTTACCTCTTATTTTCGAAAAATTATTACATGGTTCCATGCTCTCCACTTTAATAGCATTTTGTTTGCTGTTGCTTGCCAGTATATGGCATACTGCCTGGCATGTGGTGTATGCTCAATAAATATTTGTTAAACGAGTGAAAGGATTACTTGTTTTTTACTGAGTCCCTTTTATGTCTAGGCACCATGCTAGGTGCTGGAGAGAAAATGTCATACAAGGTGCCATTAAGGTGCTCAGACCTAGCTTGGGGATTGGGAAGGTGCTCAGTCCCAGCCTGGGGAGTGCACATTACTTGTATAAATCTGTTCTTACAATGCAGAGCAATCCCTGCCATGGAAAAGGCATGTGTGAGATGTTATGAGAGCAAAGAAAAAAGGCTTAGACATCAGACTGGTCAATCAGGGTCGATTTCTGAAGGAATGGATGTTGTAGCTGCTGAGTTTGGAAGGATGAACTATTACTCTCTAGGTGGAAGGAAGAGAAGAGACAGGAATCCAGGAGAGCATGTTCAAGGGTGTGGAGGTATAAAAATTGGGGCTTTGTTACCAGGGATGTTTGACTGGAGTGAAGATGCTGGCGAGTTAGTTAGGGACACTATGGATTGTACTAGGGAATTTCAACTCTATCAGGAAAGCTCTTTGGGGCCATTCGATGACGTCAGTTAAAAGAGCTACCTCATCAGATACTCATCAGTTTTGCCTTTTGTGAAGAATGTTATGACAGTAAAGAGGAAGGTGGATGGAAGTTTGGCTACATTATGAAAAAGGAGAACTGTGCAGGCTCTCAACACTTAAATACTTATAACTAAGAGAGTATTGGCCAAAGAAAATAGGTAATGGGGAATATAGAGAGAAATCTTGAGGCCTTAACACCTATAGGCTTTAATGACCACTTAGGTGTGGGGTTTGACTAATCGAATCTAGGGTGATGCCTAGATCTCCTGTTTTCCTAGAATAGTGGGATTAGAGCAGGTTTGGGTAATAAAACATGAGTTCATGTATAGATTTGGATATAAAGGTCTGGAGCTCGAAAGAGAGACCTGAGCTGAAGATACAAATATTATAGTTATTAGCAAGAGTAAGTGGTGGTTCAGGCCACAGGTTTAGAGGAGGTGGCCCAGGAGAGTGACAATAAAACAAGTAGAAGGGTTGGGATAGAGCCCTGGGAAGCTACCACATCAAGTTAGGAAGAAAATAAGGAGACACTGATGTCAGAGATGGAGAGAGATTTAAAGAAGAAGGAGAAATCACCATTAGCAAAGAAAACAAGATAGGATGAATCCAAGAAAGGAGCTTCTGGATTTGGCAATGACAAGTTACTAGTGACCTTTAGAACCAGAGCTATCTTGATAAACTGGTGGTGGTAGAAGCCAGATTGCAAAAGGGAAAAGAAGTCACTGCTTAAAGGAACTCTTTTGATGAAAAAGGCTATTGTGAATCTCTGGAGAGTTTGTGTAAGTTTTGTGTAGCTGACATTTTAAATACATTGGGCTAAGCTAAACATAAAGGTCAAAGAATGAGTCATATTTAAACATTAGATCATTAGTTTAATTGCTTTTTTTCTTCTCATTTCTTGTAGGGGTTAGCACTGGTGGATAGACACTCGAGACCAGAGATCATATTTTTGCTCAAAGTAGATGATTTACCTGAGGATAATCAGGAACGTTTTAATAGTCTATTCTCTCTAAGGGAGAAGTGGACAGAAGAAGATATTGCTCCATATATTCAGTAAGTAATTAATTTATTAAAAATGGCTCTTAAAGGTTGTTCTTTTTATAAAGAGTGGCATAGAATTTTAGATTTATTACTAGAACACAATTTTCTTGAATATTCCCTGAAGATACTGCTTCCCTCAGAACTCTCTCAGGGAGTGGCTGCCTTTTCTTCTTCACAATTACTGGTCCTAACGGTAGAATATGTATTATCTTTGTCCCTTACTACTGCTTCGAAAACCACTTCTTTGCTCTCCTCCCTGTAAAACTGTCCCCTTCAAGGGACAGAATATATACCCCACTCTAATTCTAAGGCAAGCATCCCTCTCTGATTGCCACCTTGCCACCTCCCATCTTTCCTGCTGCCTTATTGTAACACTGGTAGAGGCCGGGTTGCAGCAGAGCAAATTAGCCCTGAAGTCACTGCTTACAAGATCTCAAGTCCACTAACACTTGAAATCCACTGACACTACAGCTTCGCCACTATGCCACACCTCTCAGGTCCTCTTTTCTCTTCACCCAGCTTGGATTCTATGGTCATCCTCTCTCTTCCTGTCTATACTTTATTCCTTTGGCTGCCTCTCCCTCTTGTCGTATCTCCCTGGCAAAAAATTAAAGAGATTTAAACCCAATTTTCTGCATATTCTATGCCTATACCGGGGCAGCTGAAATTTTCTGGAGAAAAATATACAACGAGGCTGCCAGTCTCGCTTAAGAAACCTAAGTGGTACTTAGCATGGCCCCTGGCCAGGTACCATTTCCTCATGAGATGTCCCTATCCTTGGAGCTTCCTTTACATCTCTTTTCATGCCTGCAATACCCTCATGTTTCCTCTTCACCCTCCTCTTATGACCTTATTTCTTGAGAAAATAAAAGCAGCAAGGCAGGAATTACTTTCTTTCCCACTACTAAATCTGCCAGCCTCCTCACGTGTGCACCTACCCACTTTGCAGTCCCTCCTATACAGTGCATGACCTGTCCCTGCTCCGAAGGCCAATCCTTCTGCGCTAGATCCATTCCCTCTGGCCTTCTTAAAGACTTGGATCCTCCAGTTATTCCTTTTCCCCTAGTGTTTTCAATGACTCCCTCTCTTCTGGATCATTCCTGTCAGCATACGATATTCTGTAATATTGCCCATCTGAAAAAAACAACAATAACAAGCTACTGCACCCCGTGCCCTCTGCCCTCGTTCACAAGAAAACTCCTTTTAAAAGTTTTATATACTTACTGTCTGCTTCTTTGCCTCCCATTCTTTACCCAATGACATCTCCTTAGTCCATTGACATTCACGTTTCTACACTCAGTGGTCAACTGTCTGGCCTTGTTTACTTGACTTCTTAGCACTACCTGACACAGCAGACCTCTTCCTCCTACTTGAAACATGCTGGTCTTCCCTTTTCCCCAAGGCAGCTCCTCTTCTGTCTCCTTTGCTGATGTCTCCCTGTTCTCCCCAGTCTTTAAATGGTGACGTGCTCCAGGACTCTATTTTTGGATCATTTTCTCTTCTGTTTATGCTTTTCCCGTGGTGCTCTCATCCAGGCCTGGATATAAATTTAGCGACTTCCTAATTTTATCTTCATACTCACCCTTTTCCCTGAGCTCCAGATTCTTGTATCTAGTTGCCTCATTCACCTTTCCACTTGGATATCTAATAGGAATTTCAGACTTAACATGTTCATAACAGAACCGTTGCTTCTCCCTTGTCCTTACCTGCCTTGTTCTTCATCTCAGTTAACAGCACCACCACCAATGCAGCTACTCAAGTAAAAGCCTGGGAATCATCCTTGTCCTTTCCTTCCCTCACCTTCTGGTTCAAACTGTGAGCAAATCCTGATGGATCATCTTGTACCTGCCTCTGAATTGGTCTCCCTGCTTCTATTTTTGTCTCCCTTCCCCTCTCTCCTTTTTATACTGCTTATTTTAGACATTTTTAAATATTCAAAAGTGACAATATAATATAATGAACTGCCCATGTATCTACCTCCCAGCTTTCCTAATCATCCACTCATTACCTCCATTATTTAAAACTTTGATCACAATTTGCCTTTCCATTAATTTTATTTTAATTTTTAATTTTTTTTTTAATTTTAATTTTTTCCCTCCTACTGCCTTTCCCATTGTATGTAGAATTAAATCACAATTTCTTTCCATGTCCTTCAAGGCCCTACATGATCTAGCCCTTGCTCCCTTCTCCAGCTCAAGTCCTCCCACTTTGCCCTTCCCTCATTATGTTCCAGTCATATTCTTCTCTTTGAGGTGCAGAAGAGGAAGCTAAAGTTCAGGAAAAGCTGGTAACCTAGACAAACTCTCACAGGTAGCCTAGTGTCCAGGTTCTCAGATTCTAGGCCTCACTGTATCACATCGCTTATATTTCTGATTTGGAGGCCGTGTGATGTAATGGAAATAACATGGACTTTGAAGTCATACAGACCTGGGGGCAGAGTTTTACTCTATCATTTACTACCTCTCTGCATCAGTTTCCTCACAACTATTATGGGGTTAAATAATACATTACTATTACTGTTATTGTGAAGGTTAAATGAGATAATACATGTAACGTACCTAGCTCAATTAAGACTTAGAACCACTCTCCACCTTATGTATCCCACAAACACCCATATGTAATGCATGTTGGGAAGATGGATTTGGAGTAGAGAGATAAAATAAGTATGTAGTACTGTAAATATTGTATTATGTTCCTTAAAATATTCATGCTAGTCTTTTTTTATTGTTCCCACAGAGATTTGTGTGGAGAGAAGCAAACCATAGGTGCACTACTCACTAAATATTCTCGTTCTTCGATGCAAAATGGTGTTAAAGTTTATAATTCAAGAAGACCCATTTCTTAGAAGAACCACAGTCGTTTCTTTGGGACTATATAAATTTGGGCTTTATAAAGTTGCTGGATGTAAGAAAAGATCTTCTTATGTATTTGTATTCCTGATTTTTTTTTTCCCACTTATGCTAGAACGAGTTTCATTTATTCCTGATTTTTACAAAAAAGTCTTTAAGGCATTTTTCTCTTCATCTTAAGCATTTTGAAACTACTATTCTTCTTATTTTTTAAATGTAAAAAGATATTTCTATATCTTTCAAATTATATTTGTACTATGTAAACAGTATAAACAAGGACAAAAGAAAGTATTATTTACTATATTTAGTATATCTCT
>NW_012148030.1:1637774-1640370 GCF_000956105.1 Propithecus coquereli
CCAGGAGTTTGAGGTGGCAGTGTGCTGTGATCATGCCACTGCACTCCAGCTGGAGTGACAGACCCCATCTCTTTAAAAGAAAGAAAGAAAAAGAAAGAGTTCCCTGATTCCTGAACTATTTGTATTAGTGTGGGAGGTGGCAGTTCAACCCTATTCCCACCTAAAATATTAGCTACCACAAGTATCTTTTGTGCAAGATAGTGGAAAGAAAAGTGGGTCAGAGGAACAATGTGAACTTAGTTGCTACAGCCCTTGCTTTCTTTAGCTGGTAGCAAGGCCACAGTTGATAACACTGCTTTATTCCTCCAACCATTCCATGTTCCTCTTTCCTACTGCCAACATTTCTATTGGGATGACCTGGACTTTCATTTCTGTAGGACTTTCATCCTTGCTTCTCCTGTCTTTAATGGATTATTGCAGTTTCCATTGACTAGAACTGTTGGTCAAGGGGGACCTAAGAGGCATCACAGTGAATTCTGTACATTCCATATGTAATTCTTGTCTTTACTGTATAGCAAAGCTTCAGTTTCCTGTTTGGTAATCTCAGTCACTCCAGACAGTACAGAATCGTTTTCTCTACCTTTTGGTTCATTGTCATGAGGAGCCCAAAGTGGTCAAGGGACAGTCTCAACTTCCAACGTAATGGAACTGTGACTAAGTACCCTGGTGGATGCATTCTTCCCTTGGGCACAAGGACCTCCAAACACACTGAACCCAAGGTCCCATAGACAGGAGGCAAAAATTCGTTTCATGGTACAATAGTGAGAATAGTCACTTCAACTTTCACCCTTTGGTTCCTAGTTCTATTTTGGCTATAGAGAGATAACCCTATATATTGTCCACTAGTTTAACACAGCATCCTATCTCTCAATTGATGCCATTACTGAGTATTCAACAATTAATCATGCCAGCTGCTTCTGAATGATAGGGTACAAGGTAAAACAAATAGATTTGGACAGATAGTTATTTCATTTTCTGTGTATGGATGTTATGAGGAGAAGCGGGATCAGGAGGAAAGATTTGTAGATCAGATTAGAAAACGTTACATGTCACACACTTTCACATTAGGAAATTGAGATGAACAGTGGCTAATTGGCTACATGTATATGTAGTTGAAGAACAGTGAGGCTGGGTGCAGTGGCTTGTGCCTGTAATCCCGCCACTTTGGGAGGCTGAAGCAGGAGGATTGCTTGAGGCCAGGAGTTCGAGACAAGCCTGGGCAATGTAGCAAGACCCTATATCTACAAAAAAGTAAATTAGTGATGTGCAACTGTAGTCCTAGCCACTTGGGAGGCTGAGGTGGAAGGATCACTTGAACCAAGGAGTTTGGGGTTGCAGTGAGCTATGATCATACCACTGTACTCCAGCCTGGGTGACAGAGTAAAACCCTGTCTCTAAAAAAAAAAAAAAGAAAGAAAGAAAAAAATAACAGATGGCAATGGAGATTTGGGAATCTTTAGTATACAGTTGGTTATGAAGGGTGTGGAAAAGCTCAACGAAGGTGTTTAGCAGGAGATGAAGATAAAGGAAAAATAATCTGGAGAAATTGAAAGTTGAGGAAAATGACCAAGAGACACTTGGGCTGTAGAAGCCAAGGAAAAACCTATCTTAAGGACAAAATGGTTATCAGTTTTAAATTTGGGCAATAAATGTAAACTTGAAAACTGAAAGTAATTATTGGTCATTAGTAATCACAGCAAGGAGAATTTCAGTGGAATGATGACTGTGTAAGTCATGTTGTACTGAAAGGAAGAGGAAGTTGGAAAAGTGAGCATCTACTTTTTCAAGGATTTCTCTTTTAAGGATATGGGAGAAATAGGGCAAAAATTAATTTGAGGTTGACATAGATCTAAAGGTTTTTAAAGATATATGAGTCTTGAACATGTTTGTAGGCATAGGGTAAGATTGTACAGAGAGGAATGATTGTGATTATAGGAGAGGGTAATAAGTAAAGCGAGATTTCATGGGATACTGTGGAGGATGGTGTCTATAGGACCATTGGTAGGATCATTCTTAAACAGGAGGGAAAGATAAGTACAAGTAGCAAAAGGGCAAGAGAATTGGTAGTTGGCAGAACACTGGTTGAATTTAAGGATTTCTAGAGTGAATGGGAAAAAAGTAGTCCTAGAAGTGCTAGGAAGGTTGTGGTGAGAAACTGGAAGAGGTCAAGGAACAGGAGGACTGGGAGAGCAGTAATGAGAGAGGTGGCTGGAGAGGCATCGTGGACATTTAAGTTTGTGATGTCAGCATTGGAACAGGTGTGATCTTGATTGCTGTTCTGGAATAGAAATGAAGATTGTAGGAATTGAGGTCAAGGAACTTTGAGGCAGTGTTACTGGATGGATCAGATATCTACATTCAGGTAACTTAGAGTGATGGCAGAAATGTGTTAGAAAGGAAAAGTACCGAGCCTTCAGTGAATGTTGGGGGATTTAGTAAATATTAATGAAGAGGCACAGAGGATAGCATGCACACAAAGGAAAAGAAATAGAAAAGAACAATAAAAACATTTATTAGGCATATACTAGACGCCAGCTACGATTTTAAGTATGTTCCATATAGTAAATTGCTGAATTGTCATAATAACATTAAAAGG
>NW_012148030.1:1640420-1643395 GCF_000956105.1 Propithecus coquereli
TTCTCTATATTTTTTTAATATACAACCCATCAGGTCGTCTGCATAAACAACATAAACTTCCAAAGAAAATCTGTTGTGGTAAGTTTATTCTCAATAATTACAATCAGTAATAAGTTCACCTTCACAATACATACAAACTTTATACTGTTCCAGATACTGTGTTTCAAAAAAACCTAAGTAGAATTAAGGTCTATATAATTCCAAGATCTATGGTCCTTCTATACCTGTTGCCTTCTCAAGTCTCCTTTTCCTTTTTTTCAATTTCCTGATTAAAGTTTTATTACTTTTAATCTGTTGCGGAATGTGAAAGCTTGCATAACCAAGCATTTTAGAATGGTGCATGAAACAAGAATAAGCCGATAGTGAGATTTCTCCTGTGAAAAAAATTAAGATTAGGACACTCCCTGACTTGACTTGGCTTCTAAGAGGCCAGTTTTATTTTCTGATTCTTGGCTCATTTTGTTTAGGTGGTATTGCTTTATAGTAAAGTTTTAGATAGAATATTTGAAATCTAGTAACCCTATTACCCACTACCATATAGATGTATAAATTACTGATGTAATCCGTTCTAGGAAAACGCTTGAAAACCTGAGTACTTAATTAACTCTCTTAGGGGGACCTATATTAAATAGACTAAAATCTTAGAGCTGATTTTGCTTGAGTGATGGTATCAGCGTCCCTCTCAGACTTGTTACCCACATATGTGTGCTTAGGATAAGCCTTATAGATAGAAAATGTAACCCTTTCTTAAAAATCGTAGAATCTTAGATTTATAAGGTTCCTAAAAATTTCATTAAGTCTAGTCTCTTTATTTATGGAATTTCTCTTACAATCTTCCCCACAGATTCTTTACCACGTATCCCATAGTAGGAGACTTAAGGTATATTATGTGATATGAATTGGCTGGAAATATATGACGATTAGGAAGTTTAGTAAGGAGGTTACTGTGGTAGTCTAGGGGAGAAATGATGAAGCCGTAAATGAAGATAGCATTAGTGAAAATGAAGTAGAAATAGAGTCGACATCATTGAATTATAGTGAACATTTATTGAGCACTTAATATATGTAAGGCACTCTTCTAAGGCTTCTGTGTATTAACTCAGTCCTCACAATGAGGTAGATATAATATTTTAATCATGATTTTATAAACAAGGCAGCTGAAAGAATGAAAGTTAAGTAACTTTCCTAAGAGCATAAAGCTGGCAAGTAATAGAGCCATTTTTAATCAAAGATGACCTAAAAGTCCTTTGTACCTCCTTTTTGTCTATCATTCCCCCTTCATCCCTATTCTCCTAGAGAAATTGATAGACAGAAAGGAGTTGCAGATGACTCTTTTCAGGAATGCTAGAAAGCAGTTGTGGATGACTTAAGTTTCCCACTGGAAAAATTGGTTGGATGATGTATGGGTTAGATTCCTGGCAGGAAATAAGTGGCACACATATACAGGTTAATTGAGGGAAATTAATGAAGGTACTGTTTAGAACAGTGTTAAGAGAACCCAACAAGAGGTGGAGGAACACTGAGCTAGTGACAGTGAGGAACAGTTATCACTTCTAGGCCTGAAAGATCAATGGGAGGAAGAAGTTACTAGAATGTACTATAGCCACAGGAAACAGTCACCTTATAGGAGCTGAGGCCATTAGTAGAAAAATGAAGCTACTGCCTACCTGAAACCTGGAATAGTGAATATAATGAGCTCACTTTTCTTCTGCTCACCAGTTTCCATCTTGTGTCTCCCACAAACCAGAAGCCAGAAGGACAGAATCTCGTTAATGCAACCCCCAGGGTACAGAGTAAGATAGAGAGCTAATCAGGAGGAACAAAAGTAGAATAATCACAACACTCTACCCCTTTTATCCAACTCATTCACTGTTGTCTTTTGTTGAGATGAAAAGCTAGTTTTCCTAACATAGGGAACTTACGAACTCCTATCAGCTATCAAAAGAATTGTCAATGGCTAATTACCCGTTTTTGTAAGTAAAGTGTTATTTGAATGCTGCTAAACCCATTTATTTATATATTGTCTATGGCTGCTTTGGAACTACAATGGCAGAGTTGATAGCTGAGACAGAGACCGTGTAAGCCACAAAGCCTAAAATATTTACTGTCTGACCCTTCAAGAAAGAGTTGTCTAGCTGGGCACAGTGGCTTATGCCTGTAATCCCAGTGTTTTGGGAGGCCGAGAGGGGAAGATCACTTGAGGCCAGGAGTTCAAGACCAGCCTGGGCAACATAGCAAGACCCCTGTCTCTACAATAAATAAGAAAATTAGCCAGATGTCTCATGCGCCTATAGTCCTAGCTACTCAGGAGGCTGAGGTAGGAGGATCACTTGAGCCCAGGAGTTTGAGGTGGCAGTGTGCTGTGATCATGCCACTGCACTCCAGCTGGAGTGACAGACCCCATCTCTTTAAAAGAAAGAAAGAAAAAGAAAGAGTTCCCTGATTCCTGAACTATTTGTATTAGTGTGGGAGGTGGCAGTTCAACCCTATTCCCACCTAAAATATTAGCTACCACAAGTATCTTTTGTGCAAGATAGTGGAAAGAAAAGTGGGTCAGAGGAACAATGTGAACTTAGTTGCTACAGCCCTTGCTTTCTTTAGCTGGTAGCAAGGCCACAGTTGATAACACTGCTTTATTCCTCCAACCATTCCATGTTCCCCTTTCCTACTGCCAACATTTCTATTGGGATGACCTGGACTTTCATTTCTGTAGGACTTTCATCCTTGCTTCTCCTGTCTTTAATGGATTATTGCAGTTTCCATTGACTAGAACTGTTGGTCAAGGGGGACCTAAGAGGCATCACAGTGAATTCTGTACATTCCATATGTAATTCTTGTCTTTACTGTATAGCAAAGCTTCAGTTTCCTGTTTGGTAATCTCAGTCACTCCAGACAGTACAGAATCGTTTTCTCTACCTTTTGGTTCATTGTCATGAGGAGCCCAAAGTGGTCAAGGGACAGTCTCAACTTCCAAC
>NW_012148030.1:1655395-1657209 GCF_000956105.1 Propithecus coquereli
TGACTATTTAGAACATCTTGTAAAAATACTATCTAAAATATCTCATTCCTTCGCCTTAAATACTGTATCTATTGAGGATGCTTCCGATTTTTATCATTAAACATATATTGCTGTGATCAGTTTTATGTTCTACTTTTTGCATTTAATATTTTGTTTCCACTTTTCCATGTGTGTATGTGTTTGTATACTTGATTTTTATGTTCAAGTAATGTTCCATTTACTCAGTATACTGTAGCTTGCATGATTATTCTCCAGTTGTTTGGCATTTATATGGTTTGCAGCTTTTGCACTCATAAGTAATGTTGAGTGAATATTTTGGTACATGCAAGGTTTTTTTTTCCCTTTGAATTATTTCCTTAGTCAAATAGGTTTACTTATGATTCTTATGACTCATCTTAGTATTTTACTTGATTGTTCCCTAGTAAAACTTATACTAATTTAAATGCTATCAACTACATTTGAGAGCATGTGCTTTTTCCAAGATAACATTGAGTTATATCATTTCTGTGATTCTTAGGGTTTGGGGGTATGATGTCAGAACTGCATCATAAACTCTTTTTAGTCAAGATGGTATTTTAACAAGTCTAGATATATAATATTGCCTTAAGGCAGCAGTTCTCAAAGAATGATTCCCAGACAAGCAGCACCTGTATCACCTGGGAACTCGCTAGAACTACAAATTCCCAGGCATTACCCCAGACCTACTGAATCAGAAACTGGGGGTAAGGTCTTAACAATTTGTGTTTTAACAAGCCTGCCAGGAGATTATGATATAGACTGAAGCTTGAGAACCACTGCCATTAGGGTTGAGAGGGGAAACTTATCTTTAAATGTATTTATGAATCCCAGTAATCATTGGTTTAAAATCTTTCAAACTTAGAGAGGAGCTAAGCAAGTGGGGTTGGAAAAATTCAGGGAATCACTGAATTATTCCTGTAACTTCCTATCTCAGAAAAGTAAGTTGTTGAAATTACATTGCTTTTATAGTCGTATTTGTAGAACTGTCATAAAAACACTTATTAGAAAATCATCTGCATGCTCTTTACCCCAGCAAAAAAATAAACATAAACCATCTGCGTTTGGAGTCGTAAGTATATACCACTAATGAATAGAATAGTCTCACCTGTAAAAGCACAAATAGGAGAACCATTTCCTTGCCAGAAGGCCAAAATATCTACCCTGCCTGCATTTGATGATAGTATAAGAAGCCTGTCAAAAAAACCCAAAAAACAAAAAAACACAGTGTTTGCACATCTGCTCTACCTGTAATTTGTTGTTGCTGCCCAGGTCTCAATGAATATAATCTGTCACAGTGCATTGACGAGACTTCTAGTCTGTTAAGGGAGCAAGCTTTACTCTTTACTTTGCTATGTTTATTTTGATGATTTCCCCTAAAATTTTTCTCTAGTGATACAGAAGATGCCTCATCACTTTTAGTGTTGTAATAAAGGAAAGGAAATTATAAAGGAGATCTTTTCAAAGGTTAGGTTAGAGAATTAGGGAAAATAAAATATATTTTAAATTTTTCTTTCAGCTAGAACCAGAGCTTTGTTGGCCATCCTCACATTGTAAATGCTTGACTGACTACCCTTGCTCTTCTGCTAGCTCTAGAATGTTAATCACTCTTTTTTTTCCTGTTAGTCCCAGTACTGATAAAGACCTTGGTTACTCTCTAAGAGAGATGACAATAGAGATGTTATTTTTGCTTGTGTTTATCTATTCATTGTTCAAAAAAGGATTTAATTTTTTTTTTTTTTTTTTTTTGAGATAGGGTCTCACTCTGTTGCCCAGGCTAGAGTGCAGTGACATCATCA
>NW_012148030.1:1657259-1662787 GCF_000956105.1 Propithecus coquereli
TCTAGCCAGGGCAACAGAGTGAGACTTTGTCTCAAAAAGAAAAAAGAAAGCCAAATCCCATTGTTATGTCCCGCTCAGGAGCTGACTATTGACAGCACTTACTAAAATGTTGGTTCTACTTGTCCTTCAGTTGATCCAAACTCCTTTAAATTTAGAATGGTAATTGGATGACTGATATGCTAATTAAAGGGAATTTTGATCCTTCCTGTAATTGCTCAGAGTTTACACCTTTAAACTCAGAGCCTTTATCAATAGTATCTTGGCCTTTGCTCTTTCTGTTCTCTGTATTGATACCACAGAGATCTGTGCAGGTGGTCAAATTTAAGGATGTATGGGTCACTTATTTGGGAATTGGGAGCTGCAGAATTTTGAATAGCTGGGCTGCATGTTATCTAAAAACAATTCTTACATATTTAAAACCCTTGTTACTCAGAAGCATTACGGCATAATGGGAGTCATTTGGGATCACTTAGGTGTGTTTAAATCTCCATTCTCCACTTATTAATGATGCAATTTTCTTGACTTTGCTAACTTATCTATAAAAAGTTAACTTTTTTTTTATGCTTTACAGTGGTACTTATCTCTTAGAACCTCTCTATAAAAAGTGTGAAGTAGTACTTATCTCTTAGAGTTGGCATTAGGATTAGAGAGAACATAATGAAAGTATGTAGTATCCTGTCTGGCTTATGGTGGTAGCCATTATAATCTAGTTCTCTATGGTTATTGCCTGTATTTTTCATCTTAGATATTCCTGTTGCAGCCTCTGAAATTTTTCTATTCACTTTGCAGCTTCTAAAATGTTACTGTTTCATGCCTTCCTGTATTTAGTGTTTGAGTACATCAGTTTTCAACCCAGGTTATTGAAATCATTGAATGTATATTCTGTGTTTCGTCTGTTTCTCTCTCCCATTGATTCAACACAAGAGGGTGGTGAGTGGTCAGTGTATTTAACTGTCTTTCATGTCTTAGGTACATATTTCAGATAGATTTTACACTATACAGCTAACGTCGTAGAACTATATATGGACTCTAGACTACTTGTTAGGAAATCACCCAGCACTTTGAAATATCTGCTGCTCCTGGATGCAGTAATAGATTTTCCCTACTTGCCTGAGAACCTCTTACAGCTCTTGCCATTTCACATATCCTAATTTACCTCCTGTGAGTAAAGACTCATACTTGTTAGTTTCAGTGGTGTAGGTTTTTTTTTTTAATTTTAAATTTTATTTTGTAATTATTATGGGTACTTGATAATTTATAGGGTACATGTGATGTTTTGTTACAGGCATCCAATGTGTAACAGTCAAGTCAGGGTAATTGGAGTATCCATCTTGTCAAGCATTTGTCATTTCTTTGTGTTAGGAACATTCCAGTTCCACTGTTTTAGTTATTTTATAGTATACCATAACATTGTTGACTAGAGCACTTCGTTGTGCTATCAAATATTGTTCATTCTATCTATGTTTTTGTACTAATTAACTATTCCCACTTTATCCCCTCCTCCCCATTATCCTTCCTAGCTTCTGGTAACTATCATTCTACTCTCTGTCTCCATGAGATCAGTTGTAATATTTGATTACCACGTATGAGTGAGAACATACAGAATTTGTCTTTCTGTGCTTGGCTTATTTAACTTAACATAATGTCCTCTACTTCCATCTATGTTGTTGCAAGTGATAAAATTTCATTCTTTTTTTTATGGCTGAATAATATTCCATTGTGTATATTTACCACATTTTCTTTATCCATTCGTCTGTTGAAGGACTTAGGTTGCTTTCCAAATCTTGGCTATTGTGAATAGTGCTGCAGTAAACATGGTAGTGCAGATATCTTTTTGATACACTGATTGCCCTTCTTTTGGATATATACCCAGGAGTGGGATTGCTGGGTCATATGGTAGTGCTATTTTTAGTTTTTTGAGAAACCTCCATACTGTTCTCATGGTGGTTGCACTAATTTACATCCACACCAATAGTGTATGAGGGTTCTCTTCACATCCTCGCCAGCATTCATTATTACCTGTCTTTTTGATAAAAAACATTTTAGTAGGATGAGATGATATCTTATTGTAGTTTTGATTTGCATACTCTGATGCTTAATGACGTTGAGCATTTTTTCGTACAGCTGTTGGTTATTTGCATGTCTTCTTTTGAGAAATGTCTATTCAGATCCTTTGTCCATGTTTAATTGGATTATTTAATTTTTTCCTATTGAGGTGTTTGAACTCTTTATATATTCCAGTTGTTAATTGCTTGTCAGATGGGTAGTTTGCAAATATTTTTTCCCATTATGTGGATTGTGTCTTCACAATCCTTCATTTGTTGATTGTTTTCACTTCGTTGATTGTTTTCCTTGCTGTGTAGAAGCTTTTTATTAGAGCTCGATGTGATCCCTTTGTCCAATTTTGCTGTGGTTGCCTGTACTTTTTTTTTTTTATTACTCAAGAAATCATTGCCCAGACCAATGTCTTGGAGTGTTTCCCCAATGTTTTCTTTAAGTAATTTCATAGTTTTGTATCTTAGATTTAAGTCTTTAATCCATTTTGATTTGATTTTTGTATATGACTAGAGATAGAGGTCTAGTTTCATTCTTCTGCAGGTAGATAATCCAGTTTTCCCAACACCATTCGTTGAAGAAACTGTCCTTTCCGCAATGTATGTTTTTGGCACCTTTGTTGAAAATGAGTTGACTGTAGATGTGTGGATTTATTTCTGGGTTCTCTATTCTGTTTCCATTGGTCTATGGGTCTGTTTTTATGTCAGTACCATGTTGTCTTGTTTACTACAGTAGTAGTATAATTTGAAGTCAGAAAATGTGATTCTTCTGGTTTTGTTCTTTTTGCTCAGAATGGCTTTGGCTCTTCCAGGTCTTTTGTGGTTCCATGTAAATTTTAGGATTATTTTTTCTATTTCTGTGAAGAATGTCATTGGTATTTTGATGGCGATTGCATTGAATCTGTAGATTGCTTTGGGTAGTATGAACATTTTAACAATGTTAATTCTTCCAATGCATGAGCATGGAATGTCTTTCCATTTTTTTGTGTCCTCTTCAGTTTCTTTCATCAGTGTTTTATGGTTTTCGTTGTAGAGATCTTTCACTTTTTTGGTTAAGTTTAGTCCTAGGTATTTTATTTTATTTGTAGCTATTGTAAATGGGATTATGTTCTTGGTTTCTTTTTCAGATTGTTTGCTGTTGACATATAGAAATGACTGCTGATTTTCATATGTTGATTTTGTATCCTGTAATTTTACTGAATTTGTTTTTCAGTTCTAATAGCTTTTGCGTGGAGTCTTTATTTATTTATTTATTATTCCAGGGTTTTGTGAGGGTACAAACATTATAGTTACACTTTATGTCTTTGCCTCACCCAAATGCAGGTTAAAGGCATGCCCTTCCCTCCCTTTAGTGCTCCCCGTGTCCTTTAGTTGTAGATTTGCCCCCCCATCCCCCTAATTCCTAGAGAGTATTTCTGCCATGTGATCAACCTAGTGTTGATCAGTTAGTACCAATTTGAAGGTGAGTACAAATGGATCCCGCTCTTCTGCTCTTTTGGTGCCCCACTTTGGATAATGGGCTTAAGTTTAATCCAGGAAAGTATAAGAGATGCTAGATCACTGTCGTTTCTTATAATTGAGTAATATTCCATTGTAAACATATACCAAATTTTAATAATCCACTCATGGATTGACGGGCACTTGGGTTGTGCAAGGAGTCTTTAGGTTTCTCTAGCTGTAAGATCATATTGTCCACAAACAAGGATAATTTGACTTCTTCCTTTCCAATTTGGATGCCTTTTTCTTTCTTTCTCTTATGCGATTGCTCTAGCTAGAACTTGCAGTGCTATTTAGTATAACAGTGGTGAAAGTGAGCATCCTTGTCTTTTTCCCGATCATAGAGGAAAGGCTTTGTTTTTCCTCATTCAGTTCTGGTTCTTTCAGATGCATCATTAGATTATTTATTTGAAGTTTTTCTACTTTTTTGATGTAAGCACTTATTGCTATAAACTTTCCTCTTAACAGTGCTTTTTCTGTATCCCATAGGTTTTGGTATGCTGTGTTTTCATTTTCATTTGTTTCAAGAAATTTTTAAATTTTCTTCTTAACCTCTTAGACCCACTGGCTGTTCAGGAACACATTGTTTAATTTCCATGTGTTTATATAGTTCCCAGTGTTCTTCTTGTTATTGATTTCTAGTTTTATTTTATTGTGGTCAGAGAAAATACTGGATATGATTTCAGGTTTTTTTTTTAATTTTTAACACTTGTGTCGTGGCCTCACATGTCTATCTTTGGGAATGATCCATGTGCTAAGGAGAAGAATGTGTATTCTGCAGCTGTTGGATGCAATATTCTGTGGATATCTATTAGGTCTGTTTGGTCTATAGTGCGGATGAAGTCCAATATTTCTCTGTTGATTTTGTGTCTGGATAATCTGTCCACAGTGGTGTAGTTTTTTTGTCTGATATTTTTCTGCCATGTTCTTTTACTCACCAGCCTCTTGTGGGTTTGATTCTCTTTTTGCTCTGTCATTTTTTTCTTCTTCCCTTTTTGGTTTCCAGTCTGTCTAGAACTTACTGTCTTCGAGATTAATGAGTCTTTTTACTTTTGTTCCTGATAGGTGGTCTAATTTTCACTGATAGTGAAACACTAGAGTGATAACGTATTCAAAACTCATACCCGTTCAGTCACTAGGACAACCATGTTTGAAATTAAGATAGTTGGAGAGCACATGTGTGTATGTAGCTATTTGGGCTTTTGTTTCTGGAGTATAATGTGTATATGTAGTAGAAATCAAAGAAATATGTTTTGTCTACGACTATACCACCCTGAACACGCCCAAGATCTCGTCTGATCTTGGAAACTAAGCAGGGTCAGGCCTAGTTGGTACTTGGCTGGGAGAAATATGTGCTAATATCAGTCTTTATAATGAAATTGTTATTTTTTTTATCTTTACAGGGATTTGTGGAACTGACTATATTTCCCACAGTTGCAAACTTGAATAGAATCAAATTGAACAGCAAACAGTGTAGAATATACCGAGTAAGGATCAACGATTTAGAGGCTGCTTTTATTTATAATGATCCAACCTTGGAAGTTTGTCACAGTGAATCAAAACAGTAAGTCATAGACTTTAAAAGTCCACATATCTAACCGTTCTTAAAAAAAAAAATTTTTAATGATTAATTTTTCTCAACAGATTTTTCTAAGATTATTATGCTCTGAATCCCAATTTTTTTTCCTCATTATAATTTTTATTGCCTTTACAACTCTGTATATTGGTTCAAGTGATTTATCCAACTATGCCCCACATAGTAATTTATTGTTTCCCTTCTTTTCATATTAGTTTTCAAGAAGTAATTTCTGGGATCATAATTTTCTTAGCCATTTTTTTGCTCTTAATTTTTTTTAATTATTTCATAAATATCGAAAGTAATTTTCAGTGGATTAGATGGTAACTATAATCTATACCACAGATTACTTCAAAATATTCTGTAAAGTATTTTGACTATTTAGAACATCTTGTAAAAAT
>NW_012148030.1:1674686-1677338 GCF_000956105.1 Propithecus coquereli
AAAACTAAGAATTGCTTAACTGGTCTGAACTGGCCATACCACATGATATATTTTATTAATATTGCTGAATAATATTTGGAAACAGATTTTATCATATCCTTTCACCTTGCCCAGTAAAAACCTTCAGTAGCCAAACAGCTAAAATTTTTTCATTTTCTAGAAATGTTAAAATAACTTGCATTTGGGGAAAACAATGTAGAGTACACTTTCAATGTATTTTCTATACTGTCAATCTTTTTTCTAGATTTTGGTTCCCTTGTGTTGATTCATACTCTGAATTATGTACATGGAAATTAGAATTTACAGTAGATGCTGCAATGGTGGCTGTTTCCAATGGAGATTTGGTGGAAACAGTGTATACCCATGATATGAGGAAGAAGACCTTCCATTACATGCTTACCATTCCTACAGCAGCGTCAAATATCTCTTTGGCTATTGGACCATTTGAAATACTTGTAGATCCATATATGCATGAAGTAAGTCAGCTCTCTTATTCTCCTCTCACCCTTTTACTCCTTATAAAAAGGTTATTAATAAAATACTAAGTGTTAATTCTTCTTTCAACTATCAGGATTATCACTAGAGAGAAAACGTTTCCTTATGTAGTATATTTAATGATGTTAATTCATGAATAAATTTCTTTCAAAATGTTGTGTTTAAATTTCAATTTGTTCTTTAAAAGGGAGCTTAGCATTCCAAAAGAGCCTCAGTTATACCTTGATTTAGAGTATAGGTTGATTTATGTAACTAATTTTATTCATTACTAATGTCATCTTTTTGTTTAGCATATGTATTTGAATGTTACAGTCCCATCTCTGGAATCTAAAATATTATAAATTTAAAATTAAAGAGTAAAATTTATTCTAACTTCAACATCTATAGAGGAAAAGAGAAAAGACTGAGGTAGAGTTAGGATTCTGGTCAGCAAATTCATGAAGACTTTTTCTTGTTTCTTTCCAGCACATAACTTATTACAGATCATAGTTGATAAGCCAAATAGTAATTTTAGACCTCCCTAAGAATGAGACTTCTGCTGGTTAGAAAATGATTTATTAGTTGTTAACTCTCTTGGCTTCTGTACTTGTTTAAAATAACATTTGAATGAATCTCTTCTTATTTACTGTTAGTTCTTTATGTTTTCAACTTAGTTTTCTTTCTTTTTTTTTTTAATATAAGTGTATATTTTGACCATGTATACCTCAGCAGCATTTCTTTCAGTTATGCAAATAAAAATTGAGGGCAGCTAGCTTTAGAAAGACTGTCAGTGAGCTTCTCAGTATGCCTTTTATATTTATTTTCCTGAAATTCACAAGATTTGTAAAATCACTCATGGAAAAGATTCAGGATATTTTGTGAATGGTTTTGCTTATGTTTTCTTGACAATGACTCTTTTAAAGCTGCAACCACCAATAAGATTGGCGGTGAACTTTATTGTCTTTGGTAAATGATCAACTTTAAAATCACAGCATTTGATTCTTAATGATTTTGTATTTCAGAATAATTTTTTTCCACACTGTTATTGAATGACAGTCAAGAAATACTTTCCTTGAATACTTTGAGCCCATAATTTAGTCTTTCTCTGTCTAAAATATGTATTAATAATAATTGTTATCTGCATTATCAGTAGATTTGCTATCATGTAGGTTTATCTAAAAGTGAGTCTTTTTTTGATGAGTAGTATTGTGTGTGTGTATGTGTGTGTGTGTACCAAGGGGATTGCTAATCATGATACGGTTTGGGCCCTGACCATTAATAATATATAGATGTTAATCCCCACTTAGCCTCTAATTTGTTCTTTTAAAATGCTATTAGAAGTATAATTATGATCATACACTAAAAACTTCCCTTGCCTTCACAATTCTGCAGTAATCAGAACTCTTTAGCATGGCTTTTAAGATCTTCTAGAATTTGACCCTAATGTTTGTTATATTCAAAATAATTTACTTATATTTCTCTGATCATACATTATTTCTTCCTATCTTCGACTTTGGGATATTTTGTTTTCCCATCCTTCCTATCAAACTTTTGTCCAATTCAAAAAGTTTACCTCAGATTCTGTCTCCTGTATGAAACCTTATGGGATCATTCTCATCAGAGTGATCTGTGTCATCGTTGATGCCATTCATTTGGCATGGAATCATAACCTCAGGCAGTTATGATATTTGTGTGACCAACGTCAGATATATCATAATAAGAAAACCAGAATTACTCTTGCTACTGGGGGCGTTTTTTATCTCCTAACTAATATTAAACTTCCCTACAGATTTCAGTGCATAGTTGAAATATCAGAGGAGGACTACAATAATTGTTCTTTATGTGTAGGTAGTATTATTAACATTAAGTCTTAATTACTAAGAGAGTACTATAAATGTACAATGTTCACCAGGTTATATATTTATGAATAAGAGGTAGATTTACAATAAGCCTTGGAAATTTCAATCTTTCGTGTTATGTAGGCATATCAGAAGAAATTTTAATTTAACTTGGAACCAAAGTTATATTTTCAGTGTGTCTAAGCATTCCACAGACATAAAATCCCTCATGAATTTAATTCTCAGTACAGTGAATATTTTGTAAACATGATCAGTAAAAGAAATCACTAATTTCACAATAGCATTTTATTTCAGCATCATGAAATTTATAAGAAAAAAT
>NW_012148030.1:1677388-1682811 GCF_000956105.1 Propithecus coquereli
GCCATGTTGTGAATACAAGGGAAATTTTTGTGAAGGAAATTGAAAGTGCTACTCCAGTGAACACATGAATGATAAGAAAACTAAACAACCTTATTGCTGATATGGAAAATGTTTTAGGGATCTGGATATAAGATCAAACCAGCCACAACATTCTCTTAGGCCAAAGCCTAATCCAAAGCAAGGTCCTAACTCTCTTTAATTCTATGAAGGTTGAGACAGGTAAGGAAACTGTAGAAGAAAAGTTTGAAGTTAGCAGAGATTGGTTCAGGAGGTTTAAGGAGAAAGGCTGTCTCCACAACATAAAAGTACAAGGTGAAGCAGCAAGTGTTGATGTAGAAGCTGCAGCAAGTCGTCTAGAAGATCTAGCTAAGATCATTGATGAAGTTGGCTACACTAAACAACAGATTTTCTATGTAAACAAAACAGCCTTATATTAGAAGAGGAATGCCATCTAGGACTTCCGTATCTACAGAGGAGAAGTCAGTGCCTGACTTCAGAGGACAGGCTTTTTCTTGTTAGGGACTAATGGAGGTGGTGACTTTAAATGGAAGCCAATGCTTATACCATTCTGAAAATACTAGAGCCCTTAAGAATTATGCTGAATCTACTCTGCCTGTGCTGTATAAAGGGAACAACAAAACCTGGATGATGATACATATGTTTACAGCATGGTTTACTGAATAGTTTCAGCCCAATGTTGAGACCTACTGCTCAGAGAAAAAGATTCCTTTCAAAATATTACTGCTCATTGACAATGCATCTGGCCATCCAAGAGCTCTGATGGAGATGTACAAAGACGTTAATGTTGTTTTCATGCCTGCTACCACAACATCCATTCTGCAGCTCTATGGATCAAGGAGTAATTTTGACTTTCAAGTCTTATTATTTAAGAAATATATTTCATAAGGCTATAGCTGCCATAGGTCATGAGTCCTCTGATGGATCTGGGCAAAGTAAATTGAAAACCGTCTGGAAAGGATTCGCCATTCTAGATGCCATTAAGAATATTCATGATTCATGGGAGGAAGTCATAATATCAATATTAACAGGAGTATGGAAGAAGTTGATTTCAACCCTTGTGGATGACATTGAGGGCTTTAAGACTTCAGTGGAGGAAGTAATTGTAAATGTGGAAAAGCAAAGGAACTGGAATGTGACTGAATTGTTGCAATCTCATGATAAAACTTTAATGGATGAAGGAGATTCTTCATAAGGATGAGCAAAGACAGTGGTTTCTTGAGATGGAGCCTGCTTCTGGTGAAGATGGTGGGATCATTGTTGGAATGACAACAAAGAATTTAGAATATTGCATAAACTTAGTTGATAAAGGAGTGGAAGGGTTTGAGAGGATTAACTCCAATTTTGAAAGAAATTCTGTGGTAAAATGTTAGCAAACAACATTGCATGCTACAGAAAAATCTTTCGTGAAAGGAAGAGTCAATCTATTTGGCAGACTTCATTGTTGTCTTATTTTAAGAAATTGCCATAGCCACCCAAGCCTTCAACAACCACCACTCTGATCAGTCAGCAGCCATGAACATTGAGGCAAGACCCTCCACCAGAAAAATGATTATAACTCACTGAAGGCTTAGGTAATTGTTAGCATTTGTTAGCAATAAAATATTTTTTAATTAAGATACATGCAGTGTTTTTTTAGACATAATGCTAGTGTACACTTTAGTGTAAAGGCAACTTTTATGCACCAAGAAACCAAAAAAATTTGCGTGATTCGGCTTTGTGTAATATTCACTTTATTGTGGTAGTCTGGAACCAAACCTGCAACATCTCCAAAGTATGCCTATAGATAGTATGTTAAAACACAGAGTTATTGTTTTTATTATTGTTCTGAAGTTTTTATACTATTTTTTCACGTATTTGTTTAACAGAAAGAAATTGTTAAAATAGGTTGAGCAATCTTTTTATTTCCAGAACCTTGTGTTTTGTAGTTGTTACCCTGAATAGTTGTTAAAGCCATAGTTATATTACTTTCTTCCTAATTGGATGAAGATGGGAGAGGAATCACCTCTGTCAAGTTAAGAGTCTATAACTTTAATGTGTCTTTAATGGTTTTTCCCATTCTTTTCCCTTTTGGATCATTCTGCAGAACATATGAAACTTGCCTTTTAACTAGATTGAAAATGTATTAAGCTATGGAAATGTCACTAACTTTACCTTGTGGCTCTATATAATGGCAGGATGGTAGGCATAAAATTGCACAACGAGGATATGGCTTATGGTATTTGTGTCTTCTTGTTTTCTTGCTCTTTTCGTTTCTTTTTCCTTTCTCCCATTTCTTTCATATTACTCTAACTGATTTCAGTGGGGAAATTTAATATGTTCATATATATACACACACACACACATATACATGTAAGTTGTTTTTATAGAATAAAATTAGAAAATCAGATGAGAGCAACATTTTCATATTTCCATAAGACTTCTATATATTGTTTTCATCCAATGGGAAATAAGGCCAAATAACTATTGAACAAATATTTATTGAATACCTCCTGAATGTAACAGAATCAGCCCCAAATTCCCTGCCTTCATTAAGTTTACATTGTCCTGCTCTGTGGAGTAGAGATAAGTGGTATTACATTTTGAGGAATCGAATCCTATCTTGATTTGTTTTAGACATCTTAATTTTTGTCAAATTATAAAGCTTGTTGAATTCATTCTAATTTTTTCCAGATTGATAAAGAATACTTATTTTTTTGATTCTACATATGTTCTTTACATTTGTATCAGAAATGTGTAATGGCTTTGGCATTCCAAAATTAATGAAGAATGTGATAATCATAATAATCACATAACATTTGTGAATAGAATATGTATGCCATTGTATTTATAGTTCAATAGTTTTTAACATGGTGAGTAGTACAACCATTACTTGGCTAAAAGTGTTCTTAGAGATTATATAAGAAGATATAATGCTTAATACAAGTGATATCAAAAGATATTTAAGAAAATGCTTGGTAAAATACATGGTTTATTGTTATTAAAAGTTGGCTCTTTTTTTCCCCCCAGGAGAAATCTCAATTATTTTTCTAATGCTTATGCAGCTGCAGTTAGTGCTGTGGATCCTGATGCAGGAAATGGAGAACTTTGCATTAAGGTTCCATCAGAGCTATGGAAACACGTTGATGGTAAAGCACCAAGAATATATTGACTGCACACTAAAATCATGTTAGATTCAGAGACTAGACAGTTTTTTATATGAAAACTAATAATTTCAAAATTGTAAATTAACCAATTGAAATATACAGAACAGGTTGGGAGTTCTTTTTCTTGTTAAGGAAGCAAAAACAGGACAATCAAAGACTGTGATAAAAGCACCTCATTTCATTGTTGTTTTAAAAAATGAGATGGATAGAATAATTTTTCAAGATTTGAGAACCACACGATGTCAAATTAGTGTAGAATTATACCATTTTGTAGTAAGAAAGATCCTGAAAAATCATCTGGTTCAGTTCCTTTTTTTTTTTTTTTTTTTTTTACAGAATAATAATCTTAAGTCTAGTGAAAGAAAGTGACTTGCTGAAGTTGATTTAGCTAATTAGTGGTAAAGACAAATGTGAAATATAGGGTTCCTGACATTCATCCTGCATACTCTTTAAATCTTTGTTTTCTCTCTTGTAAAGTTACTGTCATTATAATCATTATACATAAGCTTCTGCCTACCTTTAGCCTTTAAAAAATTAATCAAGGCAAGGAAGTAAAACACTTTGTTTTGTTTTTGTTTTCTGTATGTGTGGGGTTGGGGTGGCATATGTGGGGGGATTACCCAATTTAGGGGATAGGCACAGAAGTTCATTATTACATGTTCAGGGTTTGGAGATGGTCTAGATGGTTGTAATGTTTGGGGGAAATTAAAAGAAATATTTCTTTAATCTTGTTATGAAAACAACACCTTTATTATGTAGAAATCAAACAAAAAACATAATAGTGCAGATTCTCAGGTAGTCCTCCCTACTCTGCCCCCCTACTTCTACTCCCCAGAGTCAACTAGGATTAACATTTTGTGGGAGAATATATTAATTAAGAGGAGGAAAAAACTTGAAAAGTAGGTTTGGGGATAGATTTGGAAGGCCAATGTGGGAGTTTTGAACTTTTTTCTTTAGGCATTACATATTGTCAGAAATGATTGAGAGGAGGATACGGCTTGAGCAGAGCTATATTTTGGGAAAATACTATCAGCAGTGATTAGAATTGACTGGAGGTAGGAACACCGATGGAAGCAGGCTGTTGAGTTAATATAGGCAGAGAGATGATAAAAACCTAAACTAGGGTAAGTAGTGTGATTTCTCAGATAAAATTCAACCTCCGATTTCCATTTTATGTTCAGCATTAAGTCTCTGCCTTTATTATGTAGACCACTGTTATTATGTATCAATGTGTATGTATATTTATTTGCAGAGTTAAAAGTCCTGAAGATACACATCAATTTTTCTTTGGATCAGCCAAAAGGAGGTCTTCATTTTGTAGTACCCAGTGTAGAGGGAAGTATGGCAGAGAGAGGTGCTCATGTTTTCTCTTGTGGGTATCAAAATTCTACAAGGTAGATTATAAAGTTTTCTATACTTTAATTAATTTAATTTTTAATTTCATTTTTTCTTATATATGTGTAATACATGCTTAGTATAAAATGATAAGTTTGAGCTTGACTCTCCAAACTTATACCTCTTCTAAATCATTTTCCATTAGTCAGTCCTTCTCAATCTTGTGTTATTTTCTCTCTTCCTCTCTCCTTTTCAAGTCTCCTGTTCTAAATTAATTGTCTCACTTGATTCTTTTTTTTAAGCTTTATATTGTAGTAAAACATGCATACAGAAAATTGCCCAAATTGTAAATGTGAAGCTCAATGAATTTTCACAAGTGAACAAACCCATATAATCCACACTCAGATCAAGACAAAGAACATTACTAGCATCAGAGACCTCTCTTACCACTTGCATTCACTACTTGCCTACTCAACATTCTCCTGCCCAACTATTCTGATTTCTGAAGTACCATAGATTAATTACACCTGTTTTTGAACTTCATATAAATGAATCATGTGTGTTATGCTCTTTATGTGTGGATTCTTTGTTCAGCATTAATAGTGAAATTTATCTAGAATGTTGTGTGTAATTATAGTACATTCATGCTCGTGGCTCTATAGTATATTACATGTTATTGAAATTTTATAATATGTGTATTCTCCTCAGATTAACTCCCCTAAACCAGGGGTAGGATTAGTTTTAGTCATAGTCTTGTACGCCTCAATATCAAGTACCTACCCCAGCCCATAATAAGACCCAATCTGAATTGATTAAAGTCGGATATAAAATATATATCTGACTTTACCAGTACTAAGTTTGAATTTATACAATGCATTACGTACTCCAAAAAAGCAATTCTCTAACTTATGGAATAAATTCTGA
>NW_012148030.1:1682861-1684683 GCF_000956105.1 Propithecus coquereli
AAAAAAAAAAAAAAAAAAAAAAGATGGGGATGGTAGTAGTTATAGGGCAAGGCCATTAAATATTTTTCAGTCATTAGTATTCTGAAAAAATTGAAAAGATTTATTATAATCTTGAGCTGTAATATTTTACTTCTCTAAAGTTATGAAAGAAAACATATTTGATTTATACAGTAAAACCTAAACCATCAGAATATTATTGCTCATGACTGACTTCTCAATGGATTCCATTTATAATGACTCACCCATTTTATTTTGACCATTGTATCATTTTCTCAGGAAATGAGGAAATTAAATGAAAGTAATTTCCCATAAAAAAACTAAGAACTCTAATATATAGTGTTTAAATCTGGCTTTCTTTTTGTATAACAGTTATTATTTTATTTTTGAATTTCACAGATAACTTGGAGGAGAGATAGAACTTATGTAGCCGTCTCTCAAATTTCATGTTTTTGAAATTTTATTGAAAATAAATTATAATCTGTAGATACACAAAATAGTTTTTAAAATTAGATGGTTTGCTAAATGCTGCTGATGTATAGGAGCAACTGGCACTTTCATATATTGCTGGTGGGAATGCAGAATGGTCCAGCTGTTCTGGAAGACAATTTGGCAGATTCTTAAAATGTTAAAACATATGTTTACCATATGACTCAGCAGTCCCACTTCAGGAATATTTATACTGCAGAAATGAAACTTATATTCACACAAAAACCTTTATACAAATGTTCATAACAGCTTTATTTGTGATAGCCAAAAGCTCGAAACAACCTAAATGTCCTTCAGCTGGTGAATAAACTGGGGTACAATGTATACAATCTAATACTACTCAGTGGTAAAATGAGCAAGTTGTTGATACATGCAACAACTTGGATGAATTTCAAAAACATTTCTGAGTGAGACAAGCCAGTCCCCGATGGTTACATTCTGTATAATTCCATTTATCTGACACACGGAGATAGTACAAGGGTCTTTTTTGTGGTGATAGAACTGTTCTATATCCTGATTATGGTGGTGGATACCTGAATCTGTACATAATGTTCAAATTTATAGATCTGTATACCACAAGAAAAAAAATTACATTTACTGTATGATAATTGAAAAAAAGATAGTTATATCTCACTTTATTGTGCTTGACAGATAATGTGGCTTTTACAGATTAGAAGTTTGTGGCAATCTTGTGTTTAACAAGTCTTTTGGCACCATTTTTCCAACAGCGTGTGCTCACTTTGTGTCTCTGTCACATTTTTGTAATTCTTGTAATATTTCAAATTTTTTCATTATTATGTCTTTTATGGTGATCTCTGATCAATGATCTTCGATGTTAATATTGAGATTGTTTTGGAGTGCTACAAATGGCACCTACATAAGGTGGCAAACAAATGATAATTGTTGTTTGTGTTCTGAGTGCTCCACAGACTGGCTGTTCCCCATCTTTCTCCCTCTCTTGGGGCTTCTCTGTTCCCTGAGACACAACAATATTGAAATTAGGCCAGTTAATAACCTTACAGTGGCCTGTAAGTGTTCCAGTGAAAGGAACAATCTCACATCTCTCACTTTAAATCAAAAGCTAGAAATGATTAAGCCTAGTGAGGAAGACATGTCGAAAGCCAAAATAGGCTGTGAAAGCTTGGACTCTTGTGCCAAACAGCCATGTTGTGAATACAAGGGAAATTTTTGTGAAGGAAATTGAAAGTGCTACTCCAGTGAACACATGAATGATAAGAAAACTAAACAACCTTATTTCATGATATCAGCTCCCATTTTGTTTTATTTTGTAAAAATCATCTTTATTCATTTTGGTATTGGCTTATTTGGGTTTTTC
>NW_012148030.1:1684733-1686323 GCF_000956105.1 Propithecus coquereli
TTGACTGCACACTAAAATCATGTTAGATTCAGAGACTAGACAGTTTTTTATATGAAAACTAATAATTTCAAAATTGTAAATTAACCAATTGAAATATACAGAACAGGTTGGGAGTTCTTTTTCTTGTTAAGGAAGCAAAAACAGGACAATCAAAGACTGTGATAAAAGCACCTCATTTCATTGTTGTTTTAAAAAATGAGATGGATAGAATAATTTTTCAAGATTTGAGAACCACACGATGTCAAATTAGTGTAGAATTATACCATTTTGTAGTAAGAAAGATCCTGAAAAATCATCTGGTTCAGTTCCTTTTTTTTTTTTTTTTTTTTTTGAGATAGGGCCTTGCTCTGTAGCCTAGGCTAGAGTGCAGTGACATCATCATAGCTCACTGCAGCCTCCAGCTCCTGGGCTCAAGCCTCAGCCTCCTGAGTAGCTGGGATTACAGGCGTGAGTCACCACACCCAGCCAGGATTTAAAATTGATTTTAGAGTTTTCTTAGACAAAAGTTTTTAAAAGTAGCTAATGAAATTAGCATGAAGGGTAAACAAGCATAGTATGGTGGGTACATACTACTAAGTTACTGTATAGTTCCTATAGGAAAACTGCAGATTTGGTTCTCATACTTCTGGTTGCCATAGCAAAGAGGGAAACAATGTTATTTATAAGATTCATAAGACACAGACAAAAATACAGACAGTTAGATGTGAAAAATGTCTCCTGTGGATGACATTATTTTTCAAGGGAACTTTGGGAAAGACAGATAGATAAGGTCTTTAGCATGCTCCTAGACACTTCATTTATCTTTCTTGTTTCCAAAAAACTTTCCTTCTTTAATGAACGAATAAAATTTCTAATAAAGCTAAAACAAATAATAGCAGTTTTGAAATTAAAAGTGAAATTTCAAATTCAGTGGTAAAATTTGATCTTCAGTACATAGAAGAATGTCCTAATACTCAAAGAAGTAATGTACTAGTTAATCACATTTTCTTCTTATTTGTTTTAAAGTGCCAGGCCCTCCTATTTTTGGTAGAAAGGGTATGCTTACATTGGTTGAGATTCAGCTCCTTTGAACTGTAGGAGGATGTAAGGAAAGGAAACGTTTAGATAAGAGACTACAGGGCATTTCTACCTATTTTATCCAACTAAATTTTAGCTGACTTGTTAAATTACCTTATAGACTTCCCTTTTTGGGGGGAGGGGGTGGTTTACTGTTGCTAGTAAAATGATTTCAGCACTTGAAATTTCTCCAAATATATTTTGTGTTTGAATCTTATGTTTTGTGTTAAATAGATATAGTTTGCCTCTGTCGAAGCTATGGCTCTTTGGTGTTTTTGTTTGCTATACTTCTCTCTTTTTAGAATAAAACCAGTGTATACTTTGCCAGAGAAACTGTTTCTGTGGATGGGTAGCTTATAGTGGCTGACATCTCTTTTTCCCCTTTGTTTCTCTCCTTTCTCCCAGATAGGCTTTGTCACTTTGAGAAACTGTTTTTATTTTGCTTGAAAAGTTTCAACTTTGAACCTTGTAATCAGTGAAATCTGCTAGGCTTTTTCATAGAAAAACCTGTTAAGGCAGATTTTTCTCTAAACA
>NW_012148030.1:1692993-1693559 GCF_000956105.1 Propithecus coquereli
AGTATGTTTTTTTTCCTAGAACTATTTAAATATTTACTGATATCTTCAGAAATTTGTTTTTTTTAAAAAAAAGAGTACTTCTTTTTCTTTTTTTTACCCTTCTTATTTCCCTCCCTTCTTTCCTTCTTTCTTTGGAACATTGCAAATTTAAAAGTTTTATGTCTTACGGTCAGGTCATTTTACCTTCACTGAACTTATCTTCTCACTTGTAGAATGGGATAATAATACTGACCCTTCATTCTCCAGAGTGTTGTTAGAAGCATCCAATGGGATAATGTATTCGAAAGTAAATGGTAGAACACAAAAAGTTAACAGTTATTATTAGGAAAAGATTTTTGAAATTAAAAGATCCTTTCATAGAAGGATCAGTTTCTGATTAACATACCAGTTTTTGATTAATGAGGCTTCTCTCCCCACTTTCCAAACAAGTTTCTTATATATTTTAAGGAAATCAATGGGAAACATTGTTTTTCTTGCTTTAAGTAAAAGTTACTAAGATTATGAATTTTAGCTAAATTTTGATAATTAGAAAATTCTTTGGGAGAATATTATGATTTTTCTCTTTT
>NW_012148030.1:1694834-1712785 GCF_000956105.1 Propithecus coquereli
GATTGAAAGTCATTTATATTTTTATATTTTCTTTAGGTCTGATGAATGGGTACTGAAGGGAATTTCAGGCTATATTTATGGACTTTGGATGAAGAAAACCTTTGGTGTTAATGAATACCGCCATTGGATTAAAGAGGTAACAACAGTGAGGTCCATTATCTACTAATAAGTCAGTAAGACACGTTAGTGTTCTCCTGATTTCCAAGTTTTGAGTCCTTTATTTTTAAAGATCGTAAAATACTTTGAAAACGTCAGTTACAAGTCCCTAATTTTTCCTGGCAAAACAGGAATCATTTTACTGAGAAGACTAAAGTATATTTTATCTAACTTCCGTTGTCAATGTTGGCCCCTAAAGATGTTTTTCCCCCTAAGGAAGAGACCATTTAATCTCCTTAACCATCAAATTGCTTGTTAGATATGTCTCAGCTCCTCATGAGTAATTTATAACTGTGATTCTAAATTTCTTTAGCTTTGTGACTCTGATAGTCTTTCCAAGCCTTATCTGTGTAAGGAGGGCAATGGATATCTACCACATGGATAGGATTGTGAGACATTATGCATGTAATGTGCATGGTGCTTTGCACATAGTATATGCTGCTGCCTAGTCCTTGCATACATTTATGTTCTCTGTCATTGTCACATCTTTCTCCTACGATTTAAAGCTTTGGCCAAAAAGAAAAAAATCAACTGTAGTTTGCTTAGCCCATTTTGGTCATGTACATGTATATTTTAATCATACCATGCTTAGCTTCTTCCTTCTCAGGTAGAATAATCTCAACTTTTAATTGCTTCATTGAACAAACCCATCATCTTCCTGCTTTTCTTATTTTATGTATTTTTATCATCCAAGCATAAACTCAAGTCAACCAAAAAGTTAAAAACTCTAAGCATCCTGTTAAACTTATGAAAAGATCTAGAACTGGAAGAGTCCATTCTTCATTTCAGAAACTATTAAAGAAAAGGAAAAAAATAGCAATACTTACAATGTGTCAGGCACTGTTATAAACATTTTATAAATATTAACAATCTTAATTCTCCCAACTATCCTGTTACTATGCCCATTTTATAGATGAGGAAACTGAGGTACATGGAGGTTAAATATTTGGTCAAAGTAGTCAATAAGTAGTAAGTAAGCAACTAGTAAGTAGTAGAGCAAATATTCAAACTTTTAACTACTTTTAACTACTTCACTATGCTGTTTACCACTTTTCTGTCCTGCATGTATATTATTTAAACTAGTCATGAATTTCCAACACAGTTGTGGTGATATCTTTTTTCACTTAAACCTTTTTTTTTTGCTTTGATTTATATCATACTAGAGTAGACTGGAAAAGTTTTAAAATGATGAATTTCTGACATGATTTATCCCGATTCCTTTTTACTTGCCCAAATCATACAGAGAAGGAAGAAATAAACTTGGAAGATAGGTCAGAGAGGTTGAGAAGAGCCATAAGGAAAAATTGCAGGTTCCTGGCCAGCCCTGAATTCACAAAGTAGAGAAGGCTTTTTGGCTCTTATCATTCTGCCAGCTTTGTAGTATGCTTCATTTATAAGAACTATCCAATTTATAGTTTTACAAATTTGTAGGTTTTATAAATTTATAATTCATAAGTACTCTCCAAATATATTTCACTTATTTTAAGAAATTTACATTCTGATTCCAGAAAATGAGAATTCACAGTTTAGTTCTAAAGTTTGATACATAAAAAATTTTACTTTACGAATTTTACTGACTCCTATTTTAATATCTTTTTTAGGAGCTAGACAAAATAGTGGCATATGAACTAAAAACTGGTGGAGTTTTACTACATCCCATATTTGGTGGAGGAAAAGAGAAGGATAAGTATGTTTATTGTTCAGAGATGATATGATAAACCTTGACTATCTGCATGAATTTACTTCATTCCATTTACAAGCTAAATAGTGTTCCACTGTACCTTGGAATTTATTTAACCTTTCCCAAATTACTGTTCATTGCTAAAGCTTATAAGCTCGTAAGGTTGGAAGTGATAAATGAAATATAAAAATAATTTTTCAAATATTGGGTTGATAAAATTTAACATGCCACATTTTGAAGGAAGTATATATAATACCACTTGTCATAGTTCATTTACCACATACTAGGTAATTTATAAACAATAGAAATTTATTTCTCATGGTTCTGGAGGCTGAGAAGTCCAAGATCAAGGCACCAGGAGAATTGGTGTCTGGTGAGGGCTGCTCTCTGCTTCCAAGATGGTGCCTTGTTGCTATATCCTCCAGAGGGGAAGAAGGCTGTGTCCTCACATGGAAGGGATGGAAGGGGAAGAGAGCGATCCTTTCAGCCTCAAGCCCTTTTATGAGAGTGCTAATCCTGTTCATGGAGGCGGAGCCCTCATAACTTAATCACCTCCCAAAAGCCACACCTCTTAATACTATTGCATTGGGCATTAAGTTTCAATGTGAATTTTGGAGGGGGCACCATCATTTAAACCATAGCACCACTCATACATTGATTGTGAGAGTATAATTTTATATTATGTTTTTGAAGGATAATTTGGTGGTACCAATCAGAATTTTAGAATGGGTAATTTTTATATCCAGCAATTCTTCTAGGTATGTGATCACATTAGAAATTATACTTTTGAATATTTCTTGTACAGAAATACTTGCACAAGTGTAAAAAGATATTCACTATAACATGATTTGGAATAGTGAAAAATTGCAAACAAATATTAACATATGTCATAAATTCATCTAGACTATATATTTCTCTTAATTTACTGATCTTTTTCATCATGTCAAAATTTTTAATATTTTTTTCTTAATTTTTTTTTTTTTTTTTTTGAGACAGTCTTACTCTGTTGCCTGGGCCAGAGTGCCATGGTATCAGCCTAGTTCATGACAACCTCAAACTCCAGGGCTGAGAGTAGCTGGGACAACAGGCGCTCCCCACCACACCCAGCTAACTTTTGTTTCTATTTTTAGTTGCCCGGTTAATTTTTTCTATTTTTAGTGAGACGGGGTCTCGCTCTTACTCAGGCTGGTCTCGAACTCCTGACCTCAAGCGATCCTCCTGCCTCAGCCTCCCAGAATTCTAGGATTACAGGCATGAGCCACTGCGCCTAACCAGAATTTTTAATTTTTACGTAGTCATTTTGGTCTTTATGTCTTGCAGATTTTGTATTTTTCTTTAGGAAAAATTTTCCCACCCTAAAATTATAAGAGAAATATTTTTCTTTATTTCCTCCAGTACATTTTTTTTTTTTTTTGAGACATAGTCTCACTGCATCACCCAGGCTGAAATGTAGTGGCATGATCATAGCTCACTGCAGCCTCGGACTCTTGGGCTCAAATGATCCTCCCACCTTGGCCTCCCAAGGTGCTGGAATTATAGGCGTGAGCCACCACACCTGGCCTCTAGTACTTTTATAATTGTTTTTGTTTGTTTGTTTTACATATGTAATCTGTCTTGAATGTATTTTTGTGCATGCTTCAATGCTGGGATATTGGTTGGAATTGCATTGATTGATTGTATTGATGAATTTGGGGAGAATTGAAATATTTACAGTATTGTGTTTTCCCATCTAGGAGCTTGGTATTTGTTTCCATTTATTCAAATTTTCCTATATGTCCTTTAGTAAAACTTCAGAATTTTCTTCCAGTTAAGTTTATTTTTAGATATTTCTTAGTACTAAGGTAGGAAGTTTTTGATGTATTGTCTTGATGTAGCTTTGAAATTTATTGTTTATTTAATAGTCAAATTTGTCATATTAAGTAAAGCTTCTTATTTTTTTTTAGTCCAGCTTCCCATCTACACTTTTCAATAAAGCATCCGCACACACTTTCTTGGGAATACTACACTATGTTTCAGTGTAAAGCTCACCTTGTGATGAGATTGATTGAAAATAGGATCAGTATGGAATTTATGTTACAAGTAAGTATTAAAGTTAAGAACTTAACAATGGTAAGGATCTGTTCTATATGTGTATAATCTGTATGCTACTCTGTAGAATAGGAGTCAGGGTATCAGGTTTATAGTTTGCCCACTAGGAGTAACCAGAGAATTTTTTTTTTTTTTTAAGAGACAGGGTCCCACTTTGTTGCCCGCCCAGGCTTGAGTGCAGTGGCTCAATCATAGCTCACTGTAACCTCAAACTCTTGGGCTCAGGCCATCCTCATGCCTCAGCCGCCTGAGTAGCTAGGACTATAGGAACCCATGACCACCACACTTGGCTAGTATTTTTGTGTTTTGTAGAGATGGGGTCTCAGTATGTTGCCTAGGCTGGTCTCTAAATCCTGGCCTCAAGTGATCATCCCATCTCGGCCTCCCAAAATACTGGGATTAAAGGCATGAACCACCGTGCCTAGCAATAACCTGTGCTTTTTATTGGGTTTCCTCATAGGTAGAATGGGTATCAATACCTGAGGCACTTAGCACATGATTTGAAGATAAAATTAGAATGTAGAGATGAAAGTAAAACCTATTTATGCATATGATTTTGTATTCTGCATTATATTAAGGATGAAATGCCATTTGGAAATACTTTCAGTAGAAAACAAACCAATCTAAAAGATGTTTACTTTTGCAATTGCTAAATTCTGGCATGTATTTTTAGCAAATTTTGGTGTAAACAGTTGCGATCTAATAGTTCAGATAGTGGAAAACAGATGTATTATAAGTGTGCAGCCATTTTTTCCATTGATAACATTCTTAGAGGTAGGTAAAAAACGACTTACATAATCTCTTGTAAAAGCATTTTAAGTTTGACCTTAAATTTCTTTAGTCCTTCTGTCCTTCACCTTGCATTTAAAATGAAGACCAGAAACATTAAATGAGAGATGGTCCATAGAGAACCACTCAAGTTTTTGGAGTGGTATAAATCCTAACAAGTATTATTAACTTTTTAATTTTTAGTTTCTATGTAAAACTCATAGCACATTAAATTATAGGTATTATGTATTGTTATTGTAATTCTTAAACACTATATTCTTAGTATAGTACGTCATTAACATTCATTAATGTTTATATGAATAATGGTTTTATATTCTTTGCATGTTACTATTGCTAGTATCTTTAACTAGAACAATCTATATAATAATTTATGAAATTATTGTCTTCTAGAATTGACTATAATAAAGTTATAGTGCAAACTGGGTATAGTATACAATTCCAAGCGATCTGTTATGTAAACTTACTAAATGATGCTTTTATCCTAATAGGTTTTCAATAAACTGCTAAGTCTGGCTAGTACTGCTTCATCACAGAAGTTCCAGTCACATATGTGGAGTCAGATGTTGGTTTCCACATCTGGGTTTTTGAAATCCATTTCAAATGTCTCTGGCAAAGACATCCAGCCTTTAATAAAGCAGTGGGTGTATCCTTTTTAATAGCAGTTCAACAATGTGGGGAAGGGAATTAGGTATGTGTATAAAAGGGGAAGATGGAAGAGGGCCTTTGAGGGTGTTAGAGGAAGTGTGAACTGTTGATATTTCTAATAGTAGAAATAACCATAAACTGTGAATCATTTTCTCTAAGGTGCCTACTGAACATTGAGGGACACACAAATGTATGTTTATAATTGTAAGATTTGGCTTATTTTGAAGTATTTCTTAGTATGTGAGTAAAGAAATAGGTTTGATGCTGGGTGAGGTAAATAATCCACCAGACAGGCCTGTAGGATTACTTGTAAAATGCAGTCGTCTGGTGACTTTTAGATGTGGTTAGAGGTTGGCACAACTTGAGTAGTATCTTGGAATTTTGCAATTTTTGCATTTTTCATTTCAAAACACTATTATATTAATAACCCAGTATAGTGGTTTTGCTTCTTTAAAAACTCAAATTTCTCAGTGTTTCAGAAATTTTATTTAAATCTGGGGAAGCATTTTTCATAATTCTGAATACTTTGCCACCTGGTTTACAGTGAAGTATGCTCTCAAATTCTGAACTGGTAGGAATGCATTTGAAAATTATTAATACTGAATAACTTATTTTGTTTAGTACATATTTATTTCAGTATGTAAAATTTCCTTTACAATTCTTCAGAGACCAGAGTGGAGTGGTAAAATTTTATGGAAGTTTTGCATTTAATAGAAAACGAAATGTGTTAGAATTGGAAATAAAACAAGATTATACATCTCCTGGAACTCAGAAATATGTGGTAAATGTTCTTTTTGAAGTGGCCTTTTGCACTGCTGTCTTCCCAGTTTCAATCTAGGAAGGGCTAAGTGGCGGGGTTACTACTTAGATGTTTCATAATGAGATTTTAAAGAGAATGAATTGAGAAAACATTGACTTTGTCAATTGAAGGGAAGAGGAGGTACAGCTAGAGATTTTAAGGGATTCAGATTCTCCCAATTTTCTCCATTCCCCCCTTCTTTGGCACTAGTTGCCTTTGTCTCCAAATACACATTTTGTGTAATATTGTTTTATATCTTGATATATAGCTATTTGTTCACATAAGCATACATATTGGTATTTTTCTATTACATCTTTTAGCAGTATTTTTTTTTTTCTTTCAAGGGACCACTTAAAGTGACAGTACAAGAGTTAGATGGATCCTTCAATCATACATTGCAAATTGAAGAAAACAGCCTTAAACATGATATACCCTGCCATTCCAAAAGCAGAAGGTAGGCATTAAATCATAACTATAAACTGAAAGTCCTACAGATTAAAGTGCCAAAATAAAATTTTGTTGTATACCTAATTTTTTAGGTAGAGAGCATGTTATCTAATATCTTTTTTCACCATTTTACTTCAAGTTAGCATTGCCAAACATTCTTTGTTTCCTTTATGTTTTGATGACATTTTTATCTTTAGAATTAAATAATTGATTTTTAAAATTTAGGTTTGAGAATCCTTATTTTGTAGGAAGGGAGAGGGTAAGGGGATAGAATGGAAGTTTGAGTCTTTGGATCCAGGAAAGGTTAAAGATGTACAGCTTAAGTTCATTCTTTGTAGTCTTGTTGGATTAGTATCTATAGGAATATTAGCAAAATTATGATTAAAGAGCTGAATATGTCATGAAAAGCCCCTGCATCTTATTTATTATGTCTCCTCTTCCTTCTCTGTATCAGCATGCCTCTGCAGAACATTCTTGATGTCTTTCAGTGGCAAATTGCCACTTTACTTCAAAAATGTCCAACAGTTCACCTTTTATTTAATGTATTTTTCCTTTACCACTTATTTAACTCAGCAATTAGTATATACTCTGAATAGTGAAAGATGAGAACATTTCTGTACTTGCTGGAGAAATAGCAGCATTTCAGGAACAGAATAGTTCATCTCAAGCAGATGAGAATGTCTATTAATTTTGAAAGACTTGAGAAAACTTGATTCTGAAATCTTTCTGTAAGTCTTACTCTGCGAAAATTCTTAATTCAGAGTGAAATCCCCATTTCTTTTTGTCCTGTCTACCTCAGAAATTGGGAACATCTGATTGCTACCCTTGGGTTTTTTTTCTCTATAATAATAGTGTGTCATTTGAGTATTCTTTGGTACGAGGAACACAGGAACACTTTGTTCTCTGTTTCTATTTTTCTCTGCCCTTCCTAAGTTTTTAGAACATTATCTACTAGGTTTTGTGAGATAGGAGTAATTTAGATAGGAATAATTGCTTTTGTGTTTGCTTATCTTAAATTTTGTGCATATTAATTAGTCTTACATCTTAATACTCTTAAGATGTTTTATTATTTATCGCTTCATTTCTTATGGGACAAAGCCTTGCACATGTGGCACACAGCTCAGAATTACTCACATCTCATTTCAAGCCCCATCATTTTTCCATTTGTTATAAAGGATTTCTTTACTGTTAGATTCTCTTTTCAATGTAAAATTGCAGCTACCAGTTCTTGGGAATATATGGTTTAAATTGATATTTAATTATATATTTCTGCTTAGTGTTAAAATTTGATCAGAAAAAGATTTTGATATTTACTGCTTTCCCTCCAGCTTCAAAATAGACAGATTGTGTTGTGTTTTAAATTTCATTACATTTGATATCTGTTTTTCCTTAGGATATCTTTCAGTGTTGTGTGAAATCCTTTGTTTTTTTTTTTTTCTTTTGAAAATATTAATTAAGGGGGTGTAATTGATTTTGTTACAGGATATCTTGTATAATGCTTTAGTCAGGGCTTTTGGTGTGCCTATCACCAGAATAGTGTTCATTATACCCAACAGGTAAGTTTTTATCCCACATCTACCCTCCTACCCTCTGAAATCCTTTATTTAAACTTTAGCTGTTCTCAGTCTCCATACAGAATTGGAAATCTCATAATTTTCAAACTCACTGTTCCTTAAATATAGGAATAAAAAGAAAAAAATCCCACTGATGAATGGAGAAGAAGTTGATATGGATCTTTCTGCAATGGAGTAAGTTAGTTAAATTTAAGGATACAGTATTTTCTGTATTCTCATTTGTCTCATTTGTTATGCTATATCTAAAAGTACGTAATTTTCCTCCAAATGAGTGCTTTTAAAACTTTTTAAAATAAATAGAAATCCTACGTTAAGAACAAGTTTTACATAAAGTCATAACTAATCAAAGAGATTAAGTAAGTCTGCCTTGGCCTAGGTGAAATTAAGAGGAAATTCATCACGGTTGTGGAGGTGGGCACAGGCAGCTTTTTTTGCTCTCTCTTGGCCTAGAGCAGTGCTTCTCACACTATAACACACATGTAAAATCACCTGGATATGTTAAAATACAGTTTCTAATGTAGTACTTCACTTGTGGAGCCTGGTAGGTTGCATTTTTCTCATGAGCTCCCAGGTGACACTGATTCTATTTGTCTTTAGAACAAGACTCCAGGGCACTTTGAGACTCCCTGTGTTTGCAGAACAATTTAAAAACCACTGTTCTAAATTTTATGTGGTAATATTTATTGATTCAGAGTGTTTTATTTTTATTTTATTTTTTTTTTTTTGAGACAGAGTCTCACTCTCTTGCCTGGGGCGAGTGCCGTGGCATCAGCCTAGCTCACAACAACCTCAAACTCCTGGGCTCAAGCAATCCTCCTGCCTCAGCCTCCCAGGACTACAGGCACGTGCCACCATGCCTGGCTAATTTTTTTCTATTTTTAGTTGTTTGGCCAATTTCTTTCTATTTTTAGTAGAGACGGGGTCTTGCTCTTGCTCAGGCTAGTCTCAAACTCCTGAACTCAGAACGATCTGCCTGCCTCGGCTTCCCAGAGTGCTAGGACTACAGGCATGAGCCACCACGCCCGGCAAGAGTGTTTTATTTTTAAATAAAATATGTTCAAACTTTCATATTTTGCCCATCCATTCTGTGCCTGTGTATTTTTTTATAAAACATCTATAATTATTTACTAACTTGGTTGCCAAATTATTGCTACTATTTATATACAGATTATGTTCACTGATCTTGCCCTTCAAGATCAGTGTTAATTTTAATTTTTCCATAGCAAATACTATGCCTATAGTAAGTACCCAGTAGTATTTGTTGAGGTGAATTAATATTATAGGTAGTATTGTTTTGATGAAAGTGTGGACATAGACTAAATTTTTTAAACTGTGCTTATTACTGTAAGAAGTACATGAGGATAAAGTTATGATATGCCTCCAAATTATGATTTTAGAACTTGCTGTTTGAAAAAGGTGATCATGACTCTAGCATTTTTAAAAAGCTTTAAAAATCTGAACAAATTATTTTAGTAAAATAAATGCTGTCTTAGTCACAGATTGATTTCCAATAAAGGGTGGTATTTATAGCCACAGTCAATTATTGAGGCTATAGAAAGTTAAATGAAGAAATTTGTCTCATTCTCTTTTTTCATATCACATAATCACAAATCAAAATCCCAAAAATAACATTTTCAGATAGAAAATGAACAGTTCAGTGTCCTTTGTGGCAACTGTTTTCTTATCCTTGAAGATCTTTTCAGCAAGATAGATGTAGATTAGGCACTGTGAGAAAGTTGAAATATATTAAACTTAATGAGAAGTTTGTCAGTGCAATTTAAAAAAATGATACAGTAAAACTCCAGGCAGCTTTGAATACTATATCTAAATTCTGGTTAATAAATCCTTTGTTTTTTTTCCTCTAAATATATAGATTATAAGTTTTCAAAGTTAAATAAAAAAGAAAATTTTATTTTCTTTCAGTGCGGATTCCCCTTTGCTGTGGATAAGGATAGACCCAGATATGTCAGTATTGAGGAAGGTAGAATTTGAGCAAGCTGATTTTATGTGGCAGTATCAGCTCCGCTATGAGAGGGACGTTGTTGCACAGCAGGAATCCATTTTGGCCTTGGAGAAATTCCCTACTCCAGCGTCTCGGCTTGCTCTCACTGATATTTTAGAACAAGAGCAGTGTTTCTACCGAGTAAGAATGTCAGCTTGCTTCTGCCTTGCAAAGGTGAGATTATATATAACAGAAAGGAAACAAGATGACTACTATATATACTTTTTAAAACCTCTGAAAATGAATTAAAATTCATATAGTCTTTAAATTTACTTGGTAGTTGATTCTTTGAAAGCTTTCGCCAAATGCTTTCAACAGGACTGTTTTGAAAGAAACATGTTTTGACCTGAAAATAGATATGCACAAAAGTTCTATAATTGTCAAATTGAGAAGTTAGATTTTAAAATCAAAGAAAATTTTTACCATTTTATTGAATTGCCAACCTCATTTTTAAAGCAAAGAATATATTTGGTAAGAAATTCCTTGGCTTGAGTGATATTTTACATTATAGTACATGAGATCAGTAATCTTAATTTTCTCAGTGTGGTAATTTTTTCCATTGATTTGGGCTTAGTAATCAATATTAGCAGTAAATAATTTAAAATGATAGGCTCTATAATTTAACATTCTAGAAAAGTTAATTTATTAGGAAAACCAAATATTTTTCTTTATATGCAAAAAACATGAAAGTTGAACAAATGAAAACCAGAAAGATGCAGACAAAATTTTGGCCAGAAATTATATTTTCCAGGTATTTAAAAAGCATCTTGATAATAGGTTCATTCCCATTTAGTGACTCTTGCATTCCTCACTTGTAAATTCGTTTGTCTTATGTTTCTACAAATTATAATGGTTTAGATTTGTTTTATTTTTAATGATAACAAATGAGTAGTTGAATTCCTATGTTCTCAGATATATGAGGAAAAACAATAATTTTCTTAGATAATCATTCGCTAAGGATATAATTTCATTGCTTCTATAAAGATCTTTGTGATCCTTGCATACTAAGATTTCAGCAGATCCATAAAGTTGTAGAATATGTTGTTTAAAAGTTAATTATAATTTCTTTCTTTTCAGGCATGTTTTTTATATTCCCTAAAAATATCAGTAGCAACATGTGGATTTTTTTGTAAAGCCTTAAATGGTAGCGCACTGCATTTGGCTTGTTTTTCAATTAGGGTAGATTGAAAAACCTTTAAAATCCATGGTGTTGTTTCTGTTTGATAAATTTAAAATATTAGAATTATATCTGCCTAAGTGAATAAAGACAGATTTTAATTCCAAATAGAAGTATTTTGCACACATTTTCTTAAAACGTAAAATACTGTAATTTAGAAATTGTAGTAAATAATTATAAGTACGCATAAGAATTTTTTTGGAGGGTGAATTTGTATATTTTCTTAAAAATGGTGATAAAATGCTAAATTGTATTAAATTTCTGAAAATTGAAATTGTTAAAAACTAATCCAGTTATAGTATCAGTAACTTTTAGAAAGCTGTTTATTTAAAAATGTTTGCAGTGGCGATGGAAATTATTTCATTTTCTAATGATTTGCAGATTGCAAATTCAATGGTGAGCACATGGACAGGACCACCAGCCATGAAGTCACTCTTTACTAGAATGTTTTGCTGTAAAACTTGTCCAAACATTGTGAAAACAAACAACTTTATGAGCTTTCAAAGTTATTTTCTACAGAAGGTACAGTTTATTTCTAATTCTCTCATGGTGGTTTTTATATATCTCAGTTTAACTTGGAGACTGTTCAAATAATAGGTGTGTTTACTTTCTTTGCCTTTGTTCTTTTTTTGCATCTAAAGTTTTTTCCAAAACTTTAAGTGATTGTTCATTGACTTTATGATCTCTATATAAGTAACTCACTGTCCGTGTTAGTACTAAAGTGAATAGAAATGGTTAATTTGCCTTTTTGGTCGATTACGTGGGGTATGGAGAGGCGATTAAGCCCTTCTGATGGCAGTCCTTCTAGAATGTGGACAGCACATCTGAGTCCATAGAGCTCTAGTTTTAGTCCTAGCTCTGTTACTCACTAGCAGTTTGCATCATGGACAAGTTTCTTAACCTTCTAAGCTTCAGTCTACTCAACTATAAAATTTATCTTTTTTAGAATTAAGATCAAGTATGTAAAGTGTTTTATACTTATTACGTAGTAAGTTTTCTGTAGATGGTAATTTAGCAAGTAGTGATGTGGAATGGCTAGAGTCACTATTTGAGGAAAGGATATGGGAATGACAGGCTGGTTAGCATTTGGGTGATTTGGAAATCATTTGTGTAGTTTTTTTTTTTTTTTTTTTTGAGACAGAGTCTCACTCTGTTGCCCTGGCTAGAGTGAGTGCCGTAGCGTTAGCCTACCTTACGGCAACCTCAAACTCCTGGGCTCAAGCGATCCTACTGTCTTAGCCTCCCAAGTAGCTGGGACTACAGGCATGCGCCACCATGCCCGGCTAATTTTTTCTATATATTTTTAGTTGTCCAGATAATTTCTTTCTATTTTTTAGTAGAGACGGGGTCTCGCTCTTGCTCAGCCTGGTCTCCAATTCCTGAGCTCAAACGATCTTCCCGCCTTGGCCTCCCAGAGTGCTAGGATTACAGGCGTGAAGCCACCGCGCCTGGCCTTGTGTAGTTTTTGGAATAATTTAATAATAATGATAGCAGAGATCAGATTAACTAGATTGAACTAGAAAGGAAGAGTGAAGTTGAAGTAGAGAAAACTAATGAAGCCTATTCTTTCATGATTTTAGTTGAAGAATATGAGAAAGGTGACTATGTTGAGGATAAAGCAAGGTTGATAAAAGGACCTTTTTGATTTGTTTTGTACAGAGGAAAAAGAAATTTGAAGCATGTTTGGCACAGTGAAGAGGGAAAGAGAGAATAGTCAAGTGGGAGAAAGTAAATATAAAAGAGAGAAGAGGGACCAAGTTCTGGTGTTAGTAGTGGGTAGGGCCCAGTAAGGAAGTAAATTTTAGGAAAGATAAGAACATACCTTTTTCGGAGGTGGTTAGAATGCAGATTAAAAACAAGTGAAAAGATAGATGTTGAGGGGGGTGTTGGGCAAGCTGAAATTTATGTATGATAGAAGGAAAAGTAAAAAGAGTGCACAGCAGCATTGGGGGGGCCTGTTAAGAGTGGAAGTCATGATATATTTATAGCAAATTTATCAGCAGGACAGATTCAGGATGATCCAGGTTGGAGAAAGGTTATACTGGTATGATCAAAGAAGTCTGTGGCATCCTATTATTTTATTTTTAAGAACTGAACATTGGATAGTACTTAAAAGTGTTGCTCAACTCTGTATCGCCGTTTCACTAATTTATGGTTTGGAAACAAGTTAATTTCTGTGTCTGCTTAATACATCCCCTTCATTATGCCCTTGTGCTTCCATGTACCTTAGATCAATGTTTCAAATTGGAGTTGTGAACCATTAGTGAGGGGGTCATGAAATCAATTTAGAAGTTTGTGTTCGTTTTTTAAAATAAAAGAAAACAAAATAGGCAGTATCTCGGTGCTTCACGTGTGATGAGGGTAAGTATAAGGCTTTTTTGGTTTTATTTGTTTGTATACATTGCATGTGAAGTGTGTTCATGTATGTTAGGTTGAGTTATAAAGTGTATTTTTTACTCTGAGTTGCTGTCAAAAAAGTTAAAAAGTCAATGCTTTTAGACCAATTTACCTGTTATATAATACTTCTAGTGGGCAGGAAAGAGAGAGAGAGGATTGGTGCCTAAATCAAACTTGAGTTCCAAAAGGGCAGAATAAGGCATAGGACACATATTTCTATGGAAAAGAGCCTTTCCCTCAGTTGTTCTTATAGCATTAACGTTGACTATTGTTGTTGCTCTTGCCTCTGTTCCTTTAGGCAAGCAAATGAGCCATCTTCCTTTCTGACCTTCAATTTAGAGGGTGCAGTTATTTTGAGTAAGAGTGGATAGTCCATATCTACCCATGTGCTAAGGACTAAGAAGTCTATTCATCTGCGGTTCTGCCTAGAATTTAGTTAGCTGTGTTTTACTGATGGAGTTAGCACTGTGTATGAGTCATGTTTCTACTTCCGTTGAAAAGTTACCTATGAAAATTTGGAAAGGAGAAAGTTAGGTTGGATTTCAGATAATTTGCCATTTTTCCTTGGATTGAGATTTGGGTGTTGGGAGAATCAGTATGTTCTAAGACTGATGATTGAGCTCTACCATATGCCACATGACTCTAGCTACTGTATCATTTAATCCTAAAACTGGTTGTGAGGAAATGAGGCTTCTACTCAGTAAGCAACTAGCTAAAGACATCTACCTTAGTAGGTAGTAGAGTTTGGAGTTGAATATTGGTTTGTCTACTGCTAAAATTCATACCCTTTCCACCAAATCACATGGAAGTGAATTTATACAATTTAGATTATGTGTATTTCCTCCACCAAATGAGGACCAAGACACATGGCCTGCAGAGTGTGTCGTCATGCAGCTCTGCCCTTGGTTTCCTGCCCAGCTCTTCTGTTAGGCTTTGAGATTAACATTCTCAGTGGAAGGGGGTGGGGGGTAGAAGGATAAGGCTCCATCCAGATACCTGTGTCAACCACAGAGTAACCCTTTTCTGTATATATTTCAATGGATTGTAGTAATGAAAATGGAAAAGTTAGGTTATGTCTTTTTTTTTTTTTTGTAGACTATGCCAGTTGCAATGGCTTTATTAAGAGATGTTCATAACCTTTGTCCCAAAGAAGTCTTAACATTTATTTTAGACTTAATCAAGTACAATGACAACAGGAAAAATAAGGTAAGTTACTTTTCTTAATATTATAAAACCACCCAGTGATATTTTGTTTTTAAAGATCTGTTTAGTCTACAAAATCATAGTTGAGTCCATGGTACTTGAAACGTCAAAGGATAGAAACATATAAACATGATTTATTAGCATAACCAGTAGATGAAAACCAAGATTAATTGGTTTTTAAATGTTCCTCAAGCCTCTTATAGTGTGGAGATAGTAGTGTATCAGATTTTGGGGAGCCAGCTAAAACTTCTTTTGCTCAAGTCTGATGGCACAATTTTATTTTTATTTTTATTTTACCAAATGATACTGAGAAAACAATTCCCAGTTGGAATTAACTTGTTTATTGATGAATTTGATTTTTTTTCTTTTTACCATTGTGTGTTTTTATTCATTTATTTAGCAAATAGCTATTGGATGCCATGCTTCAAAAGTTATTTCACCTTTCTTGTTAGCAGTCTAACAATCATTAAATGTTTTGAGAATATATACTATGCTAGGTAGTGTACCATGTTAAATATTAATAGAAAGAAAAGATGGTTGATGTCTCCATTTAATCATTAAAAATTTATTGAACAAGTGCTGTATGTTAGTCTGATTCTGGGCCCTCAAGGATGCAACCTAGTAGGGCAATCAGACAAGCAAACAGTTAACAGTCAAACGTGATAATTCCTACAATGGAAGTATACACGATTTCCTGGTACAGTCATCTCTCAGTATCCATGGGGGATTTGTTCCAGGACCCCCTTCAGATACAAAAGTCTACAGATACTTAAGTACCTTATATAAATGGTGTGTAGTATTTGCATATAACCTACTCACATCCTCTTGTATGCTTTATATCGTCTCTAAATTACTAATACCTAATACAATGGAAAGGCTATGTAAACCGTTGTTAGATGGTTGAATTCATGGATGGAGAGCCTATAGAAGTGGAACGCATGGATGTAGAGGGCCGACTATAGTGCCTACTTTCAAGGATGTGGGGAGAAAGACTAAGGGAAGTTTTATATTGAGGTAGTGACCCTCAGCCTAAGTCATGAAGATGAATAGGATTTTCCCAGAGTATGAATAAAAGCAGTCTAGAAAGGTTATTCCAGATGGAAGGAACTGTCCATACAAAGATATATGTAACTCTTAGGATAATTCAAATTGATGAAAAGGTTAATATAACGTTGCAACAGTAAAAAAAAAAGTCACAGACATGTTTATTAAAAAATGATTGGTAATGAAAATCAAGAAAATTAATTTTGCCTCTTTAAGTAACATTCAAATACTTTAAGCTTAAAAGTCTCCTTAAAAAATAAGTGCTTCAGAAGAATACATTAAGAATACATTATAGCTGATTTCACTTTTTCTTGCTATTTTTGAATAGTGTTGACTTCCTCTTTGATAGGGTCTGTGATCATTGGTCTCTTCCAGAACACTGTATACACTAGGGACATAAGAGTCCAAGGATATTCTTTAGTTGCCTTTGTCATGGATCCAACTTTTTTTAATGAGTAGCAAGCTCATCTAGGCAGACCCATTTTCAGAAGCATATGCTTTATTTTTTCATTACTGTTTTGCTTAAGTGGCTCAGATTTTTGTGTACTTTAACACTAAGTTAGAATAAAACAAATAAAATTTCTAATTAGAAATTTCATTTAGTGCTTTATTTCAATCAATACTTAGCTGCCTAAGTTGTACCCAAGGAAATTTTATGTAATGGACTGTGTAACTGGTTGTATTTCTCATTATTTTCCTTAAAAGTTCTTAATTTCAGGACCATATGATAGGTTTTTCAGCTATCAGTCTTGAAATTGTATTGGCCTACTCATAGGAAGCCCTCAAATATACCCATAAAACATAATTACTGTTATTTTTTTTATTTGAATTACTATCTGATGCTTGATTTGGGGATTTGACTCCCAAATCATAGATTGTTATTATTAGTTTGAGACAGCATTTGGCTGTGTTGCCCAGGCTGGAGTGCAGTGGCGTGATCATAGCTCACTGGAGCCTCAAACTCCGGGGTCAAGAGATCCTCCTGCCTCAACCTCTTAAGTAGCTAGGACTACAGGTGTGCACTACTGTGCCTGGCTAATTTTTCTATTTTCTGTAGAGATAGAGTCTTGCTGTGTTGCTCAGGCTGGTCTCAAACTCCTGAGCTCAAGTGATCCTCCCGCCTTGGTCTTCCAAAGTGCTAGGATTTCAGGTGTGAGCTAAAAGTCTAATCAGTTTTTATAGTTACATGCTGTAAATTAAGCAGTTTCATAAGACTAGCACCCTGAGGATACTAAGGATAGCATAAGTGGAAATAATATTAATAACAACAGTAACACTAATAATAGCTTCTTGTGTGTTCCGTGCCCTGTACCAAAGCATGAATAATTTAATGTAATCCTCACTAGACCTCTGAAATAGGTACTATTACTATACCAATTTTCATGTGAGGAGGTTGAGGGTTATAAAGGTTAAGAGATTTACCCAAAGTCATGTGTACGAGATAACCGGGAGTCAGATCCAGATCTGTCTGATATCAAAGTTTGTTCTCTTAAAAATTGTGGCTGGGAGAAAGAGGTTATATTGTCATTTAAAGATTCTCAGATTAATGAATTATATAACTATCAAAAAAGATGTGATTGGGTGGGTGTCTAAGAATACTTCATTGGTTAAATTATCGGTTTTTTTCCCTTTTGCTTTTAAAGTAGCTTGCTTCCAACCACAAATAATTTTTCGTAGAGGGCTTTGGTTAAAAAGAAAGAGAGTCACACATAGATACAAAGTTTTTATAGTCTATGAGAAGAAATGACAGATTTTCTACAAGTAAAATTAAATTAGAAATATAAAAATCTAAATCCTAGAAAAAAGGTGGGACTTAGGGAAAACATTTTTGACATCTTATTAATTAGGCAGGAGTATGAAATTCAATATTGTGGATGAATTCGTTTTCAAGTGACTAAAACTTAATACTTTTAAACCTAGGTATTAGCAATTTTACATGAAAATCTTTT
>NW_012148030.1:1714948-1719396 GCF_000956105.1 Propithecus coquereli
TGATTCTACCAAGCACAGATAAATTGTTAGTATTTGGAGAATGTCCTTCTAAAATGTCCCTCTATAACTATATAAATTTTTAATTACCTTGAGGTTATATTTTATGTATTGTTTTTGTATTCTGTTTGTATTGTAAATAGTTTCACATGTCATCAGAAATTCTTTATAAGCCTTATTTTTTATGTCCGCATATTCTTTTATTTCATTAAATATAGTATAAACATTTCTTAGCCTTCTTTTAAGATGACATTTTACTTCTATCTGCTTCTTTATATATGGCTATTAAAAAGTTCTGCTTATTTCCTTAGGCATTTGCTAAAAGTTGATTAGTGATTCAAACATAGTTTTAACCTTCCATATATATATAGTGAATATATTACTAAAACATTTGGAGAAAGTACTTTATTTAAATTATATTTTATGCTAAGTACTTTTTTCTGAGGAGTATTCTTGTTATAATTATACTTGAAACTTTGAGTTTTGAAATTTGTTTTAATTTAGATACTGATTTTGAATTTTTATCATTGCAAAAATTTAATGCAGTCATGCAGCACTTAATAGGGATATGTTCTGAGAAATAAGTAAACGATTTCATTGTTTGTGCAATTATCATAGAGTGTACTGACACAAACCGAGACGGTACAGCCTGCTACACACCTAGGCTATATAGCCTATTGCATCTAGGATGCAAACCTGTACAGCATGTTATTGTACTGAATACTGTTGGCAGTTGTAATACAGTGGTAAGTATTTATGTATTTAAACATATCTAAACATAAGAAAGGTACAGGAAAAACACAGTATAAAAGATAAAAAATGGTACACCTGTATAGGACACTTAACACACTGACTGCAACACTAGAAAAAAAATTTTTTTGGCCAGGCACGGTGGCTCACGCCTGTAATCCTAGCACTCTGGGAGGCCCAGGTGGGTGGACCGCTCAAGGTCAGGAGTTCGAGACCAGCCTGAGCAAGAGCGAGACCCCGTTTCTACTAAAAAATAGAAAGAAATGATCTGGACAACTAAAGATATAGCCGGGCATGGTGGTGCATGCCTGTAGTCCCAGCTACTTGGGAGGCTGAGGCAGAAGGATCGCTTGAGCCCAGGAGTTTGAGGTTGCTGTGAGCTAGGCTGAAGCCACAGCACTCTAGCCCGGGCAACAGAGCAAGACTCTGTCTCAAAAAAAAAAAAAAAAAGAAAAGAAAAAAAATTTTTTTTCTTGGGGGTAACAGTGTTTTATTACGAAAATAGAATAAAAAGTTCAAAAACAAAATGATCCTTTCTAATTTAATGAAAAATTTATTATTTTATTGTTTTCTGTGTGTGAGTTATGTGCAATTAAATTGTCAGTATTAATTGTAACAATAAGAACATCAACAAGTCAGATTTTCACAAACCAACTGCAGGGTTTTGCCTGTACATATTACATGTTACTCATCACATAACATGTATGCTACAACATGGCAGCATGAGTTGCCTGCGCACCACGTGGCTCCCAATGTAAAGAGACATGTGAGTTACATATGCTTCATAAGGCACTGGGCTCAAAACTAGTGTGAGTTAAATACAACTCACAGGGCAGTTAATCTGCTAAATGGTGCTTGCAGGACTGGAAGTTGCTGTAGGTGAGCCAGTATGTGAGTGATGCATGAATGTAAAGGTCTAGGATATTACTGAACATTACTGTAGACTTTATAAACACAGTACAGTTAGGCTACACTAAATTTATAAAGAAAATATTTTTTCTTCTATAATAAATAAATTTTAGCTTACTAGATGACCACTGTTATGTACACAGTCCATCATTGACCAAGACGTCTTTATGTGGTACATAACTATTACAGAGTTGAAAGTGGATTCAAATCATATCAGTTTTTTAATTTATTGCCACAAATGAACCTCTAATACCTGGGAAACAAATTTGATTCATAATATTCAGTGAAAGTAGTTAACTGAAGTACATTTTTTCCCCCTAGTTGTTTGAGAGCTATTCGGGTGCTTCAGAAGAATGGACATGTGCCAAGTGATCCTGCTCTTTTTAAATCTTATGCTGAATATGGCCACTTTGTGGACATTAGGATAGCAGCTTTGGAAGCAGTTGTTGACTATACTAAAGGTAATACTTTAGAAACAGATGCTGTTATTATTTTAGAAAAAGTATTTACTTTTTAAAGCCAATCTTGGTTATTGGGTTTTCTTAGTATGTAAAATACAGATATTTTAATTTTAAATTCTTGACTCACTGATTCAGAAATAATTTCAATAAATACAGAGTTCACATAAGATTTAATAAATGAGGGAAAAGAATAAAATTATAGTTATCTTTGGCCTTTCCAAAAATTCAGTGTATCATCCTATATCTTTAATTGCTTATTATTTTTAGAAATAGGAGAAGATTTAGGGGAAATTTTTAAGAAGGATTAAAGAAAACATCTTATACCTGTGTAAAAATTTGTGTCTGTGAAAGTAGAGCAACAGACTAAATAGGAACTTCAGGAATTAGGCAAGGCTTCATGAATATGGAAAAACATAAGTAAGGCCAAAAAATGGGTAATAGAACCCACATACAAATATATACCCAAAACATTTTCAAAAATTTAGAGGAAGAAAAAGATAAAGAGTTAAAAATGTAAAAAAAAAAAAAAGAAAGAAAGAAAGAAAGAGTCTTGAAGAACAGAGCAGGTGGAAGAAAGCAGTAATCCAAGAAATAATAGAATACTCTGAGAGAGTATGAGTGGAGCTGACTTAAGGTAGATTCTGATGAAACTTTAATTTTTAAGGTTAAGGAAAAATGTGTAAGTTCCTAGGAATAGCAGAACCAGACTATCGTACAAGGTAAAAGAATAGTGGCATCTGAATTCTTTAGAACATGAAGAGTCAAAAGACAGTGAACAAATAAATGGCTATGTAATGTTAGGGAAAATTATGATCCAAGACTCTCTACCTTGCTAAGTTGTTCCTCCTGTAGCCTGTGGAATTACAACTACATACCCTATGTAATATTCTTAAAAACATAACTCCCAAAGATAATTTTCAACTGACCTGGATGTAGTCAAGATTGGTGAAAGTATACAATGAGCAATTATAAGTAACCAAGCCTATAAAATAGTTAAACTTAACTATTTGTTAAACTGGTTGTAAAATTTAATGCACATTTTGAAAATAATCTTTTAAAAATAATATGCAAGTTGAAGGAATATGTAAATATGATTTACATCTAAAATCCCAGATGATAGCACTAAAATATGGCAAGAGCAAAGAAATGAAAGCACGCTAAACTTCTTGTCGGACTGTGGAAAAGGGAGGAAGGGGTGAGAGAAGTTCTTTAGTAGATAATGGTTCATTTAAAAATGTTAAGTAGAGGAAAGTGTACTTAAATCTTGGTAATTTTTTTGTAAATTTCAGTAGAAATGCTTGTTTGCAGTCAGAAAATAAAGAAAGGGTAATAACAATATAATGTGTATGTGCTACATGTTGGCCTAAGTTCAGGAAGGACTGTCATTCATTCTTTTTTACTGAAGGTTAAAATATCCTTTCTTGTAAGAAATAATTGTGAAAATAGTGATTTTGTTGTTCCTATTAAATGAATTTCTTGGCAGGAAAAAGAGTGTAATTCTTTGTCAGTCTCCATTTCTATTTTGGAGTTTTACCAATTCATGAAATCCAAAGTTTTGAGATCTATCAAATATGCCAGTGCTCTCAAACTTCTTTCTCAAGATATATGAATGATATTCAGTGTCTCATAGATATGAAAAAAATTTCATGAATACTACCTGAAATGAAATAGAATACTAATATTATAATTTCCAATAGAATGCTAAATTGATAGGCATAATTTAATCAATTGGTATTTAAATGCGAGCTATGAATCCAGACTTTAGTTTTGTTAAATTATAAGTTTAAATATTGGTGCTCAAATTACAAAATGGAAGAAATGAAGAATATTGGGAATAAAATTCTGAAGACAAAGCGTTTTAAATCATGAAAGCAAAACTTGTTGAAAGGTGAATGAAAATATTAATAGCTAATTAGTCATTTTGTGTAAATTATGTTCATATATGTTTATATATGAACTATTTTACTATTTTTATAATTGCCTTTTATATTATACTGAAAAGTTAAGCCTGCTCTTTAATCTTAAATGGAAGAAGCCACATGAGCAAAAACATTTGATTGGGTGCCATAATTTAAATATCTAGAAACATAGGGGAGGAGTATTCAAGGTTATGGGGTTGGCTTTTACTAAGAATTGGATTTCCTCCTATTCTTAAGAGTTGGGTTCCTTCCAATTTTCATGCTTTACGTGGTGGTTTCAGAACTGTTAGGGTGATTTCAGGGGCAGGGAAATTACGTAAGAAAATGTAAGAGCTTGCCTACAGCCTTCGCTCTGAAAATCCAACCAAGGCAGAGTCCTAAATATTAAGTGTAAACTCCTGGCTTGTTACTT
>NW_012148030.1:1720881-1725078 GCF_000956105.1 Propithecus coquereli
AATCTAAATAATTGTTTCTTAATACTATTTTGAAACTGTTAAGGTTCATTCTAATTTCAGAACACTGTTATTTACAATCTGTACTGAAATCTATTTAAAGATTTATTTTATGATTATTTTTAGCATATTTTCTTCTTAATTGATGTGGTTCATTTATATCACCATTAGAGAACCTCTTGGGTTTAACCTAGTATCATCTAACACATAGTTTATACTTAAAAAAATATTCTCAATTTTGCAAGGAAATACATTGTTATGGACATGTCATGAACCTGTACTTTCTCAAGATTTGCTTAAGGTCTGTTCCAGATGTCCGAAGCATGTGCTTATTGTGAATTTTTATATTTAACCTCTGAAAAATTAAGCAGAGGATTCTGTCTTCTCTTATCTCTTTTTAGTATTGTTTTGAATCTGTAGTTATTTATGTACATTTCCTTGTAAAAGCCTTTCTTTTATCACCTAAACTTATTTCACACAGTCTTAAATTTCAGAACACTAAAGGACGTTAACAGAATTCACATCTTTTAGTTTACAGATTGCAGCCAAAAGGGGTTAAATGATTTGTACTACAGTCTAGCAGTTCCACTTTCCTCCCTTCTCCTTCTCAGTTACAAATCCAATTTGATGTTTTACTGCCAACAAGTATAAAAATTTCTCCAATTCACTTTTTTTAAAGTTTTGCTAACCTCCATAAGAGTTACAACTTAGTTTCTTTCTTTCTATATCCAATATTCCAATTACTCATGAGTTTTGAATTTCTCAAACTTAGAGCTGGCTTTTTTATCCTTCACTAAATGCTAGAGTACTGCTATCCCTTTCTTCTTTCCTTTCTCTATCCTCTTTTTATGATGTCTTCTACTTATAGCATCAGATGTTTTATTTTTCAGATTTTGGTTTTAAAACATTGCCCTATTTTTCGGAAGACTCCGTAATGTATTCAGCTACTCTCTCATGAGACAACTCCCTGTAGTAGAGTTTAACGGTTACCCTCTATAACAATACTTTTCTTAATCAACTCTTCTCAACCTCAGCTTATTCTGAGGAAGCCTTTTTGCAATCTCTGTATTTCAAATGCTTCTGTACACTTCCATGCTTTACAAAGATACTATAACAATAAAGTTTGCATTCATTTTATTATCTCAAATGTAGACTTCTTGGCCTACATGTGATTTGGTTTTTTTTGTTGTTGTTGTTCCATTTTAAGATAGCAGAGTGGAATGTTCATTTTAGAAAATGGGGTGGGAAAGATTGAGTCAGGTTTTAGAAGATTTCATTGCACAGTAAAATGATTTTAGAACAAGCAAATCCATCAGGATTTTTTAGTGAAAAAACAAGTAGTAAATATTCAGGATGTAGTATGGTATCTTTTGAAATAAAGCTAAGCTAAACATAAAACTAGACTAGGAAGGAAGAATTACAGATAATTTCTAAATATTTTACGGCATCTCCTACTCATAGCGTCAGTCAGCAAAGGATCAGCAACAATTTAATTGTTTTTTTAATCTTTCAGGCATAAGATTCTAAACATGTTGACTAAGAACCCACCATTTACTAAGAACATGGAGTCTCCCTTATGCAATGAAGCCTTGGTAGATCAACTTTGGAAACTAATGAATTCTGGTGAGAGAGCAGTGATTTAAAAAAATTTTTGTATTATTAGTGTATTTCCAATATTTCCATTTTACAACAGGTTTTCAACTCAGTAGCATTTAAGAACTGAAGTTAAAAAGTTTTTGTCTTGTCTTTTTTTTTTTTTAAAGTGGCGTGACATACCTTCACAGTGGTGGCTGTGATAACATTTGTTAACGCTATACTCACTTTGCTCCGCAGGGTGGTTGAGGAAACAAAAATATTAATTATGTGAAAGTATGAAATGGTTGAAGGGCTATAAACAGGAACCTGCAAAGTATTATTATTTTTATTTCAGAAAGTCACAAAGGAGTGAAAAATAAATCTTCCGACCTCTTTTCCCTAGGCACTTAATGGCCTTTCCCAGAGGTAACCAATTTATTCTGTATCCTTCCAGGGGCAGTCAGTGCATGTAGAATAACATATAGCCTGTATTTTTTAAAAAGTACTTATTGTTACTGTTCTGTACCTTGGAGATCATGGTATTTCATTATAGTTTTAATTTACATTATATGAGTGAGGTCAGGAGGCAGGATAACAGTGCTTAGGAGCACTAGCTCTGGAACCAGTTTGCTAAGGGTTGAATCTTAGCTCAATTATTTACTGTCTGTGTGACTTGTCTAAACTTTTTTCATTTATAAAATGCAGGTGATAATGATATCTACTTCTACAAACTGATAATTAAATGAGTTAGTATTCGTATAGCTCAAGTGGCTCATACTAAATACTTAAAAAGTTGTACTAGCATAGTGATGGTATTATCATTATGCTTCTCAATATTTGAGCTCTTTGTATTCCCTTTTATGTAATTGATTCCATTCTTTGCCTTTTTTATGTAATTGGATGATTGGAAGTGTTACATATATTTAACGAAAATTTGCCTTATGTCTCTGATAGGTTGAAATTGTAATACTGGTTTTCATTTAAAGATACAATCAAAAGCTAGGCTGAAATACATTTTGCTTAAAGATAAATGAAGTTATTACAGATGGATGGTGGGGAAACAGTGGGTATTCATTCAAATATTTTTAAGTTTTGAGTGTGTCACTTTATCTTCTCTCTAGAATGTTGGAAAATAACTTGTCCTGCCTATCTTGTTAGTGGCTACTTCACTGACTCACAATTGAATATCAAGTTCTAATTATTTTATTTTATTATTTAGTTTACTAATACTGAGGTGCTAAGCAGCTATATAACTTCCATTTTTCAGTTTCATAATAGTGCAATACCCCCAAGTAAAGGCACCATAGTAGATAATTTTGATGAAGTATAATAAAATTGAAAATAGTATGGCTCTTATTCTCAAGGTCTTCAGAAAACAACACATAAACCAGTTTATACTGATATTGCTAAATTATTTTTCTAATGTTTTCCCTAATTCCTAGAAGAATCATTGCTGCTATTTACATAATGTTTTATATTTTGCTACCTCTAGGGTTACCTTGAAAGATACTATTATTTCTGTTATTTAGGTTCAGGGGTTGTTATTTAGGTCCAGTTAAGAAACTTGTAAAGGATCATGTAACAGTTAACATGTGGCATACACTCTACTGTGTTGAACATATTCTTAACAAGAATACATGATTTCTTGAGCATGATGGATAACATATTTGAGGAAAGTATAGTGAACTACTAAGAATTATTTTATTACCTTCTGAGGAAGATTTGTTTGGACAAAATAAATATGTGTTCAAGATTAATGGGATCATTTCTGTGAAATATTTGAAGCCCATCGGAAGGTTTTGATTATACAAATTCCAACTCTGACTGATGTTTAATATTTAACTTTGATAGTGTGCAATGTAGTACAGTTACTGCTTTGATTTAGAATTCTCTGTGCCGATAATCTAAACCAATGAGATCAGTGAGGCCATAGTCATAAACAATTTATTGCTTGGTTTTTTAGAATTATAAATAAATAGGAGCAGTATGAACAGTGGGAATGGCATGAATAATTGGGAAGATTTTTTCAAAAGAATTTTTTGTAAAACACTGGACATTAGGGAAAATGGACTACAGAGGATTGTCATTTCTCTTCCAAGGAACCTTTGGGATATATGAATGAATCAGATCTAAAAAATGCCTTTTTTGTTTACTTTAAAAAAATTTTTAATGATAAAAATAATATAATCATGTTATAGAATTTATGTGAAAAAATAAAGGAAAATACTACATAATTCTATTATAGCACCACTATTAAGATTTGGTTATATTTGGCCTCTAGGAAAAAAATAATTGTGTGTGTATGTGTGTATATTGTGTGCATAATTGTAGTTAAGATAAAAGTTTTAAAATAGCATTTTATCATGAGAATTTTTCACATTGCTGTATTCCTAGTGGTTATTGTTTTAAGAATTGGTAATGAGAATTCATCAATAGCAAAAGGAGCTAGAACTTCATCTAGGTCCCCAAATCCTGCTGAACTCTGCCTGCTCCTCATTCCTTCTTGGGGTTCCTGGGTTATCTCCTTACTTGATAAAAGCATTATCTTGATTCACATGTTGAGAACAAATAATAGATTTAATTATATTCTTTTATTTATTTCTGTCTTACGCCAAAGGGAATTTG
>NW_012148030.1:1737898-1738680 GCF_000956105.1 Propithecus coquereli
ATTTAAATTTATTTTAAGCCCATTGCTAATAACTTTTAGCCACTGGGCATGCTCTAATCTGCATGGTTGCTATAGTTATTAGTTTTCAGCTATAATATGAGCTGCTTGTCTTCAGAAATCTAATTTTGATCTTGAATATTGCCGCAGGAAGATGATCACCTTGCCAAGGAAGCATCATGTAATATATCAGCTCATCAGCAGGGAGTGAAGAGGAAGGCTGATACACCACTGGGGTCCCCACTAGAACCTGGTCAAATACTGGAGAAGAATGAGGATAGCAGTAAAGTCAAACTCAAAATCAGAGTAAGAAATACAGGTTAAACCTGTATTAACAGTGTAGGACATTCACCTTCTTGTAAATCTTTTTGAATACTTGCAATGGTTTTTCCTTAGCAGGAATACATGGGACAGACTGAATCACAGAAGAATTCAAATGTCCTTCTAAGACATTCCAACCAATTATTTAACTTCTATCATCACATACTTCTTCTCTGTTTGGGGAAGGAACTGTGTGTGCACATACCACTGAGGCACACTACTTTTTCCCACAACATAGGAGTAGATTTTAGTTGCTGTTACATTTCCAGTAATTTCTAATCAGCTTCTTTTGGAGGCTGAACCACATAATCTTTTCTCTCTCTTAATACCTTTTGAGGAAAAGAGACCACTTTTCCTTTTAAGATTTTATGGGGGTGTATCCTGTGGCCTCTCAGCTACTTTTCCTAAGAGCTAAGATCCAAATGTTAAGTGATGTAATGGCTCTTTTATTCCTTTGTTTTGTG
>NW_012148030.1:1738790-1742166 GCF_000956105.1 Propithecus coquereli
TTTTTAGAGCAAGGTCTTGCTCTGTCACCCAGGCTAGAGTGCAGTGGTGTGATCATAGCTCACTGCTCCTTGAACCCCTGGGCTCAAGTGGTCTTCCCACTTTAGCCTCCCAAGTGACTAGGACTACAGGCATGTACCACAGTGCCCAGCTATTTTTTCCTTTTACTTTTGTGGAGATGCGTTCCTGCTATGTTGCCCAAGCAGTCTTGAACTCCTTGGCTCAAATGATCCTCCTGCCTTGGTCTCCCAAAGCGCTGGGATTACAGGAATAGGTTTATTTTTAACTGAAAATATCACATCGTCCAGGGGCAGTCCTTTTTAAAGATTTCACACATTAATTTATTCACTAGTCATTTCTTGAGCACTTTCTGTTTGCTACATTGCTGTTTCATGTGTATTAATTTAGTATAATGGAAAAAGAAATGTAGGAACAGATATAATATGAAGAGGTAGTTGCTAAAATACAGAGAACAAACTACTCAGGAAATCCGAAGAAAGGAGCACGAACCCTGTCTGGAATGCTAGACATGGAGAGGTAGCATTTGAGCTAGCTCTTGAGGAGTGGAAAGCAGTTTGCCAGTCAGATAAAGACTTTTTAGGCAGAGCAGTTATGTTTAAAAGCCTCAAGTTCTGAAAGAGTGTTTACATAGATTAGGATCCAAAGGTGAAGGGCCTTAGGAGTTTGTTTTATGCTGTGAGCATTGAGGAGCAGGTGACTGGCTGATGACTTCTGTTAGCAGTATGTGGTAGCTTATTTCCATATTTAGAGATATATGAACCCAGTAAATTTATAATTTCTCCCATTATAGATTTCCTTTGCATATAATTAATAGTTACTTATCTGTTGGAGTAAATCATACCAGAATCACTATCAGATTATAATTTATTTACTTATTCTAATAATTTGTTGTTGAAAACCACAAAGTTTAATATTTATGATGTCCAAATTTTTTTCCTTTTTGTTTTTCCTTTTTAAATATTATGGTACTCTTTTGAAACATAGTTCCTAGTCAAAATTAGGTATTTATAGAGTTTATTTTTCTTATTAAGAATTTCCACATTCCTTCTGTTCACTTGTTTAAATTCTCCTGGTCGCTTAAAATTCTGACTAGGAACCAGAGAGATTGTCTAACCCTAGATAATAAATTTCCTTTTTTCAGTCAGTTCTATTTGATAGCAATGCCTACCTGGAGTGCTCTACTGGGAGAACAGGAAAGTGAGAAAGAACCCTGATATCAGTGTGCTCTGGTCTGTCATTGCTATGGGGTAAGGTATGATTTGAGACCAAAACTCTTTATTTTGGAGATGAAAAAATGGAAACTCTGAGAAATTAAAAGAATTTGCCTGTAGTCTGTCAACTAGTTTAAACTGAATTTCTATCCAGGCAGTCATGTTCTGATCAAGTACATGCTTACTACCTGTTGCCATCCCTGTGGTTTGCTTGTTTCTGTTATTTTATTTTAAGTAAATACCTAGTACAATAACACAAATGTAAGAGTTTTTACCAAAATACTTTCTTTCTCTGCAATAAGTCCAAATTTAGAATTGTGTTATGTCAAGTAGTTGAATGGTTTCTTACCATATTTAAAATCTGAAAGTAATAAGTCCTACAGATAGGAGAATTTGTTTCAGTGATAGAGTATGTGAGGCTCATGGAGTGCTGTCTTACTAACAGGCTATTAATGAAGAGAATCAGACAAGATTAACAGAGAATGAATGAATGAATGTGGAATAATTACTGAGGAGAAACAATTAAAGGGAAGATTTAAGGCTGAAAAGAATACTATTTTTGGAATATTAGAATTTTAGTTGATTCCTGGTATTCATTTTGTAAGAAGAAAGTTGTGATAAAATTTTTTTCAGTTATGAAATTCCATGTGTACAGGTTGTGGAACAGTTAATAATCTATGGATAAATGTGCATGTTGACTTTTATTTCTTTATTATTTGCTTCTTAGGTACTTCGCATGACTGGAGGTTACGGTGTGGTGCCGTGGACTTGTACTTCACACTTTTTGGCCTTAGTAGACCTTCCTGTTTACCCTTGCCAGAGCTTGGGTTGGTTCTTAATCTAAAGGAGAAAAAAGCTGTCTTGAATCCTACCATAATTCCAGAGGCTGTAGCAGGCAACCAAGAAGCTGTGAATACTCCAAGCAGTCATGCGCAGCTAGTGGGATTTCAGAACCCTGTAAGAATCACATGTATTACAGAAGATGTGTAATTTTATTATATAGAGCCATCTAAAGAAGAGAGTTGTTTCCTATGAACTGGTGAATTTTATAGCCACTAACACAAGTTTCTTGTGCCATTTTAAAACCTGCTGGCTGACATTTATTTAGCACTTCACAATTTATAAAATGCTACTGACAACTGCATAACTTCACGTAACAAATGACGTGCTGCCAGTCCATTTACTCCTTTTGTGATGGCATAAGATTTTTTTATACTTGAGCATAGAATTTCTTCTCTGAGTAGAAGATAAAAATGAATATTTAACCTATTACATATTAACGTATCTCCTCCATACGTGTTAATGGCAAGCTGTGTGAACACAGGGGCCCTGTCTTTTTTAATTGTTACTGTGTGTAATACCTACGATACTTCTAAACATAAATGCCTGGAAACTGCTTGTTGAATGAAATAAATACATAAATAACTGAATGAATGAATGAATGATCAGGTTAATGAATAATATGCTGATTTGAGGGGAGACTATGCATTTCATTTTTAAAATTTATATATGTTTGTGTTTGTTTGCCATTAGAAAGCTTTTATTTCTACCTATGCATTATAAAATTACCAGACTTTTTATAGAAAGACTTTTAGGATACATGTTAGTCATTTTACTATAATTTAAAGAAAGTTTTTCTGAAATGATTTTCTTATGATGACAAAATGTCTCCAAAACTTCAAGCTTCATTTTTCACCAATATTTAGACCAGATTACTTGCCTGGCAATTCCCTACTGGTGTTTTGACACTTCAACAAGTTCAGATTCTCTCTATGCTAGTTAATATTAGTCATTTGAAGTTTACTTATTCACCTAAATTTTCTGAAATGTAGTAATATTTATTTGTGTAAATTTAAAATTTGTCCTAGAGTTTGGGTTATGAAGAAGACAAATGCTTTCATAGAAAAAGGAGTCTCATTAAAGAGCTCTTTCAGATATAAATATTTAGAAACCTGTGAAAATGAATGTTTATAATTCTTGCCCATATAGGTTAATTTATGCACACTTCAGGTTAAGAGGAGAAAATGGCACCAAAAGACATGTTGTTTGGAGGAAAGCTCTTTAAATTCATTTAAATACCTCCCTCCTCCCCAAAAAAATACTAGCCGATAGGAAAAGGTTAAATTTAAATTTATTTTAAGCCCAT
>NW_012148030.1:1743776-1744089 GCF_000956105.1 Propithecus coquereli
GCCTTTGATGTAACTTACATGTAAATCATGAAATATAGTAATAAAACCAATCTCTATGACCTTGCCACCCAACTTAACATGTACATTATGTATCATCACAGATATTCCCCATGTGCTTCTTCTTTGGTCCTGTTCTCCTTCCTTTGCACTACAAATAACTACTGTCTTGGATTTTCATTTTTTCTTTTTCTTAATTTCATTCTATTACTTTTCTTTATAGTGTACCACATAGATATGTGATCCTATATGTTCACTTGTGCTTGCTTTTTGAATTTTTGTGAAAATAGTATAATATGACTTGCTTTTTTCACTC
>NW_012148030.1:1758169-1759199 GCF_000956105.1 Propithecus coquereli
CAGGTTTTGTGTTAAATTTAAACATATACCTAATGTGAATGAATTTAATAGAATTAGGTTATTCACAGTTTTTTATCAGTACTTTTATCAAATGGGCTGAAAAACTTCCACATTTTACTTATATTAAGTACCTCTTTCTGTTTGTTTTACGTTTGTTAAATTGACTGCAGCTAACCCTTATCCATGAGTGCCTTTTATTTGGTCTCCAGGAAAGATTTTACATTGGCTGGAACAACAAAATTCTGAACATCTATTTTGTTCTTTATATATAACATGAAGGAAGAAAATTATGGTATTACGAATTATATGTATCTCCTTTTTCTGATAATATCTGCTATCTCTAGAATAGAGACATATTTCAGGTCACTAAAACGGCTTTCGTTAGCTTAAAAATGAGTGGTGCTTTAACCATGGGTGGACCTCAAATTCCCAGGGATCTTGTAAATCCCTGAAATGATATGTGAAATCATGTGTGTAGTGTTTGTGTCAGGGGGATGGAAATATATGCATTTTCTCGATAGCAGTTCTATAGGTAACCTCATTATGCTGCAGTGAAAGTACATTTATGTGTTTCCCAAATCTAATTGTTAATATTATTCCACACGGGACGGAAATTGTACTTTCTTATCACCTTAGGTTTGACCTGGTAAAAAATTATTTAGGAAAAATAGAGAATAAACAAACAAAAACATATATTGTCTATAATAAATGAAAACTTAAGAGCTAAAGGTTATTGGTGGTGATAGGGTAACATTAGATTTGATGTTGTGCTGTTACAAATACTTCTAATAAATATCTTTGTATATGTGTCTTTGCACATATGCATGAGCATATTACTGGGATAAGTTTCTAGAAATTTAATTAAGAATATGAGCATTTAACATTTTCATGGATATTGCCAAAATGCCTTAACTTCTCCTTTTTTTAAAAAAAAAATGCTTTACTAGGGAGAGCTATAGTCAGATTTGTATAATGAACTCTCTATTTCTCAGCTTTAACAATGATCACCTAATGGTCAGTCTTATTTGAT
>NW_012148030.1:1759249-1762255 GCF_000956105.1 Propithecus coquereli
TCAATTTAAAAAAACTTTATAGATTTTAGTTCTTGCTTTTCTTACAATACACTGACTTTATATTATCTAACCTTAAAGACTGTTTTAAAGTACACTTTTTTTTTTTGAAAGTAATGTACTCCTATTATAGAAAACTTGGGAATAACAAAAAGAAGATGAGAAAAAATTATCACTCATGATATTCTTTAAAGATACCATTATATTAACATTTTGCTCTTTCCTTTTTCTAAGAATATTATATAACAAATGATATCTTCAATAGAAACCATCTTATCTGTACTTTTATACCTTTATAAAATACAAAAATCAACCACTTATCCCCACTACCCCCATCATGACTTGATGCTATACCTAGAAAACTTTAACATGTTCTGTCTTTTATATTATTTCATACTAATTGGGTTTAAGTTTACGAAAGCTAATTCAACACAGATGTGTTTGTACCTATTGTACTATTTTACATTTTCTTCTGCTTATTCTGTTCTTCTGTTGCTTACAAAGAAAAGATTATAATCCAAAAAAGGAGTAAACATTTCAATGCTGATGAACTACCATGACACAAATATTCAGTCCTCAACTTTTGAAGGAACAGAGAGTGAAAAACAAGATACATAAACAAAGTCATTTTTAAAGAATAATTTTTCCAAAAGTCATTAGTCAGACTTTAAAATCTATGAACTTCTGGTTATGTTCCAGTTGATGGATTTTGCTTGTATAAACCACATTTTTATCTATTGTTTCTAAAAAGGAGTACTATTGATTTTAGGAGCTTAGGGATCAACTGTGATTAATAGGAGACTTCAAACAAGCAAAACACCTTTTGGTGTTGAGACCTCTAACTGTTGATTGCATATAATTCTTTGTGTTCTGTATGCATTTATTCTAATAGATTAACACAAAATCTGTTGCAGAAGGAAATTAGCTGGATACTTTAGCACTTTATTTATTGAGTGAATTTTGACATTTCTTGGCTGTTGTCAATCTTGTATTCTCTTGGTTTTGTTTTTGGGTTTGGTATAATTTTGTCTTATTATCATTATACTGAACTAAAATTTTATTAGACATGATGAATTTTCTACATTTTGTTAAGATTACAAAGCTTAGAGAGTTTCAGCCTTCTTGATTTAGTTTGAGAGTGATGCTTCTGCCTGCCTGCCTTGCCTTTAAAAAAATTTTTTTTCTCAATTTCCAAGAGTCTGATCAATTCCTATTCTAAAAGGAATCTGAATACGTTGTGTATATTAACCTACGTAGAAGCAAATCTTAACTTTTTGTGCCACAAATGTGCCTTTGTTCCACATTGCTTTTAAAAATACATTTCACTTTTGGGGAATCTCTCTTTACAGTCTTGTTTCATGGCATCATATGGGAAGGTGAGGGAGAGAGAGAGGGTTAGTGTTAGGCTGCTATCAGTGTAGGATCTTTTTGTGTCACGAGGCAAAATGTATTCCAGTTAGGTAGACTGATCTATTAAACTTAACTTCGATTATGTTCTTTAATGTGCCTGTGTAATTTTCTTTTAAATGTGTTTTTGCTATTCAGTACCTTAAGGCTACTGAGAAAGTCTTAAAATTCAACAGCAATGTTATTAGAATTTAGAAAGCCTTTATTTACCAATGATAGTGTATCAAAGGTTTATTTGTACATGAATTTATCTTGGAATTTTAAATGCGACATTGTTATATTTAAGTAACTTTTCCAAACTAGCACAACAAAAACCTTTTTAACTTATACCATACATATAAAGAATAGAAGTATCAAACCTAGCCATTGTATACAACATTGTTTCTGTGAGAAGGGGCACTCATAGCTCCATCTTTTGGGATGTCAGAAGCACAACTTTACCTAACCTAAGTAAAGTCAGGTAAAGTTGACAGTAAAAAAGGAATTTCCTCTCTTCCTGCCTCTCAACAGGAGAGGAGATCTTCTACTGTGGTAGTCATCTTGGCCTGGGTTGAGAGTTGGGGGTTCAGGAGGAAGACAGCACACATCAGTGATAAGGAAAGCTGTGACTTCTTTTCAGTCTCTAGGGAGTCTAAATTAAAGGTCACAAATGTGTGTTTTTTATTTTGGGTTTGTTTTTTGGGTTGTTTTTTTTTTTTTTGGCCCATATTCAGCTCATCCAGCTGAGGCAGTTTGTATAAAAGTTTTTTTAACTAGTTGACTAAAAATGAAGAGATAATGCATAAAAAATCTGGATTTCCAGCTTTTCTTGAAAAAGATTTAACTGAGAGGCCCTCTTAGGTAGGGCATGTTCTTTCCAACTTGTGGATCCCTTATGCTACACCCAGTAAGTATTCTGCTTACTCATTTATGGTATTTCCAAGGCTTTTGAGTTTGAGGCCCCTGCTTTTTTGCGTTTTTTTTTTTTTTAATTCACAAGATGAGATGAAGTCTTAGGTGGCTCCCTTAGAGCCAGGGAGCCAGATGATAATTGAGAACTTGAATGTATAGAGTGTGTTCCAGACATCATCTAGGAGGGTTAGAAAAAGAATGGGGGCTAAGTATAGAAGAGATGGAAACTATTAAATAGAAGGTAGATGATGTTTTACTTTCTAACCTTCTCCCCCACCCCAATTTTTCCTTCCCTTGCATATGGTAGTGAGAAGAATATTTTAGAGAGGGATAATATGTAGGTGGTAAGTAAGCCATTGGGTAAGAAAGAAGAAGTGGCAAGAATATTTTCCTTCATTACTTTACTATTTCTTTTCCCTTCCCATCACAGCAACTCCTGTCCCCTACTGTAAAGGCCTGTGGTGACTGGGCTGTCTCTCGGGTTGTGCAGTGGTTGCAGTGCTGAAGAGGAGGAGGGGGACAAGGGGGAGGGTTCAGGACAAGGAGCAGAGGGAATTCCCCAGTGGGTTTTGTGGGGGGAAAAAAGAAGGAGAGTTCCTGTAGCTGCCTAGCTAGGGCTGTTGTATTATGTAATACCTTCTTGCATAAGTCAGAAAAGCAAAATTCTAGTACATGAAATTTTTTTTAATTAAAAAATAATTTAAAAAAAAA
>NW_012148030.1:1762305-1763632 GCF_000956105.1 Propithecus coquereli
ATAGTCTAAGATGAAGTTAATAGAATTTGAGAACTGGCTGCAGGTAGAATATGAGTCTGCATATATTTGAAAACTGATAGGTCATGAATTCTTTGGCTTTTATAATTTAAGAGATCGTAACAATTATTTATTCTGTCCATTTAAGTAAATAAGCAGAGAGATGTTAAGTGACTTGCCCTAGATGACATACCCAAGTGATGGCCAACTGAGGGATAGACCCAAATCTTAGGACTTTTCCATGTGACAAGTGAAGGAATTAAGACACAAAGAGATAGACTATCTTGCCCGGAATGTATTTCTAATTTGTAAATAAGTTTGTAATCAAAATCTGGATCTCCAGATTTCTACTACAGTTCTGTTCACATTATACATAAACAATTTCCTGTTTTAAATGTCTTCTGTAATATCTAAATCAGTTTGATCTATTTGTTTAGTAAATTTTATAATGGAAATTATTAGCAAATTTGGAGGGAAGCAGGGAAAACTTTACTAAATTCAAAATTGCACATAAATAATAAAAATATGAAAAAGTTCCTGCCCCACAATATAGGATTTAATTTATATGTTCAGCAATTCATTCAAGCTTATGGTCTCTCTCAAATGCATATTGTTCTCACACTTAAGCTTACAGGAACCATGACAAAGTATTTTTTCTTTTTACATTTATTAGACCTTCTATTACCATTGTAATGATCCAATCTAATAACTGACATAAAACAATACTTTGGTAATTATCCCATATACAATTTACATTATTATCTCTAAGACACTCATGGGCAGTTCAGACAGAACAGTTGATTCAACATCAAGACATGACAAAATATTAAATGGGATTTTTAGTAGTTTTAAAATAATATTCTTTTCATTATAAGACTTTTTCTGTGCTTGAATTGCATCTTTTTTTAAGGCTAACTTATAAAAACTTGTCAGGTTTTTTTTCTTCTTTTGGAAAACAAAAAAATGAATCCCTCTTTTTTCTCTTGTTTGGTATTTTAGGACTCTCTAAATTTCGGCCAGCTAGCTCCCGATCTGCTTTAATACCCCAGCATTCATCAGGCTGTGACAGCATACCCACCACAAAACCCCAGTGGAGTATGGAACTTGCACGGAAGGCAACAGGTGAGATTAATTAATTAATTTTTTTTTCTCCTCAAGAACAAATTTTTAAGCCAGGCATGGTGACACACACCAGTAGTCCTAGCTACTCAGGAAGCTGAGGTGGGGGGATCACTTGAGCCTAAGAGTTCAAAGTTATAGTGAGCTATGATTGCGCCACTGCACTCTGGCCTAGGGGACAGTGCCAGACTTTGTCTGTAAGTAAGTAAGT
>NW_012148030.1:1775202-1780661 GCF_000956105.1 Propithecus coquereli
CCATCCTTACAATGTATTTGTTAAAGAAACCAGGTTTTTAATCTGTAGTTTTCAAGTTTATATTTTGCTAACTGTATACCTGTGGTACGATGAACTTATTAGAGTTCTTTGCAGTTCTCTGACTTTATAGTTGTATCTAGAAGCTTAATTGGATTCAGGTTTATAGATGGTAGTGTGTTCTTCTGTCTGGAAACATACAATGTCTAGTCAACTCTTTTTTTATGAAGTTAACTGCTATACGTATTCAGGATCTAGATCTATTAATTCATTAAGGGTTGCAAAATGGTGATATTCTAATTCATACTTACATTTTTATTTATAAACTAGATTACTTCTATGAAGTTCAGTTCCTCCTTATCTACTGTTACCCAGTGGTATAAAGCATGTAGGAAAATAAATACTTAATTCTTTCTATTTATTTAATGATTTTCAAAATAATGAGTTGGCTGACTAGCATCTTCCAATGATGATAAGTCAGTTTCAGTCCATTACAATTATTATCCTTATCAGTATTCAAATTGTCCCATCTTTGGACAATGAAAGCCTCTTAAGTTGACTCCTGAGTCTCTTTGACAAGACTTTAACGGCCTTGCTATTATACCAGCTGTTTCAGGCTCATCTTGTAAAATATTCTGCCCTAGACCTGGATCAGCCATTTGTCCTAGGACCCCTGGTTCCTAACACCTTTATTCTGGGAGATAACTAATCCATTGTCTTCTTGATAGACCTCATATAAATCAAGAGAAATGCAAGATTTGTAGTCAGTATATCTTTAATGAAAAGTATGAAGCCACTAGACAAGAGATTGGATTCACTTTTGAAGTTGTCGTAAGTATTTCTTGGAAAAGATTACATCTGCCAACACTTAGTTGTCCATTTGGCAGTTGCCTCTGCTGGGAAGTACAGGTTCCAATATAATTATTGGCTTTTCTGTAATCCAAGTAGCTTGGTGGATGTTTAGGAGTAGATGATAAAACTTTTCTCAGTGCGGAGAAGAACCTCAGACTCCCAAGAGCGCAGACAACCAACTATAAAGTTGCAAAGTCTTTTGACATAGAATGATTAAATAATGAGATGAAAGCTAAAGGAATTTGTGCAGAAGGCTTTGAAGTCTCTTATTACTTCTCCTTATCACCTGGCTATGAATTCTGTTAGGTGTGGGCCTCTTTTCCCATATTTATAGAATCAGGAACATACTCATGCAATTAATTTAAAAATCTAAATTAAAATCATATAGTGGCACATTTGGCTGAAACTATAAATCAGATTATCTCTCAAAAATTTTGTTTTTCTAAAGACTATCTTGGTAAATATCAATCATTGCAGAAGATACAGATACCCAAACTTGCTTTTATATATAATCTACTTAGTTTTTTCATTAGTATTACTGTTGGCTTTATAAAAAAAAACTGTGAATATAAAAAATATAATTTCGTGATAGTAAAACAAAAATAATCTGTGAGGACAGAAACTTTCATTCGTTTACTTGTTCTAAAATATTAGAATAGTGTCTGACACAAAGGAAATATAGGAGTCAATAAATACCAGTTGAGTGGATGACCTATAACAGCTTTTGTGCTTTGTCCCTTTCCCCTCAAAATCAGTGACCTTAATATGATTCATTCATTTGTTTAGCAAACTTTGTTAATGGTGAAGAAGTGTGGAGTGGTAGGGGATGATAGATACCATGCTGTATACTAGAACATAAAGATGAAAAAGACAAACTAGCTTCCTGTTCTCAAGAAGCTATCATCAGTCTAAGGGAAGAGACTCCAAGATAAAAAGAAATACTGCATTCTGTCTACTTGCAGATGGGCATCGTAGCCTAATGGTTGAGAGCATAGGTCAGACCTGCCGTTACCACCTTGGACAAGTTGCTTAGTCTCTTTGTGCCTTAATTCCCTTATTTTTGTTGTGTTTTGAGAACATGAAGGAACCAATTCCTTCTGGGCAGTTTAGAGAAAATTTTCTAAAGAAACATTTGAGCTAAGTTTTATATTATTAAAGAAACTAAAATGTTACAGTGGTGTACTTAATTTCTTTCTTTGCTAGTTTGTAAGCTCCAGGAGAAGGGCTGAGATCTGTTCAATTCAGTTGAACAGATCTCAAAGTTGCTATTTTCCCCAGCTCCCTTATAGTTTCTGATGTTTGTTAAATATATGTGTGAATCAGACAAGAAATAAGGGAAAAGCATTCCATGCATAGAGAATAGCATTTACAAATAAATACATAGTGTTACAAAAGGGCTAGTCAAGAGTGTATAAAAAGGAAGAGTAGAAGATAAAGCTGGAATGGTAACTTGGGGACAGATTATGAACTGTCAGTAAATAAAATTAGTACTGCAATATAATTTTTAGAAAACTTCTGTGGTGATGCCTGTTTTGGTAAAAACCATGGTTTGGGGGCTGATTTGGATCCAAATGAGTGTTGAGAAATTAATGTTATAAAAAAGAAAAAAACCCTGCTATATTGAATTCTATTTTAGTGAAAAGTTTTTAAGGAGCCAACATTATCAGCTTTGTTTTTAGGAAGAGCACTATGCAGCAGAATTTTCTAACCTGGATGCTAATGACATTTTAGGCATGATCATTCTTTGTTGCAGGGGGCTGTCCTGTGCATTGTAGGATGTTTGGCTGTATCCCTAGCCTCTACCCACAGAATGCCAGTAACATTTCCTCTCCTCCACCCTACTTGTGACACACAAAAATGCCTCCAGACATTGCCAAATAACCCCTGGGGGCAAAATCACCCCTGGTATTGTGGGAACCATTGCTGTGAACTATGTAAAATATGGATAAGACACTTAAGGCAGAAAAACTAGTGAATAGGAGGAGACTAGTACTCTAATCCACATGAGGTGAGGTGATCTGAATTAGTACAGTTTACAGATGGAATTGGAGTAGGGAGCAGATTTAAGAGATACTTCTGAAAATCAACAAGATTTAGTGACCAAGTACATCTGGAAGGGAGAGGGGAGCTGAGGTGAATCTTGGGCTTTTTACTTAGTTGGCTGTGTGTAAAGCAGTACCATTAACCTATAGTAATACAGAGAGATTATTTCTCAGGGTATGGCCCAAGGATTTAGATTATAGATCTGTGGGTCTGGAAGAAGAAGGAAATCTATCTACTATTACAGATTCCTAGACTGATAGAATATTAGAACTGTAGAGAACCTTTGATCTATATTTTTATGATGAACTAGACTCAGAGAGATGAAATACAGGCTAAAGGCTAATGGGACAACCTAGTCTAGTACATGGGTAGTCTAATTCTCAGTTCCTATCTTTGTACTGATACTAGTCTTATTTTCGTAGAGTGACATTCCCTTTGTAGACTTCCTACCTTTTCTGGATTTCTTAAGCTATGTATCCTGAGTCGTCATAGAAAGTTCACTTTTGCCCATCTAGTCCCAGAAATTGTCTTAAGGAACTAGAGAAATGTTTGATTTGCACTGAGATGTTATTACCAGTATCTAGGATATCATGTTTATATGTATGTAAATGGTTCTCCAGATGGCACAATTAAAATAAAGTCATCCTTCAGTATATGGGGGCAGGGCTGATTGGTTCCAAGACCTCCCCTACATCCGGTGTATACCCAAATCCATGCATATTCAAATCCCGCAGTTGGCCCTGCAGAACCTGTGTATGCAAAAAGTTGGCATCCTTTGAATACTATGTTTTCAATCTGTGTTTGGTTTAAAAAAATCCACGTATAATGACCTGTGCAATTCACACCCATGTTGTTCAAGGATCAATTATACTACCATTCCCCCAACCCCAGTATGTTAGGGCAGAACTGTAATTGAGGGAGTTATGTTTTCACTGACCAATGTGGGTCTTAACCTATAACACACATGTAATTATTATTACTTCTTCATAATACTTATATTAATTTTTAAAAGATGATTTGGTAACAAACTGGCATACGTCATAATTTGTATAGACTATAAAGAACTAAAGTATTAAATATTCAACTTCTGGCTACAGTGCTGAAAACTCTGTGTAACTAATTGGATGTCTTATTTAGATACCTCTCCCATTCCTAATGGAAGTGATAAACACTTAGGAATCCCTCTTTCTATACTGTCGTTAGCTTTCTCTTTCTTTGATTTCACTTTCTTTATTGTCAACAGGAACTCATTTGAGTATTTTTCATTTTGAAGGTAAGGAACAATCACCTTTGGAGATGAGTATGCATCCAGTGGCAGCAACTCCCCTCTCAGTGTTTACTAAGGAATCTACGTCCTCCAAACACAGTGACCACCATCACCATCATCACCATGAACACAAGAAAAAGAAGAAGAAGCACAAACATAAGCATAAACACAAACATAAGCATGACAGTAAAGAAAAGGACAAGGAGCCTTTCACTTTCTCCAGCCCTGCCAGTGGCAGGTCTATTCGTTCTCCTTCTCTTTCAGACTGAGAAGGAGACAAAGAGAACTTTCCCTCTGTGTCCAGAAGAATGTATGTGACTAAAGCTTTGTCCTCTGTGAAGAGTGATAAAAGTGGGGGAGGGGAGGATTTGCTTCTCTTATAGAAATTCAGAATCCATTTAAGTTCTAAACATTTGATTTACATTATTTATACAAATGAGATTTAATTAGGAAAATGTGTTTTAGAGTTCTGGGTAAGCTATTTCATCCCATTTCCTTCCTAAAACACACACACATACACGCACACGCACACAGAGCAAACTTCTTTTCTTAAAAGCCCCCATATCCACTGGCACTCCCCATTCACATCATGGTCTCCATGTGCTCTGCCAAAGTCAATTATGTTTGAAAGCCTTTGATGGATGTTATGGGGCAAAGTTATGTTTTAAACAGAAGCAACTGCCAAATCTGTGGTACAACCACTATTTCCAGTAAAATATTGTGTAACACCGCTTGGAACTACTGAAAAGACAGAGGCTTTTCTATAGGACTCTTCTTTATTGCACCATTTTTTATGTTAACTATAGAAACTAAGCATCAGAATTTATGAACAAAGAATATATTTCCTTTCGCTCTAAAATGCTGAAATTTTTGGAAGCAGTTCTTTTTTTAAAAAAAAATTTGAGTAACAAAAGATAGCACATTCAGTGATTATGATGTTGGAATTTAGCAGTACCATGTCTCAAATTTGACATATACACTATGCCACAGTCTCAAATCAAGATGTTTAAATTGTAAGTTGTTTTGTTTTCCAATAAGTGAATATGTGAATATGTAAAATGTGTTTTGCTAAATGTGGACAATTTGCACACCTGATACATATTCTTTCTAAAACTATTTCTGTATAACACAAAATATGATACCTTTAAAAAGGTGAGTTTATATATTGCTTATTAACTTGGACATAGACATTTCGGCTCTCTTGTGAGTATACCAGAAACATTTAAAAACACATGAAAATTTTTGGTTTCGTAGTTTAGCAGTTTATATGGTTGGTTGTTTTTATTTCTGAATTTACTAC
>NW_012148030.1:1784258-1786273 GCF_000956105.1 Propithecus coquereli
CATTTCCCTAATGATTAGCGATATTGAGCATTTTTTCATAAATCTGTTGACCATTTGTATGTCTTCTTGAGAAATGTCTATTTAGGCCCCTTGCCCATTTTTAAATTGAGTTTCTTATTTTCTTGAGTTGTCTGAGTTTCTTATGTATTTTGGATATTAACCCCGTATTGGATATATGGCTTGCAAATATTTTCTTCCAATCCATACATTGTCTCTACACACTGTTAATTGTTTTCTTTGCTGTGCAGAAGCTTTTTAGTTTGATGTAATTCCATTTGTCTATTTTTGCTTTTGTTGCCTGCTCTTTTGGGATCAAATCCAACATTGCCCAGACTAATGTCTTGTAGTTTTTCTCCACGTTTCTTCTAGTAGTTTTACAGTTTTTGGTCATAGGTTTAAGTCTTTAATCCATTTTGGGTTGATTTTTGTGTATGGTGTGAGGTAAAGATTCACCTTCATTCTTCTGTATGTGGATATCCATTTTTCTTAATGACATTGATTGAAGAAACTAGCTTTTTCCCATTGTGTATTTTTGGCACCTTTGTCAAAAATCAATTGACTATACACATGTGGGTTCATGTCTGGACTCTCTATTCTGTTCCATTGGTTGATGTGTTTTTCTCATGATTTCCTTGGTTATGCAGGGTTTTTGTGGTTCCATATGAATTTTAGGATTATTTTTATTTCTATGAAAAATGACATTGGAATTTTGATAGGAATTGCAATGAATCTGTAGAGCACTTTGGATAGTATGAATATTTTAACAATATTCTTTCAATCCATGAACATGGGATATCTTTCCATTTATTTGTGTCTTCTTCAATTTCTTTAATCAACAATTTATGGTTTTCAGTGTACAGGTCTTTTATTAATACCTCCTTGGTTAAATTCCTAAGTATTTTAATTTTTTTATAGCTATTATAAATGCAATTGTTCTCTTGATTTCTTTTTGGATAGTTCATTGTTAGTGAATGGAAATGCCACTGATTTATTTGTGTGTTGATTTTGTACCCTGCAACTTTATGTATTGATTTATTAGTTCTAGTGGTTTTTTGTTTTTGTTTTTGTTTTGGTGGAATCTTAAAGGTTCTTTATATAAGATTATGTCTTCAGCAAAGAATGACAGTTTCACTTCTTTCTTTCCTGTTCGGATGCCTTTTACTTTTTTCTCTTGCCTAGCTGCTCTGTAGGGGACTTCCAATACTTTGTTGAATAGAAGTGATAAGAGTGGGCATCCTTGTCTTCTTCCAGGTCCTAGAAGAAAGGCTTTCAATTTCTTACCATTAAGTATAATGTCAGCTATGGGTTTCTCATATATGGCCTTTATTGTATTACATTACATTCCTTCTATACCTAATTTGGTGAGAGTTTTTATCATGAAAGGATGTTCAATATTGTCAAATGCTTTTTCCATATCTATTGAGATGATCATGTGGTTTTATCTTTCATTCTGTTAATGTGTTATATGACATTTATTGATTTTCATATGTTGAACCATCCTTGCATCCCAGGGATAAATCCCACTTGATCATGATAGATGATACTTTTAATGTGCTGTTGGATTTGGTTTCCTGGTATTTTGTTGAGGATTTTTGCATCTATTTCATCAAGGATATTGGCCTGTAATTTTCTTCATTGTAATGTCCTTGTCTGGCTTTGGTATCAGAATAATGCTGACCTCATAAAAAGAGTTTGGAAGTATCCCTCTTCTTCAATTTTTGGAAGAGTTTGAGAAGAATTGGTATTAGTTCCTCTTTAAATGTTTGGTAGAATTCAGCAGTGAAGCCATCAGGTCCTGGGCTTTTTTTTTATGGGAGATTTTTTATTACTCATTCAATCTCCTTACTCATTATTGGTCTGTACAAATTTTCTATTTCTTCATGGTTCAATCTTGGTTGATTGTATATGTCTATGAATTTATCAGTTTCTTCTAGGTTATCCAATTTCTTGGTATATAATTATTCATAGTAGTCTCTTATAAACCTTCATATTTTTGTGGTAGCAGTTGTAATGTT
>NW_012148030.1:1788078-1789157 GCF_000956105.1 Propithecus coquereli
AAAAATAAAAATTTAGCTTCTTATTTGCACTTAGCTATATTTCAAGTATTTAAAAATCATGTGTGGGCTGGGCATGGTGGCTTGTGCCTATAATCCTAGCATTCTGGGAGGTCAAGGCAGGAGGATCTCTTGAGCTCAGGAGTTCAAGACCAGTATGAACAAGAGTGAGACTCCGTCTCTACTAAAAATAGAACAAATTGGCTGAGCATGGTGGCACATCAGGCTGAGGCAGAATCACTTGAGCCCAGGAGTTTGAGATTGCTATAAGTTAGGCTGATGCCATGGCACTCTAGCCTGGACAACAGAGCAAGACTCTGTCTCAAAAAAATAAAACAAACAAACAAACAAAACCCCATGTGTACCTAGTGACTACTACATTGGACAGCACCAATCTAGAACATTTCCAGCATCACAGTGAGTACTATTGGACTGTGCTGACTTAGACAATTGGTCATGATGTTTTTATTTTTTAATGTGGCTTTGGAAGAGCTCATGCTATTGAGACAAGCATGATGTTAGCTTTTTTCAGTTGTTTGCTTGTGTTTGCATGATTGATGTTATCTTTAACCCAGTGTTTCTTTGTAGGAATCTTTGAAAGACAGTCATCTATTTTGTGATATTTAATTTTGTTAAAACCAGATAATATAATCCATAGTCCATTTAACTGGACACATATAAACTGCAGAATATAAAATAACAGAAATGGGTGGGGGCACCATTGTCACCAACCCCTTGATGCTGTGAAATACCTCCCTTGTAGACTGATACCTGATTCAAGTGAGAACCTCAGTGTCAATTTGGATAAACAAATACAAGCAGATGTTCTAATATAGTCTCCCTATACCTCCTGCATGCTTCTTGGAGGATACAAGCACCCTATTTCAGAGGTCACTATTCTTGTTCCTCAACTTTACATTCTTGATGTATTTATTTCCCTCTTCCTCAATGCCTTACTATCGTATCATCATTCCTCTGCCTTCATCTTTGCAAAGGAATAAGCAAACCTAGAACAAGAGACCAGCAGGACTGGTGCTCAGCAGAAGAACTGAGATCCTACAGGACACAGATGTTTACGATGT
>NW_012148030.1:1791673-1794959 GCF_000956105.1 Propithecus coquereli
GCTTTGATTGGTTTTATTTGAATTTTGTAAAAAGATGTATGTTAGCCTCAGAGCACCTTCATATACTCTGAGCATATGCATAAGATACTGTGTAGTTAGATATGTGAACATGAAATTTTCAATTGGCTATAAACCGTTTTCCCTTTTCTTGCCTCTTTGGACAGGTCCATTCCATGCCCCCCACCCTCCAATCCCCCCACCAAGACCAGCTCACAATAATGTTCATCGGCTGCTATGAGTGGCTTTTAGAACTTTTACAGACTCCACAATTGTCAAGGCTCACACCTTAGTTGCTTGCTGAGTGGGAGATTCCGTGGAGAATGTAAGGCCCCTGCCTTCAAGGAGGCTAGGTTCTAGTAGTAGAGTTAAGAGGAACACATAAGTAGCAATAATGGGAACTTCAACCTACAATCTAATCTTAAACTGATGAGATACTTCAAGGCAAACCATGGGGGAAGTGGGGGGAAGCCTTGCCAAGTTCTCTGCCCCCAATTACAAATATGCTCTAAAGTTTTCTAGTGAAGATTTTTAATTGCATGCTTCTTGAAACTCTTGGATCCTGCCTGTAATCCTATACCAGTGAGCCCTCTTGTCTTTGAAATCCAGTGCCCCGAAAGTGAGTCTAGGACTGAGAAAAAAAATGCCAAGACTGACCCTATGAATCCCAGATGCCGATCTGTCCATATCAAATGAAAAAAATTGGGACAAGGGAGTAAGATTTTGTTAAAACTCATTCCACTTAAATACTACCTTTTACGTTGAGAATAAATATTTCCATTCTACCTGTTTGGTATTAGAAAGTCCTTTTATGAAATGATGATGACAGTGGTAGGTGGTTGGTTGATTTGTTGGTGTTACGCTTGTTATTTTAATATTCCTACTTGGCAAGGTGAAAGTTAATAAGCAACCACCCAATGGTACTTTGTAGACATAGCTTGAATCTTCATGGAACTTATCTTCTGCTCTTTAGTCCTCTGGGAGGAAACAAAGTCAGTAATACGCTGCTCATTTTATGGTTGAGCTGACAGACTTGGAACCATGTGTTCCACATTTTCTATTAATGTAATACAGACTTGTCCTGGCATTGATTAAAGATCTGCTCTCCAGACACCTCTGTACACAGTAATTATATGCATAGAGTTATTCTATATGAAGTCACCAGACCTCACATGTTCCTTACACCTTGCAGATATGGAGCTAAGTCTTTTCATATGGTGGTGGGGGGAAAAGGAAGTATTATTCTTTAAATGCTGTGGTTTTAATTAGTAATGGTAAGATTTTTAAGTGAAAAATAGAGATGTCTATTTTCCTGGCAAAAGCTTCTAACATCTTTTGAATGTATTGCTTTGAGGGGATAGTTCGCACATCAGGTTTTGATTCTCATTCAGTTATTTTCCATTCTGAGAGGAGCCAACTGTTATCCTAAAAGGTCAGTATTTGGTTTCCATGCTTAATCAAACAATTGAACTTCACGGCCATTTTTCTGTTAAAGACAAAGTTTTCTGTTAAATACAGATGTCTTTTTGCTGTATCTTAGGTGGTTGCCTGGTGATTCAGAAGACTTATTGCTAGATTTGGCCATTTCTTCACTTCTTGTTCCACTAATTCCTGCAGGGGCTCCAGCTGCAGCATACTTTAGCAAATCTGTGAAGGAAAAAAATGTGCTAATCTTAAGTACAGTGTGAAAAAAGGAATTCAGGAGCAATGGAATCCTTTAAAAGCTTCTCCCCAGATGCCCCAATGACTCTTTACATTATTAATGCTTAGACTTTGAAGTCCAAAGGACTGCCTTTGAATCTTGTCTTTCTTGTATAGAAACTGTACGATTCTGGGTAAATCGTTAACCCCTTCATTTGCAAAAGAAAACAGTTAACATTTATTGGCACTGGATGAGGACCTGGACTGTGTTAACAGCTTAGCATGAATTCTTTCAATTCTCCCAACCTCACGTACTAGCATGGCAGACACTGTTTAGGTGCTTACCTGGCAACATTCTTTTTCCCCCAACTAGCTTATTAAACCCCAATTTTGTGTAGGTGAAAATGTGCCTCCTACATACTTACAGCTCCAGTGGCTGTATTTGACACAACGTGTCTGATTTACACACACAGTGATGGAATTCGATGTCAGACTCCACAAAGCTGACTTCAGAGCTTGAGCTCTTAACCTTGTGGTATTTGGGAGGATGAAATGAAATTACTTCTATAAAGCACTTTAGCATTGGTGCCTGGCATGTGGTACATGCTTATTGGAATGTTAAGACTTTTCCCACAGTCACAGATTCATGTTAGTGCTTAAAAACATGCTCTCAGGTATTGATTCTCATTCAGTTATTTTCCATTCTAAGAGGAGGCAGCTTTTGTCCTAAAAGGTTGGTATTTGGTTTCCATGCTTAATTAAACAATCAAGCTTAATGGCTACAGTAGACGCTCAGTAAGTTTGTTGAATGAGTGAATGAATAATTCTCTTAAATAAAGAAGATTTTCTAAGCATCACTCTTAAGAGGTTACTATATGCATTTTTGATAAGAAAGCTGAAATTTTATTGAATATTAGCATGGTACAGAGCCTCGGTGAAAGCCATAGACTGCCTGGGTTCAAATCCAGCCTCCACCACTGACCGATGTGACATTGGGCAAACGATTTCACCTCTCAGTGCCCCAGCTCACTGTCTGTAAGATGGAGATAGTAATCTGAATTGCCTCATAGTGGTATTGTTAGAATTAATTAAAACAATACATTTAAAAGTATTAAAGGGCCTACAGAGCATTCAATAAATGTTAGCTTTTATAATAATGACTATTAATTGTTTCTACTAATTCATATGTATCTGACCCAAAGTGTTTCCAAAATGAAGCCAAGCTGAAAACAAAACAAGATCCTCATGTTGTAGATGCAGAAATTCAAACGTGGATTCGTAGTGACCTACCTAAATTCAAATATAGCAGGGCTATAATAAAAACTCCAGTGTCCCAGCTTCTCATCTAGTACCTACATGCTTGCTTTGCATTATAAAATACAAATTCACATTGAGTCTTGGTGGTTGCCTTTTAAAACTAAAAAGAAAAAAAAATTGTATACTCTTACCTTGACAAATCAGAAAATGCCTCTCCCATCTGGTTCTCTCTGTCCATGTCTGTGTTCATATTTGTTTATTTGAGAGGAGTCAAGTCAATTTGATCAAGAAGAAATAGTGTCACTCTACCTTCCTGGCAATTATTATTACAACTTAAAAATGAAACAGTCAACAGTGACAAGAAACACTAACAATTATGAATGTTAACTTA
>NW_012148030.1:1795234-1796996 GCF_000956105.1 Propithecus coquereli
GTGAAATGAGTGTCAGTATCCTCATTTTTACAGATGAGGGAAATACTAAGTGCACAATGTGATTAAAATATATCACCCAATACTTATTAAGTACATTCTATGTGCTGGCTACTGAGAAAAATTCATGAACAAGATAGGTGCAGTTTTTGTCCTTAGGGAGCTGGAGGTTGCATAGCTAAATAAGTGGTAGGGTCAAGATTTTAACCCAGATCTGTCATTCCTAGAACAGCACACTGTCTCCTATTTCTACCACTGCCTCCACCTAAATTATCTTCTTGAAGAAAAATTTAGTCAGCCAAATTAATCACACTTAATGAACTGTAAATATAATTTAGAAGATATCTACCACTGTGCAGTCACCTTTCTGGTGTCTCTCCTCCTCAGGGCTGCTGGAGTCTATGCAGCAGAGTGTACAACCTGCATGGCCACAAACAAGGGCCCAATCTCTGCCTGGAATACTTTCCCCTCTCCCAGCATCCTGCCTTGCGTGAAGGTATCACTCAAGTATCTGCTCTGACACATGGATTTTTCAGGTACTAACCAACCAACCACTGTTTCTTTCTCTCTCCCTACCTCTTTCTTTCTTCCTTCCTTCCTTCTACTCACTCATACAATATTTTTGAAAGCCCACTATTTGTCCATGTTCTAGGACTATGATAAAATACTCAATAAGACAGACAGGCCCTGTCCTCCAGGATCACACCACTCAGAATGAATCCATTCAGTCTTTTTTCACTGTGTGGATAACTCTTAATTGCAGTGCTCAATGTAGTTTTTAGGTATTATGTGTCCTTCAGTGTTTTTACTATGATAATATTTGTTTGAAACATTAGTTAGATTAACACTGATGCACATTCACTTAATTGACATTCTTATCCGATTGATGTGATAATTATAAGTTTGCATGCCAGTATGTAGGCTGATGTGCAGGGTTTTGTATAAAGGAGCATTACATAAAATACGTTATTTCATTTTCCTACTCTTGAGCATTAAGAAGCAACCACTAGAGGGCTTCCCCCACCCCCAACAAGGATATCTAGCTGCCTGTACTAGATAGTCTATGTAATATGCACATTTGATATTATGAATACAGTAGAAAAAGAGGAAAAGGCTCAGCAAATTGGGTGGGCCAAAAGGTTAAAAAATGTTGTTATTTCTCAAGATAAACTTTTACCCCAAAACATGTTACTTGGATATGTGAACAGCCTTTCCCATTTGATTATGAATCACTGAGGACAGAAGTCATGTCATGATCCTGTTTATGATGCTTATTCACCCTTAACCATTTGTTGAACATGAAAGCAGAAGGTGACTTTATCAGCCAGAGAGTAAACAATGCTGTAGAGAGATCATGGCTCTGGAAAACAGGAAACCTGGGTTCAATGTCTAAATCTGTGAGTGCCTAGTGTTATGGCCTGAATAAATCACCCACCCTCACTGGAGCCAGTTTCCTTGGAAAAAATGACAAATGATGATTGTTTTAAGGTTTCTTGCCAGCTACCAAACTCCTGTGATTATTCTATTACCTCTCTGTAGTAAATACATAGAGAAGGTTACATGTTGTGTAAGAAAAGCTATATTATAAAGTCCTTATTTCAGGTTTTAAATATAGACGGCTTTGATTGGTTTTATTTGAATTTTGTAAAAAGATGTATGTTAGCCTCAGAGCACCTTCATATACTCTGAGCATATGCATAAGATACTGTGTAGTTAGATATGTGAACATGAAATTTTCAATTGGCTATAAACCGTTTTCCCTTTT
>NW_012148030.1:1799916-1857706 GCF_000956105.1 Propithecus coquereli
GTCAATTTGATCAAGAAGAAATAGTGTCACTCTACCTTCCTGGCAATTATTATTACAACTTAAAAATGAAACAGTCAACAGTGACAAGAAACACTAACAATTATGAATGTTAACTTATAAAATTCAATTTTTAAGAAGGACCTAAGACTTTTTTGTAAAGGTATGAAGAATTCTGCAGACCCATTCTCCATTAAAGCAACTATAACTGGTGAAAATTTAAAAAGCACAACCATTTAAAGTCCCTGTAAATTGTCCTAAGAGCATAGAGCAAATGAAAAAATATTTAATCAATAAAATCTCAATGTGTAAAAACAGTAAAAGTCTTTGCACTTGAACCATGTGATCTTCTCCTTCTTTCCCTCTCCCTCAAGCTGAGTTTGATGGAACCTCCACTCCAGGCAGATATGACCAAAAAGACAGAGCTCCCATTCCCCTTCATTCCTAATCAAGGCAAACAGTTTTGTCAGGAAGAGCAACCAAGAGCATTTCTAATCCTCTCCAACTTCAGCTTACAAAGGCTCATCATTTCCTGGTGAGTGCGGCCAAGAAGTCAAGGGCTCCCTTCTTCAATCCAGCCCCCATTCCATAGGGCAGAGTCTATTTCCCCATCCAGGTTTCTGCTCATAAAGCAGAGGTGACACTCCAAGAAAGGCAGGCCATGGTCATTGTCCAGGACCTGGATCAATGGCTCAGAGATTTTGCCCAGGTGAAGAGATGTAACTGTTAAGAACAGAGAATTCTGATGTTCTCTCCCAAAGGACCTGGCTTCATTTGAAACAGAGTCAGGGGATGGCTCTCTCTAAAACAATGGAGATTTGGTGGTAAAAAATTAAGAGGAAACTGGTAGCTCTATGAGAGCAACAAGCTAAACGATAGGCCATAATTTACTAGAGAAAACCAGGAAAAGAGATAGCTACTAAGAGCCCTTCCGAAGTGAGAGAAGAGCAAAAACAATACGACAACAACAACAAAGAAAACCCAAAACCAAATAAAACCAAAAAACCCTCAAAGACTGATCTGGGGTTGGGGGAGAGACACCTTACTTGAATTTAATTAGATCAAACTGGGGAGCAATCTATGTCCCAGGGCATTTTTGGAAAGAACAGAACAATCAGCAGGCAATTAGAGGAGCCTAATAGCTGGATGTGATATAACAGAGACGGACAACTAAACAGTAGATCAGGGTAAGAGACCATCAAAGAGAGCCCTACTAAAGCCACTGCCATCCCAGGGTGACTGTGCGCATGCTCATGGCTTCACACTGGGGGTAAGTGGTAAAGGGGAAATTAGATTTCATTAAAATAGCGTAACCAAGTTACTAAACAAATAAGCAAAAAAGGAGGGGAGGAGAGAAATCAGTGTCCAGGGTTGCTGCTATATATTACCTAAAATGTCCTGTTTTGAAAAAATAAAAAAGACAAGACATGCAAAGAAACAGAAAAATGTGACTCATACAAAGGAAAAAAGCAGGCATAACATAAGGTTAAACCTTTATGACCTTAGATTTGACAATGATATGACAACAAAAGCACAGGAAACCAAAGGAAAAAGTAGATAAACTAGACTTGATCAAAAATTAAAGACTTTTGTACTTTAAAGGACATATCAAGAAAATGAAAGGACAACCTACAGAATGAAAGAAAAACTTTTAAGAGAGATTATATCTAGAGTATATAAAGAACTCTTACAACTATGTAACAAAAAGACAAATAACCCACTTATAAAATGGGCAAAGGATGTAAATAGTTATTTCCCCAAAGAAGATATACAAATGGGCAATAAACACATGAAAAAATACTCAATATCATTAACTATCAAGAAATGCAAATCTCAATCATAAGGAGATAGCACTCCACACCCACGAGGATGACTAAAATTAAAAACACAGACAATAGCAAGTATGGGCAAGGATGTAGAGAAATCGAAACCCTCAAACACTGCCAGTGGAAATATAAAATGGTACAGCCACTTTGGAAAAGTTTGTCATTTCATCAAAAGATTGAGTCACCATATGACCCAGCAATTATAACTTTAGGTAATATACCCCAGAGAAATAAAAATGTATCACTTAACAACTCTTACACAAATGTTCATAACAGCTTTATTTATAACAGCCGCCAGGTGGATACAACCCAAATGTCTGTCAACTGATGAATGTGTAAATAAAATGTGGCATATCAATACAGTGGAATATTATTCAGTAATAAAAGCAACTACTGATACATGCTACAGCATGGAAAAACCTTGAAAACATCGTCCTAAGTGAAAGAGGCCAGTTACAAAAGACCATACATTGTGTAATTCCATTTAAATTAAATGTCCAGAAGAGGCAAATCCATATATAAAGAAAATTGATTAGTGGTTGCCTAGGGCTGAGTGGAGGATGGCAGAGGAAATGAAGGGTCACTATAATGGCTACAGGGTTTCTTTCTGGAGTAACAAAAATGTTCAAATTTGATTGTGATGGTTGCATAATTTTTTAATACCTATGCTAAAAACCATTGAATTTTATTCTTTAATTGGGTGAATTGTGTGATATGCGAATACATCTCAATAAAGCCATCATTCAAAAGGGGGGCGGGGGTGGTGCCAAGAGACACATGCCTGTCAGATGGCAGAGGCAACTATGGGGAAGAGCTAGAGAAGGCTTGTCAAGAGGTGGGACCTAAAACTATGAAAGGAAGTTGTTTAGTAATATGGAGGGTGGCAGGGTTTTGTTAGAGAAGTGATAGGATTGGAATTTCACAAATATCCAGAGAGAGTTGAGTGATGGGAAGAGAGGTGATGGATGTTAGGGATTTGAGGAAATGCAAAATATTCGCATTCAGGTTTTGCAAACGTTCACCTGTTTGCGATGATTTTAATTGCCTGTTTTCCTCTTTGCGAAGGGAAAAATTTCATATTTGATTTAATATCAAATATGTCCCGGAAGACAAACTTATTTTTTGACACTGAAATGTAGCCAGTTGGAATCATTGGTTGCTTAGGCTCTGTGATTGCACCAGACCTTGCTTTTCTCCTCAAGGAGAAAAATTACTGGAAATTTACTGACCTCAAACTATTTTTATGCAAAAATGGACCAGATTTTTAAAAAATCATTTGATGCAGTGTGACAATATTTCACAACTATAAAATCAAGCTTTATCTGCCAAAATGTGTCCATATGATTTGAACTGTCTTGGGATTTATTTAAAATGGATGGTATTGGTCTGCTATTTTAGGGTGGTTTTGACTTAGAAACCTTTCAGCAATTCCATTTTTGAGAATTTTATTCTAATTTAGTAAGCTGAACCGTGATCATGCTATAATTTATAACTTTAGTTTTGTAGTTTCCATTTTCAAAGGGATTTCATTTATTTAATTATTTCAAAGGAAGTGGAGGTGGTATAAAAAGTTGTGGGCGTGTATTTGCAGCACTAAGTTTAATATAATCATTATTATACACCAGTAGGGAGGTGAGCACTGGAGATATGCAGGTGTGAAGGAGAGACAGGATAGTCCCTGATCTTCAAGGAGATTTTCATCTAAAGGGACAGAGAGTCCTAGAAACAGGTCACTTCAATACAATGTGGTAAGTATTATGTTAGAAGGACGCCTGGGTGCTCTGTGACAAGGAGGAGGGCATCAGGCAGGCAGTGGTGGGAAGGAGAGCATGAAAAACAGATTTCTCAGGGAGAGCTTTTAAGGAGGTAACCTGGACTTTGAAAATATATATATGAGGCAGTGATACACACCTGTCCTTTTCACATCAGAAATTAATCTTTAGGAAGTAGTAAATAATATTTTAGAGCAATTTATTTTATTTTATTTTTTTATTTCAGCATATTATGGGGGTACAGATGTTTAGGTTATGCATGTCGCCCTTGGCTCCCCCACCCCCCTAAGTCTGAGTTTCAAGTGTGTCCATCCCTCGGATGGTGCGCATCGCACTCTTTGTGTATGCATATACCCGTCCCCTCCTCCCCTCCCCATCCCCCCTGCCCGAGCAATTTTTTTTTAAATATGCCAATAATACACAATTTAGTGAGGATTTTCAAATGCAAGGGGCAGATGTCCAACAAAAACCAACATAAGCAAAAAAAAAAAAAAGAAAAAAAGGAAGAGAATTTACTGGATCTCATAACTGAGACATCAGGCTTCAGGCACAGTTGGATTGAAGAACTCAAATGACGTCATCTCCCTGTGGATCTGCTCGTGCAAGTATGGAGGATAGGAAGTCCAAGATCTCTAGTCGGCAAGCTAGAGATCCAGGAAAGCTGACGGTGTAAGTTCCAGCTCAAGTCTGAAGGCAGGAGAAAACTGATGCCCAGCTTAAACACAGTCAGGCAGAGAGAAAGAATTCTTTCTTATTCAGCCTTTTATTCCATTCAGGCCTTCAGTGAATTGGATGAGACCCCTCCACAATTGCATGAGCCAATTCCTTAGAGTAAATCTCTTTTTGGCACAGAGAAGAGCAATAAGAAGTCCAATGAGTTTAGAGTAGTAGTTCTCAAACTTTTTGGTTTCAGGACCCCTTTGCACTCCTAAAAATTGTTGAACATTCCCAAGAATTTTGGTTATAACGTGTTCTATTGATATTTATCATATTAGAAATTAAAACTGAGAAAATTGGAAAATATTTACTGATTCACTTAAAATTGCTACAGTAAACATATCACTCATTAATATAAGGAATATTTTTATAAAAAACTATTTTCCCAAATGAAAAAAAAGTTAATGAGAAGAGTAACATTGTTTTGCATTTTTGCAAATCTCTTCAGTGTCTCCCTTACTAGGGTGCAGCTAGATTCTCATAGCCATGTCTGCACCCAATCTGTTTTAGTATGTTGTTTTGGTTTTCCTATATGAAGAAAATCTGGCCTCACACAGATTTGTGGCTGGAAAAATGGAAGAATATTTTAATAGCTTTTTCAGATACTGTAATTATTCTTTTTTAATACCACATCAAAACTCAACAAAGGTAGATGCAATGTCAGATTTAAAACCATATCAATTAACTGTTTGTGCTCTGAGAAAATGAGCATTGAAAAAACATCTTAGCATCATAATAAAAGTAATTTTGACCTCCCAGGTACCTGAAAGGCATCAGAAACTGCACTTTTCCAACCACTTCCCTAGAGCATAGTAAGCAAAGAAAGATCAGGTAAAGATGTCATCACAGAGTATATGTAGGAACTCGCAGGTCATGATGAGGGCTTGGTGATTTACTCTGTGTAAAATGGGGAGTCATTGCAGGGTTTGAGCAGAGAAGTGAGTTGATCTATCATTGAGATGTTCCACTCTGTGTGTCCTTATTCATCTGGTGAACAGATGAGGGGGATGAGGAAGAGGCAGAGAGGCCAGCTAGGAGGCAGTTGCAGTGATCTAGTTGAGAGTTGATGCCAGCTCGGACACAGGGGACACGGTGGAGGTGGTCTGGCTTGCCAGAGAAACATCCATGGAACGATAGAAATGGAAACCTATTTTTGCCCCAGGTGGTTTTGACCCTGTGTTAAGGCTGATTCGATGAATTTAAGCCAAAGATTCTGTTTTCCTTTGTGATGCTCCTGATTATCTACAAAGGCTCTGGGTATCTCAAGGAATCAGACTGTGTCAGAGTATAAAAGAATCTTTGAGAACATCTTTGTCAATAATTTTAAAATTATTGTCGAAAGAGCCATGGGATCGCTATGAAGGTAGTACATCAGTCATCACAGAAGATTAAAGGAAACCAGTAGCGTAGCGCTCCAAGCCCTTCACTTCTGCTTAAACTGAAGCAACTCCAATTTTATCTGTTTTATTAATGGAACTTTTTATTAATGGAGCCTTTCCTTTTGTTCAAGGAAAGTGTTCTGTGGCTAAAAATATTTCATGAATAAATCTTTGCATTCTTCCCTGCTATGTCAAGCTGCAGCCTCAGAATCCTTCTCAACACATTATTCCCTTCATCACTGTGGATGAATATTTGCCATTCCTCATGTAAGCCCAAACTCGGTATATTATCACTTAGCCATCAGTCAGTTTCAATGTCTCCCACTCTGACTTCACTGGTTTCCATTTTACACCCACCCTGTTTTCATGGCTATATAGCTTTCAACCATGTAGAGATTATAGATGGTCACAACTAAAGAATATTTATAGGGTGTTCAGGGATTGAAAACTCAAATGCCTTCAGAGGACAATTGGGCAGAAGGAAAAGAGAGAATCTGCAGTGGGAAGACAGGCCCTGGATGAACAGCAATGCAGATGTCCCGACTAAGGGCATTCAAGTCCAAACTTAAATTTTTGTTTTTTGTTAAACAATTACAATAATCCAAAGAAATAAACAAAAACATTCCACGATGCCCAGGGGCTCTTTTTTTGATCCTCCAAAATCTCAAACTGGTCCAGCATATCCATTTTACAGAGGAATCTTGCAGAAGTGCTGTGCCTTGGGAGGTTGTGCAGTTTGGGGATTTAGAGCTTAGATTTTAGAGTCAGACTGACCTGGCTTATATCCTAGGACCACAGTTGGCTAAATGCATAACCTTGGAAATAAAGACTTCTGCAAGCCTCCATTTCCTCTTCTATGCATCTGCAGGAAGCACTTGGCCCAGGGCCTGGTACGATAAATGGTAGGTGTTTGTGATGCAAACAAATAGTTTGTTACAAAGCTGGAAGATTCCTCACCGTTCTGAGATTTTACTTATGTTGAGGAAGTTTACCACCAGACTTCTGGTCACCGTGCGTGCGTGCACGTGTCTGGATGCTGCTTTTAAGATATAAAAAAGAAGAGGGTTGGAAAAAGAGGAGACATGAGCAAGGGGATGACTTGAATTTGGGGATGGTTTATAGCAGGGCACAAGGCTCCCTCTAGCCTGATGTTGCTTCTCAGGAGCATCTGTTTTGCCTTAAGCATGGGGTCCCTTTAGGGAATGTTTTTAAAGGAAGTTGATCTTTTCCTCAGGTTTCCCCCAACTCTGCCATGTGGTTAGGCAGAGGCCAGTGACATTCAGAGTTTGTGCACAGGCAACTCTGCCTCCTGGGAGCACCAATTTACCGAGAATGAGCACAGACAGCTGAATGGCTGTCAGGAGGGAACAATTTTCCGTCAATTCAAAGCTAGAACAGATTTGAACTAATGCCCTGGAATTAAAAAGCCATCCTGTCTCTGGCCAAATAGAGAATGCAGTTTGCAAATGCGGTGTTAAGCGTACTGCCTGGATAGGTTTTATGTTGCAGCATACCCTTCTCTAGAGACTTAAACACTTTATGAGTATCTCTGTTGGCTGTTTGGTTACATACAGTGTGGTTTTGATTAAATTATATTCACAATTCTGGGGAAGTGTTTTTCCTCACATTCATATAATAGTGTGAGCGTTCAGTACCTAAAAGGACATGCTTTTATAGAGCATCCATTCAATCAATTCAGGGGTTGGTGCTTATAATTAAATAACTTTTAATGTGTTCGATGGAGGGAGGTAGTATACTGTAATGGTAAGAGTATAGGCACTGAAGTTGGAAGGACAAATTCCAGCTCTCCATTTTCTAAGCGTGTGTCTTCAACAAGTCACTGAAATCTCTCTTTCTCTATCTGGTAAATGCTCATAATCCACATCTGCCAGCTCAGGGCTGTTAGGAGTTTTAAACTGCATAGTGGATGCTGAGGACCTAGCTCAGTGTCTGGGACTTAGAAGGTGTTCTCAACCCCATACCAACATCCTCTACTCTCTCATGCCCTGATGAATAGGAAAGAGTCGCATTTGTACAGCCTGCATGCATTATGTATCTTCAGCTCAGGAGGAGCAATCTTCATTAGTTTTTGCATAAGATCTCAAGTTCTGGGAAGCAAGTTCAACAGAGAACTGAGAAACCTTTATAACTTTCCAGGCTTTCCAGTGATCAATGATATTCTGCATTGGAAAAGTACCAAAAAAAAAAAAAGACTGCAAAGGAAATCAGTAACTGGTGATGCCAAACACATCAGGTAGAAAGTCAGATGGCAGACAACTTCAGAGTAGGCTTGAGTCTCTTGAGAAACTTTTATGGAGAATTGAGAAAGAGAAGTTGAGATTCCTGGGTGGATATCTAGGAATGCCAAAGGGCCAGACACAGTGGCTTCCTCAGGGCTCTTTGGAGAGGATCAGCAGCCCTGGGCTCCTTTAAGAGACCTGGGTGTGTGCTTTCTGTGTTCATCTATTCTGCTCGATGAGGCTGTACCTGCAGTGATTTGAGAGCGGACGCCTCCCTAACTACTGAGCTCAGCTCCACCTTGTCTCCCTCCCCCACCTGCTGCAATGCTCATAGTTGCACTGGGTGTCTATCTTTCCTTTGTGTGAAAGTGTTTTTCTAAACTAGCCACTTCTTTCTCTCTCCTTCATTAACGTAAAAAGCATTTCTAGGAGAGAAAAGTTTTCCAAGTTATTACCACCTTTGCTGTGTCAGATTTCTGGTCTGCAGTGAGACAGCTAGCTGAGGGTGAAGATGAGGACACGAGGACGTGGGGCTGGTGAGTTCTGAAACAGGAGGTGCCTGGTGCCTGACACACTGTCCTGGGAAGTCTCGCAATGAGCATGGTCTGAGCACCTACATCACGATCCCACTTGGACTGAGTATTAAAAATTCAAACTTCTGGGCATCACCCCTGCCCTCCAAAATCAGTCTTTCAGGGGCGAGATCTCGGAATTTGGGCTCTTCGGGTAATCTGATCACAACAGTGTTTGACAGCCCCTATCCTGGTGGAGGGACCCTGGAAGGTGAACAACATGGAATTTTAGCAGTACGTTTGCTTACATGGTTATCCCTGATGACAAAATTCATCTGTTGTACTTCACCATTTTGCTAGATACCTCTTTGTACTTCTTGTCTCTGCCATTTAAGGAGTGACTGCACCAACTGACTGAGATGGACAGACAGGAGCTTCTACACCGGCTTCTTATTCTACCCAAGCAAAGGTACAAATTACTCCCAGGAACAAACACGTATATTCTCTTATACCCATTGTGTTCAGTAAAACCCTGCTGTTAACACGTCTGAATCATTTTGTTTGGAGGAGAGATTCGAGGAGGAGAGAAAAGGCATTTAGCGGCTTCTTAGAAGGTCACCAGCCCAGGGCAAAAAGATCTCCAGTGAGAGCATTAACACAGTCTTCCTGTAAATCAAAAATGCACTAAATCCCTTTCCAATTTTGTAGGAATTATTTGGGCATTCCATAGCTTTGTGGCGACCTTTGTTTTGTTTTGGCAGAGCTGAAGGAAAACTACAATGGGGGTAATTTTCCATACTTTTACCATAAATTTTTAATTACCCACCCGGAAAGAAAAAGAGCAGTAAATTGAATGTTCTGCTCTTAAGAGAGACACATGCAGAGAGGAAGGAAATGCACAAGGCCCTTACTGACATCATTAACAAAGAAAGTCCTTAGAAACTGTCAGTGTTGCCAGTCAGACTCAACTGGTTAGGTATGCGAAGGAAATTAATTGATTCCTGTTTTTGTGTGACGGTGGAAAGGGGGTTAGAAATACTGAATAGCCACTTTCACCTCAATGTTCAGCCTCAGACATGCAAGCGAAATTAAGTGCCCTGGAGTATTTTCTGAGAGAACTAAGTGAAGGGATATCTTTGCTGGTCTTCATTTCTGATTGGAAGGGAAGGATTTTTTTTTTTTTTAAGAAAAGGGGTAATATATGTATATTGAGGTTTTATATGTATATATATATAGAGAGAGAGAGGTGTGGATGGCGTAACTGCATATGAAGAATTTATGTGATGGCTTTTATACATTGTGAGATTTTTTACAGTTCTTGCCTCTGCTTTTCATGTTAGTCAAATCAAGATTATATTAAAAGCTGTGCATTTAATTTCATACTAAATCATAAATATATGGAGAATTTACCTTGTGCTAGGTTTTGTACTAGCACTTTACAAGTCTAATCTTGTAAGGGATCAAAAGAGGTTGGTATTCTAATTTTTGTTATACAGATAAAGAAACTATCTGTAAAACAGATTTCGAGATTCCCAAAATGGGGTAAAAAGGGGAAGATTTGTAATTTGAACCTAAACCAAACCATCTGATTCCAAAGTCTGTTGGAGTTAACACAACCTTAACCTTGACTTTATAGTTTCATTAGGAATAAAATATTCCTTTGCTTCATTATATAGGGATTAAGTTCAAGAGAGGATATTAGAGGAAGGAAACAAACAAACCAAAAATCCAAAAAGATGTTGGCACTTTAAAAAATGAGTTAGAAGTGTTGGCCTTCCAATACTGTTTTCAAATTGTTTTTAGTTTTGTTCTTTCACTAACTATATATGTTCTTGTAGACAAGTGACACTGTCCTTGACTCTGGGTTTCTCACCAATAAAGGATGGAGTTGTATTAAATGACCATTAAATTCCTTCAGTTTCCAAAATTCTATAAGTATACATGGTTACTGCCTTCAAGGAGCTTACAGTCTTTAAGCAGTATAAAGATACTAGCAATACATGATGCAAATAGATGTTCAAGTGACTAATTGAAGCATCTCTTAAAATGGTCTTGGAGTCATTGCTAAATGAATGGTAAAAACTGTAAGGAAGATACAGAGATGATGTAACACTTTGATCATCAGAACAGATTTCTCCAAGAGTACTAAACTTAAACTGGGCTTGTTAAAAGTTCAGCCCACCTGGACTTACAAAAATATTCAAGATGGATCATGCTATTTGTAATAAGTCAAATACTATAGGAGTGTATGAAGTTGAGAATAGCTAGCGTATGCAGGGAAAAAGATGGGAACAGTGTCTGCAGGGAAGACCATGTCCTAGTATAGGATGGTTTTTTTCATTTTGCTGTGTTCCTGTTATTATTTCACACATATTGTATCTAACATCATACTATATTATCACCATCCATTTATGGCCCTTTCATTTGGTCTTAAGCTCCTTGTCAACACTTCCAGATATCCATACTTGGCACAATGCCTGCATTGATGATGAACTTAGTAAATAATTGGTTGAACGAATATTGGCACAATTTGGAAATATTCATTCATTCACTAAAAAAAAAAAAAAAAGAAGACAACTCTTACTGAGCACTTTCTAGGTTAAGTACTACATGCAAAGATTAAAGCCATATTGGTTTTGTCCTCACATTGATCCATAGTCCTGTTCATGAATGCTGGAGATGCAAAGTAAGAAGGGAAGAATGCCTCAAGAGAAATTTTGTAATTGAGACTTTGCCAATTCCCATGGACCAGAAGGAAGAGTTCAAGTACCTTTTCAACTCAATAAAGCCTAAAGAGAGGATAGAATGGGCAAATATAGTCCCAAATAACTAGGTGATTGTTTGGTCCTGTTTTTCAATTCTCAGGGTGGGTTAGTTTCCTTCAGCCTTGGATATTGAGTGTTAAATTACCTCTACTATTCCATCTTGTAAGGCTATATATTCATACAAAAGACTAAGATCATGTCCTGACTTTTGGGTAGAGATGTATCTAAGGCTAGAAGAATGCAGAACACGCATGAAAGTAACATAATAACAGCATTGGTTCCCAGCATAGACCAGGAGAAAACTTGAATGGAAATGCTGGCCTGAGATTGAAGGGAAGAAGAGAGAGGAGGCTAAAAGAAAAATGGGCTAGTGTTTTCGTTTCCATAGATCATTTCATAGAGGATTAAACATGGGAAGTCTAGGTGGGTGATAGTTTCATTTTTAAATTAATCCATTCATTTTTTTTTTTTTTTTTGACAAACACATATAGGATGCATACAATGTCCAGGGCACTATACTAAACTCTCAGAGACTTACCATTTGTGTAATCTGAGACCAGATATACAAAGTGTATAAATTTGCCTGAGCTGCCGTAACAAAGTGTCACAGACTGGGTGGCTTACACAACAGTAATTTATTTTCTCACAGTTCTAGAAGCTAGAAGTCTGAGATCAAGATGTCAGGGTTGGTTTCTTCTGAGGCTTCTCTCTCTGGCTTGTAAATGGTCGTTTTCTCCTCTGTCTTCACATACATTCCTCTGTATCTGTCCTACTTTCCTCTTCTTATAGAAACACCAGTCATGTTGGATTAGGGCCCACCCATATGACTTCATTTTACCTGACTTACCTCTTTAAAGCCCCTGTGGCCAAATACAGTCGCATTCTGAGGTACTAGGTGTGAGGACTTCAACATGTGAATTTTGAGGTGACACAATTCAGCTCATTATACTAAAGCTTCAAACTTCCAGCCTTAATTCTGGAAGGGGAGGAGCTTGGATTTTTTTTTTTATTTTGTTCAAGTTGTTTTTTCTAGCTTTAATAGGCAAATAAATATATGTTCTGAAAAATTAAAAATTATCACATAAAATCCAAAGCATTAAAATTTTCCATTCACTCAGGATTTTGTTCTTTGATAAAGATAGTGATTTTTCCATTTTTTGGCACTAAGTTATGTTAACCAGCCCTGACTGTTTTGTTTACTAAGTCCTTAGTTACAGCCTGGAGCTGACATAGAATGTCTTGCTCTGGAAATGTGTACACATTGTACAAGCTCTAAAAGAGGAAAAAACATGATGCTTTGCTGGCCTTAGGCTGAGATTTACTATGAAGGAAGACCTAAAGGATATTAGAAAAGGGAATAGATGATGTTGAATGATTTTCTTCCAATGGGCAGAGATGAATTGTTCGAACTTGAATAAGAGTAAACAAGGTGATGTGGCGAGGAACAATATGACATTAAGATTGTTGGTTATGCTTATTAACAGGAACCGACATGCTTGTCGAAAGTACTTCTGTTCCCATAGAAAACATTTCCATTTCTGACTGCATTCATGACCTGTAAGGTCCTGTGTAAAATGAAGAAAGGTAATGCAAAATTCCATTTCTGTGCTGCTATTGGTATTATCACAGTGTGGTAATTAAAAAAACAAAAAATATCCATCTTTGTACATAGAACACTAGATTTTAGCTATTTTAAGTAGCACAATTCAATGTTTTAAATCTGATATGTTATTAACTTGATTTTTTTCCATCAGAAAAAAATAATTTGCATAAAGAATTCATAGAATAGGTGAACTCTACAAGATCGCATAAAGCATCATGTTCAACTCCCTAGTCTTACAGGTAAAGAACCTGAGGTTAGCAGATTTGCATCTCTCTCTCAAGGTCATCCTGTGAATTAGTAGAAGAATCAGATTCAGCCTGTCTTAGTTAGCTCAGGTTGCTATAACAAAAATACCATAACTGAGTGGCTTAAACAGCAGAAATTTATTTCTCAAAGTTCTGGAGGCAGGAAGTCTGAGATCGGGGTGCTGACATGGTCAAGTTCTGCTAAGGACCCTCTTCCTGGTTTGCACACGGACATCTCCTTGCTGTGTCCTCACATGGCGAAGAGCAGAGAGAGAGGAAGCGAGCTCTCTCTTGTCTCTGGTGAGAGCACTCATCCCATCAAAAAGGCTTCACCCTAATGACCTAATTACCTCCCAAAAGTCTCATCTCTAAATAACATCATCACTTTGAGGAATAGAATTTAAACATAGGAATTATGGGGGGACATGAACATTCACTAAACACAACCCCAGGATTCCCTAACTCCCTGTTTAGGGCTTTTCCAGCTGCAGAGTCATAGAGCATTTGTGCTAAACCAGACCTTGAAGGCCATGAAGTTCAATATTCTGGTTATATTTAATTAATTAATTGCTTGCTATTAATTAAAGACCTTGAGGGCCAGGAAGGTGAGACAATCTGCTTGAAGTTACTGGGAACTTAAGGTAGAGCAAGGAACTGGGACCTATACTTTATTCTCCTTGTGCCTGAGAACTCTCCTCCAGGACTTCTCCAAGGGGGTCCTGAGTTGGTACTGTGCCCAGAAATAGTGAGAGAGGCCCTGTTCCTGTGGTCTTTATCTTACCAAGGAAGGGAACACAGGATTTGGAGTTCTGGTTCTTGGACTCTTTAGCTCCTTTCACACAAAGGGAGGAAGATGGGATGGGGCTTAGAGATTTTATCAAGAAACTAGCCAAGGTTGCAATTTTACTTAAGTGCGATGAACCAATTGAACAAAATATTTATCAGCTGGTCAACTATTGAGTACCTGCTGGTAGGCAAAGATCAAAAACAAACAAAACCAGAAAAACTAAGACTCTTCTGTGTCCTCTCCCTTGTTCATATTGGGAAACTAGATATAAACATTTCAAAACATACATAAAAATAGTGTGGAATGATGGACAATGGAGACTCAGAGGGTTGACGGGTGGGAGGGGGTGGGTGATGGGAGATTGCTTGGTGGGTCCAATGTGTGTTGCTCCAGTGATTGATGCACTGAAGCCCCTGACCTCACCACAATGCAATATATCAATGTAGAAAAATTTCACTTGTAGCTCATGAATATATACAAATAAAAAATTAAGAAAGAAAAAAATACCTAAAAATAAACTATGGATAGAACTTTTCCACTGATATACCAGGTATTTCCTTTATTGCAGTCCTGTGGATATTTCTCCTCTCCCATTCTACAGTTAATCTTAGCCAAAAGGCTGAGAAGCAGCCCTTTTCCTGTTCTAAATTGAAACCTCCTTTCAGCAAGACTATGTCGTAGTCATTTCTATCTACAGTACCTAGTATGCTCAATACCAGTTTGCTAATGTAATGAGCTCACATTCAACAACAATACAAGATGTCATAATACGTGAGATGTTATATGGTTCCTATATTGGTTAGAATTAGACCCAACTGTGGGAAGCAGGAAACAGAGGCTGTAGCTTAGACAAGTGGAAATGCATTTCTACCCCACATACAAGAGGCCCATAGGTGGTAGCCAGTGTCCTGCGGTGCAAGTGGCCTAGACACCTTCTTTCTTACTGCACTGCTGAGTTTGGCTTCCATTTCAAAATGGCCTCTGGAACCATAGTGATTAAGTGTAAATTCTAGCCAGCAGGAAGGAGAATGATGTGTCTCCTCCTGTTAAGAATGCTTCCCAAAAATTTCATCCACTACTTCTACTTATATAATATCAGCCAAAATTTAGTCAGGGCCATAGCTAGCTGCAAGAGAAGCTGGGAAATACAGCTTTTTTTTTTTTCCCCCAGGGATCCACTGACTACCTAAATATCAAGGGTTCAATTACTGATGAAGAGGAAAAACCATGGAGAAAACTGGAAGGGTCTGAAACAACTCCAAGCTCCTGAATGAAATATTTCACTGTTGGTATTTCAGTTACTATTTTTTTACATATATGGGGTGGGGGACACTGGGCTCTAATGATTATGATTGTGGATTTTATAATAAACACACCTGATTTTTACCCTGGCACTGCCAATTACTCCATGCATGTGAGTTCGGTGCACACATGGAGTGGTTAAGTCACTTAACACATAGGACTATTAGAAGAATTAAGCCACAGTCCCTGGCACCTGTGCAGTGTGCAATAAATGAGGTGTTTATTGTTATTTTTGTTCTTATTGATTTCCCCATTGAGAAAATGTATATCTCAAAAGACATCTAATGAAAGTATACCATCTAATCAGCTGGAAGATGCATACCTTACAAGCTGCAGTGACTACAGTGCCAAAACAAGGAGTTATTCTTTACTTCTAATTGAGTTGGTTTGAAGACACATTGCTGTGCATATTCTGTATGTATTGATCCTGGTCCTGTGGCCCCATGGAAAATCCAACTCCTCATAGAATTCTCTGTGGAGAGGGGGTAGGTGCTTTGGATAGAAATGGCATAGAGGAATTCCAGAATCTTTACATATTTTTTCCTGTTTGGGAAAACTATAAGGTTGCTGGTACCCTCTTTTTTGCTGATTAACTAGTTTTTGAATCAGTGAAGCAATGAAATTGTGTACCAGTTATGTACTCCAGCCTCAGGTTGTCTTGGAGCCCTTTTTTAGAGATGCAAATGAGATCCACCTGCAGTGACCTCAGCCTGGAAAAAATAGCTCGGTAGAACAAACATTCATTGATCAGCCACTATGTGGTAGGCACTGTATTGATCATTGAAGATTGCTGATGTCTTGTGGGAGAGACAGAAACATGAAAAAATCATCCAAGGGATGAGATGATACCCTCAGAAAGAGTAAGTATAGTATTATCTCTCAGGTCAAGGAAGTTTGTCTATTCATCTCTCTACAGCACACAATAGTTGCAGATGAATAAACAAAACTTAGTATGGAGAAATTTCTATTAATCAATGTGCAGGGAAAGCATAAAGAGATTTGCACCATCTGCCTTCTTTTGCTACTAATTTTGTGACCTCTATTAGTTTAGTTACCATTTATTGAGTACTTACCATTGGCAAAAATGCAGCCAATACAGTCTGGCTGATTTATAAGAGGGAGGCTGGTAAGCTAACATTATACCTACCAGTCCTAGTTGCAGTAATTATGTTTCGCATGGCAGCCAGAATTTGAAAAAGAAAAAATCCAGCCACAGTTTTCTAATAGGAGTCCCTAGGAAACTATGATCTGAAAGCATAGTATGTTGTGTGAAAATCTAGCTGCCTCCCTTAGCTTCTGTGTGATCGTGCGAGGTTACTTAATGTCTGTTAGCCTCTGTTTCCTCTTCTGGGGAATTTTTCTGAAGATTAAACAAAGTGACATATGCAAAACCCTAGTGTATTGTCTGGTATGTATTAGATACTTAATATTAGTTTGTTATCTCCTTTTCCACTCTCCTTTTTTCCTCCCCAAATTGCTCTCAATTGCCAAATTCGGTGGGCAACTTTTAGTTCTTGTTTTCTAACCCTTTTCAACATTTGACCCTGCTGACTAGAAAGCCTTTCTTGGCAGTCTCAGAGTCTCCTACTGTTTTTCCCAATGCTACCGTCACTGTTTTCTTCCCACCTTTACAATTCTGTCCTTAGTGAGCTCAATTTTTCCCCTCCAGCTCTTCAAAACTGGTGTCCCTCAGGTTCTACCCTTGCCCCCCTCCTCCTTGATACTGGCTTTCTTGGCAGATTAATCTATTTCATAGCTGTAGCCACAACGACTTTCAATCTACTTGTGACTTCTGAATCTACATCACTGCCCTCTTTCCTGAATCCTGGTTCCATGTTTCCAACAGCCTGCTTGATATCTTCCCCTGCATTTTCCGGGAACTTCGACACATTAAAAAATGAACTCTTTCCCTCCACTGTATTTCCTGTCTCAGTTGATGCATGGCTATCTACCAAGTTACCTTTTCTTTTCCACTTACCCCAAACTTCCTTTTTAATCAGTTGCAGCATCCTGTCAATTTGGCTGGCAGAATTTCTCCCAGACCTTTCTTCTTCCCATTACTGCTTACCCCTACCTGCGTCCAGTTTTGCTCCACCTCTGTTCTAGTTTTTGATGGCTATGCTAGCTTCCTAATTGATTTCCCTTCCTTCATTCTCTTCCTCCTCCAGTCTTTCTGTCAATAATCATAATTAGTGTTATATCAATATATTCTCTCCTGTTTCATTGTCTTAAATGAAAAAATTCTGGCTAGAGACAAAGGAGCAAAGCCATTTCTATCCCAACTCTATCTTCTGAAACTAACTAAACAGAAGAAAAAAAAATTATCTTCAGAGCACTTAGAAAATACCTACAATCCCCAAATTCTGAAGAATAATTGCTAAACACAGTAAAATTTGGATCTAACTGGGGGAAGATACTTATAGTTATCTAAGTCAGATAAAATGTAGAGACAAATCCCTGAAATTGAAACATTTTATTTGGGAAGAAAGGATTGCAATTTAGGGCATACGCGCAGACCAGGTAGTTTTTGGTATGTCTGAAGAACAAAGAGAAGGTTGGAGGTTTTATAAAAAAGAAAAGAAATGTTATGTATTCCTCTTTGAGAAAGTCCATTGGCAGTAGGAAGGTTTTGGGGAGCTGGCAAGTTTTTTGATTGGTAAGTGACAGCAGCGGGTAGAACTGTTCTCAGAGTCACAGCAGGTTGTTTCAGCAGCTATTAGGTAAAACTGGTTTCAGGTTGTAGCAGGCAGTTTCTGCAGCCAGGCTCACAGAGAATTACATTCTTGGAGCAATGTTATGTGCCCTGAGTGTTTTTTTCCCTCAATTCCTTGATTTTGATTTAGTTGGGTATGATAAGAATGACCCAATTTGTATGATCAACTTTCACATAGTAAGTCCACATTTCCATAGAGATCTCCAAAAGGAGGTGGCACATCACTGAAGAGCCAACTGTGTCTAAAACAGCAACACAGGGGGTTGTGGGTAAAGTAGGAGAGTATTGATGTCCCATGCTGCACAGTGTCATGGGAAGTCGAGCCACAAGAGAATCCTGCAAACATGCCATCCTTACAGGAATTCTCAGAGTGAGAGGATACATCATATACTCTTTCAGAGAGCAGGTGGCACGTGGGAGTCAACTGATAAACACAGGCAGATGCATACACACAAAACACGTATGACACAGGAGGCTTCACTGTGTGCCAGGTGGACCTCCTTGTTCTTCCACCAAATAGTTCTCTATGAAGAAAAAAAATGCAGATATATCAAAGAAGATGAAAATAGACCATGTAACAAATATTGAAAAACAGAGGAAGAATTAAAAAGAAGAAAACATAAATAAGAGAATAGAACTAAGAGCAAACATATCTATCATGACAATAAATTTAAGCAAGGGTAAAATCATCTATTAAAAGAAAGACATAAAGAATGAATAATATTACTAAAATAAAATCCAGATCTCATAGTCTACAGGAAAACAAGCTCTTGATTTATCAAAAACATAAACATGAAATAGGAAGTCATAAAATTATAAAAGAAAACAAAGGTGGATCTTAAAAATAGCATTGGTGTGCAAGAGAACTTTCTAAGCTTTGGATAGAGCTCAGAAGCCATAAATGAAATAGTGGTCAATTTGCCTATTTTCTTTATATATAAAGAGTGCTTATAAATCAGTGAGGAAAAAGATCACAAAGTCATAGAGAAATTGGCAAGGAAAATAAAAAAGTTGTTCTCAGAGTAAGAAGTACAAATGGTTTATAAACATATGAGCAGTTATTCATCTTCACTCAGAGAAATGTAAGTCAAAACAAGGAAATAAAAAACGTTCACTTATCAGATTGGCCAAGACTTAAAAGTTTGATAACAGAGTGATGCAAAGGGTATGTGGAAATAGATATAGTCATATTCCAGTGGTGGGAGTATAAATAGGTCCTTTTTTAATGGGCAAGTTAAAAATAGCTCTCAGATTTTAAAAGAAATACACTTTGGTCCAGAAATTCTGTTGTTAGTAGTATTTTTTTCTACAGGGATACTCTCACATATTTGCAAAGGGCAGACAGCACAAGGATGGACTCAAGCCTTATTTGTAATAATAAACAATTGGGAACAACCTAAAAATCTGCCAACTGGGGACTACTAAAGTAAAAGATGAGGCAACAATCTAATGTGTGGAATACCATACAGCTATTTAAAATAATGAGGTGAAATTACATATACTCAAGTGGAAAGCTCTCCATGATGCATTGTAAAGTGGGAAAGAAACAAGAGCGGTACAGTGTATGAATATTTATTTATGGAAAGACTTATAAGAGTATTTATACATGGAAAATTTCTGGAAGAAGAAAGAGTAAATATTTGACACTGGTTACTTCTGAGCAGTAGACTCTACAACCTGGGATGAAAAAAGGGATTGATATTTTTTATTATATCCTTTTGATCTGTTCGAATTTTTTTTTTTACTATGTGAATGGCTTTCATAATGAGGATAGAAAATGCTCAAAACCATACAATGAAATACAAAAGAGAGATTTTCAAATCTCTTTAATGAGCCTACATTATTATAATTTATAGAATCAAGTCTAGAAGTTCTACACGGCAAGAGCTTGGTAAATTAGCCCAGTGAACCTGCCAGCCCCATCTCCTAGCATCGGCCTCATTTGCTCTCTTCTCACCATACTTAACCAGTTATTGTTTCTTGAGCATATCATGGCCTCAATGTCTTTATTCATCTACCCCTTTTATGTAACATGGCTCTTAGTCCCTCCCAGAAAATGTTACTTATCTATTAAAACCCAGTTCAAATAATGCTTCCTCTATGAGGTCTGGCCTGACTATTCCAGACTATTCCAATCTCCTTGCTCATGTAGGGGAGGTCAGATTTGTTGTCATCTCTCACTCTCCGAGTCCAGTGAGGACTGCATGCACCTAAGCCCTCTACAGAGCACCCTGATCAGGCCATCAGCTGCTGCGTAAATTGGACGCACTTCCCTGGGACTTTGGGAGTGCAGTCTGTGTTCCTCGACAGTTTGGGCTCCAAACTTGGTCTTCATACAGAAGGAGAAAGGGGGCAAGAAGGTCCAAACCCTTTTGTTAACATACATGTATGTGCTTTTCATGAGTCATTTCACTGTCTTCATAACACTCCTTCAAAGTGGGTCTTATCATCCCTGTTTCATAAATGAAGAAACCTGAGGCTCAAAGAGGGTAAGTGAATTATGCAAACTCAGTGGTGGAGCTTGGTTTCAAATTTGGGACTTTCTCGTTCCAGAGTCTACATGCCTGTTCTATTCCGGAATCTGTGTTTGAGTGGGAGATTCAGGGTGAGGCAACGGTGCTCTTATGTGAGAGGCTCCATCCTTCAACTCCCTCTTCTCTTCTGATTTGGAGGTGAGTATGGATCAGGATGAGGGCAGGGCAGGGAGGCAACATTGACAGCAGGGAAAGGGAAGATGAAGAAAGTTGGAGGTGGTGATCTCCATTCTGCATCACATTTATTTGCTGATTCTTTGTCTATGGAAGTCCTAGATTTGTTGGATGCTATCTTGACCCAGGTCCTGTCCTTCCAAGGGCCAGCTGGGGTGATTCTGTTTTCAGGAATATCATAGGGCAGATGAGGATTAGTACTTGGCAAACTTCAGAGTAGGAAATATGAAACACGTGCCTGTTTGGGGTTCCTTCACATGTTTCTAATCAACCAACCAGATTTCACTTGAATCTTTTACGGCTTCTCTGAAACTTGTAGTGAAATTGGAAGCCAAGTGTGGCTCTGGACCAATTTGCGGTTGCTATAATAACTATCCCCTTTCCTGACTCCTTCAACCACTCCGTGAAAATTATTATTGCAGTGACATTTCTTAGTCATACTTTCCAGGGGGTTGAAATTTCTTAGCTTGTCATATGGCTATTACATTATGTTATATTAGAGCAGTATGGTTGAATGGGCCTTTGCATGGAATTTTACAAAAGACACATCACTAACAGTGGAAATTAAAGATATTGAAAATTCTATAACTAGGATAAACTGCACGTTTAATTCAAGAAACATTTGGAACACCTATTACATACAAGGCATGCTGAAGTGGGGTATACAGACATGCTTACTACCTTTATTGCTTATGAAACTCCACAACTTAAACTCAACACATCTTAAAGGGAACTCATTACCCTCTCCACCATCCTGAGCTTAGATGACAGCCTCACCAGGGACCAAGCTGCTAAAACTAGAAACTCTGGAATCATCCTCGATTCTTCTCCCTTTATTATATCAATATTTAATTAAGTCCAAGAGATTTTTACCTCCCAAATGTTTCTTGATTCTGCATTTTCATCTTTAGTGCCATGGTTTCTTTCCTTGTCCAGGCCTTTAACATCTCTTGCCTGGACTGTCCCAGTAGCTTTCTCTCTGGTATCCATGGCCTCAGGCTCCCATATTTCTTACTGGGCCAGAGTGATTACTGAAAACACAATATGAACATGTCCCTCCCCTGCTTAGAGCTCTTCATGAACTCCCTGTGACCTATAGGATAAATACCAAATTCCTCAGCAAGGCATTCAAGGCCTTCCACTATGTTGCCTTGGGTGCCACGTTGGGGGAGGGTGGGCAGACCTGTGGGTGAAGGTACTTTAGAAGGAGTGGTATCTTTTCATTGGAAACATCAAGACCAAAAGGAAAGAAGCCTGACATTTTTCATCTGTAAAATCTGAAAGCTGTGGTTTTGGATAAGATAAGATGAATTCTCAATTCCTAGAACTCCACCTCTTCAAGTGCATTCTTTGAAGGCAGAAAATAAAAACCACTTAAGACAAATATAGGATAATAGGTAATAAGAAACATGAGTTCAAAATTTTTAACATATTTATGCATCCATCCATTTATCCATTCATTTCTTTGATCAACAGATATCTATCGAATATCTAGTCAGAGAGATTTTAAAGGAACATGCTACAGTTCCTGCTCTCAATGGAAGACAGATAAATAGGCAATTATAAGACCCTAGGATGAAAGTTCTCTTATAAAAAACACATGGTGCTTTAGGAACACATATTGGGGCACCTGACCCAGTCTGAGAGGGTCAGGGAAGGGGATGTTTAAGTGGAGAGCAGAAAGAAGAATGTAACTTACCCAGGTGAAGAGAGGAAGGAAGAGAAGTTTAAGCAGGGGAGAACATGGGCAAAGGGTCAGAAAGAAGACAGGGAGGAATTTCAAGGAGCTAATATAGTGGGATTATAGTGCTAAGGTTAGGATGGAAGCAGGTGTCAGAGCAATTAGATCTGAGTTTACAGCAAGAATTATTAGACACTCAGGGGTACCTCCTAGCTCTCACTGGGTCTTAGGCAAAAGTAGGCCATTGCTGGGGCTCATGGCTTGACATGTGGGTTCCAGCCTTACTTAATTTCTTAGCTAGGGTCCTGTATCTGTATGCAGTAGGCTTGGCCAGATGATTGCTAACCTATATTAAGGAGTCAATGCTTTATCTTCAGGACAGTGGGAAACTCTGCAGGGCATTAAGGAGAGGAATTAGGTGGTCAGATTAGAATTTTAGAAAAATCTCTCTGGCTGCAGCATGGAAGGTTTGGTAGAAGACTTTAAATTGGAGTCAAGGAGAATGATCAGGAGACTTACTCAGTGGTCCAAATGAGAGACGATGGTGGCCTGACCTAAAATAGTAACGTTCATTGGAGTTAGTGCCATCACGACTAATTAAGGGAAAGGTGTCCGCAGTTTTCAAGCAGCAAGGCAGAAATTACAGTTTTGCTCTTTTTCATCAAAGGCCGGCCTTGGTGAGAGACACATGACAATGGATTTACTGGACTATGATTTTGACTCATTGAGGAAATAGACTCTTTTTTTGTTATTATTATTATTTTCCTAGACAAGAGTGTTGCTCTGTCACCTAGACTGGGTGCAATGATCACAGCTCACTGCAAAGAATTTTGGGCTCAAGCAATTCTCCTGTCTCTGCCTCCCAAGAAGCTGGGACTACAGGTGCACCACCACACCTGGATAATTTTTTAAAAAATTTTGTAGAGGTGGGGTTTTGCTCTGTTGCCCAGATTTCTCTTCTTTTTTAAAAAAAGCAACTTTATTGATGTATAACAAAATACTGTACATATTTATTGTATACCGTTTGATGTGTTTGGCCATATGCAAATACTCCATGAAACCATCACTTACAATTAAGGCAATGAACATATCCGTCACCTCTAAAAGGAAAACAGATTCTTAACAATAGAAATTCCACAAAGGAGTAGGAAGATAAACAGAACAAGATTCTGTCTGTCCCTGCTTCCTTCAGTTGTGTAATAACTTCACCTGAGTAAGGACATTTATGCTTGTGGTAACTTATTCCATTTTTCTTTCCACCAGAAACATTTTCATGAGGTTATTGAAGAATCTCATTCATTACCCCAAAAAGCAATTCAAGCTTTCCAGATTGTGCAATCACACCGAGTTAAAGTTTTACGGGCCCTGGCATGGATGAGACGTGAGCCAGCAGGACAGGGCTGTGAGAAGCGCAGAAAGTCAGGGATTAGCCATGCTGAGAACTTGGGTTGTTCTGTGTGAATATTCTTGACCACCAACTCTGGGGTGCTTTGAGGACTAATCCTTGAGCTGGAAAAATCTTTAATGAACAAAATAATCATTCAAATTTTCTCTAGTTTTCTAACCAAGTTTAAAAAAATCTGTTATTTTAACCAAAGGAAAAATACCCTGCCATAAAAGAACAAGGTGTGTCCTCAGAGTGTCCCCCACCCAGGTATTGGGACATTTGACAAGACATTACCTTCACTGGGTCTTATTTGCTCCTCTCAAAATTCCTTTCAGAGTTAAAATTCCGTGCTTCTATGAAACGTTTGCATTTTGAAGTGTTGACCCGCAATAGGCTCTTGATACGTATCAGTCAAATGGAAGAATGGGTATTTTTGTGCTGGACCCAGGCCTGAAATGGGAGACACCAAGACAAATGAATAAGATCCCTACTTTTTAGTTGTTTATGGTGCAGCAGCAGAGATGGTCATATACACGTGGTCAGATACACATATCACACAGGTGATAACTGTCCCAGTTAGAGGATCACAGAGAAGGGGAAGGCAAAAGGGACAGTGGAGCTGAATCTGAACAGAAGTTCGCCAGATGTGCAGGCAAGACCATTCAAAGCAGTGGAAGTCAGATGAAGGTCCTCTGACTACCTCCATAACTCAAAATAGACCCGTGATGCTTACATGCAAGAACAGCTCTCCCGGAGCCTGCAGGGTAATGTCTGACCAGTTGGTGGCAAAATCAGTATATCCTGTGGCCACTTGTTACAGCGTCTGATGCAGACGGATGATTGTATCTGACCGCTAGATTGCCCTGATTTCGGATGTATTTAAGAGACCCCAAGAAAGCATTAGTGGAGGATGCCACATGCAGGTCGAGCACATAAGAATAGTAGAAGGAAAATAAAGAAATTGTAGGAGAGGAGTGTAGGTGGACAAGACACAAGTTTCATAAAGCCAACAAACTCTGCCTGCCAGTGGCACTGGTGAACATTTGGTGGGAAGGACTAGATTCTTTCCGTCAACTTTTTACGCTAGGAAAGAACATAAACCACCTCTCCCCTCACTTTCTATTAATTACTCTTCAGTTTCAGCTAAATCTTGCCATTGTCCCAGCTCACAGCAAGCAGGACACAGATGACCGTCTGGTAATAGGTAGCTGCATGGTGTGTGCTTCCCTAGAATAATGGTTTGCATTATTTTTTAAAGCACCAGGCCCCCCTTTTCATATTAAATTTTACTTAGAAGAACAATATATAAAGAGCTGTGGTCTAACGACAACGACAAGCGTAAACATGCACCAGGCATTTACAGCATCCCCAGTGCTGTGCTGTGCGCTTACCTGTGCATCCTTTCACCACCCTCCACAGCAATTCTGTCACGTGGAGCCTATGAAGTAGGAGTTACTTGTTTTCCTTCTGTAGAGATGAGGAAGCAGGACATGAAGAATTAGAGCTAATATGTGGCAAGGCTAGAGTCTGACCCAGGAAATTTGCCCTCATTGCACCAGAGGTTCTGTTCAAATGGCCCAGCTGGAACAGGCTGGGGAGGCAAGAGCTGAGCCATCTTGGAATCCATCTCCTCTTTCTCTATCCTCCTTCTCCCTTCTACTCTATCTCTCCTTGGAGTTCAGGAGTTTGGATGATTTTCCAGGCTGCTGTGTAAGAAATCCTGCCCTAATGCATCCTGCAAGATCTCAACCAGAGTCCATATTCTGTCACGTACACTCAATATGAAAGGGATGCTTATGGCCAAGTGGGTCTTCAAAAGTGGGAGTTGATGCCAATCACAACAGACCAGGTATTGCATGATTCCATTTATATGAAATGACCAGAATAGGCAAAATTCTAGAGACAGAATACTGTCTCATTAGTGGTTACTTAGAGCTGGGAGGCTGAGGGGACATAGGGAATGACTGTTAGTGGGTATGAGGTTTCTTCTTGGATTTGGAGGGATGAAATGTTCTCAAACTGATTGTGGTGATGGTTATAAAACTCTGTGAATATTCTAAAAACACTGAATTGTGTAATTTAAATTGGTGCATTGTATGTTATGTAACTATGTCTTAATAAAGCTGTTAAACAAATAGAAACACCCCAAAATGAAAGTAGAACATCTCTTTAAAAATTCATTCAATGTGTTACTCCATTAATTTATTAATTCATTCCACAATACCTGTAGCATGCCATTCCTGGCTAGGCTGTCTCTGCTACACATGGGGACACAAGGAGAAAAGAGCTCTGGGTCAAGAGCAATCATGACACAGCAGCAGGAAGCAGCCCTGACTGCACTAAATGCATGACATGTGCAAGCAAAGAAGAGGCCCAGGGCCTGGCAGAAGAGGCTGTGTTGAGTCTAAACTCAGATTCTACCAGGGAGTCCAGCAGGGAAGTGCCTTAGGTAGCCAGGATGGGGTATGGGTGTTTTAGGTAGAGCTAGCAGCACATGAAAGCTTGGAAAAAGAGGGAAAGTCTTGTTTGGGGGTTTGCATGCCTGGATAACAGATCATGTAGGGAGGGCCCAAGGAGAGGAGGATTAAAGATAAACAGAAGCTAAATGACTCCATTCCTTGCATCATTCATTTATCCATCCACTTCTTTACTGAGCATCACCTGTGTGGCATGCAGAGGCTAGGTCAGTGGTCCTCAAGCATGGCTTTTGGAATCACCTGGATCTTACCTCAGTGGTAACTAATCTGCATGTGCTTTGAACATCAGGAGTTTTCAAAGCTCCTTGAGAGATTCTAACTATATTTGTTGTCAAAGTGGACAACGAGTAGGCTGTATGATGAAGATGAAAAACAATTAAATATTAAAGCAAAGATGGTCCTGGCACTTGGGAGTGTACAATCAACAAATGTTTTCTGAGAACCTAATAGGCACACCTTGGGTGCTGGAAATACAGCACTGAATAGAAGGTAAGAGTCCCAACCCTCATGAAGGTTCAGACTAGTGGAAGCAACAGAGAATAAGCAAGTAGGCAGACAGAGGAGTCACTCATTACAACATGAGACAATGACATGAAGGAAACAAAGAAGGTTAACGGATAGCCAATAACAAAGGGAAGGATGGCTCCCTGGACTGGCTGGTCAGGGAACGTCTCTTTGAGAAGCTGGTATTAAGCCATGAGGAGGAACCAGCCTTGGAAGATCCACAGGAAGCATGTACACAGCACTGAGCATATGTGGGGTGTATGTGTGTGTGTGTGTGTGTGTTGTTGTTGTTGTTGCAAGAAATACACACATATTCCAACCAAATTAGAAAAAATGGAGTTCATTGTATGGGAGGGACTTACATGTGTTTACAGGCTGTGGTGTTTGATTTATCCTTATATGCCCAGATTCGAGGATGCTGACTGGCATGTAATAGTTATTTTATAAATGCCTACTGAATAAATAAACTAAAGAAATCAGCAGAGAAGAAACTGAAAGGAAGGGCAATGGCTGATGGAGGAATGTTCCAGAGGAAATGGGAAGAGAGGGCATCCACAGTACACAGAAGGGGAGGCACCTGAGAGGTAGGAGGGGAGGAGCTGAAAATAGAGATAAGTTTTTCTGGTGCAGGCAGGGACAGGAAATAGAGTTCCCTCCTGATAGCGACCAAATTCTTTGTTGGGGGAGACAAGACTGTTTGTTGGAAGCAAGCCAGGTGGGAGTAGGTTCAGGGTTCTGGAGAGGTGGGAAGGGCGATTTCCTAATTAGAGCAGGGGGCTGGCCAGGGACATCTGTAAGGATTGCAGTGGTGCTGAGCACCCAGCCGAGGCTGCAGACCACCCACCGACGGTGGTGCCAGTGGACGTGGTTGGGGAACGATGTCTATCTAGTTCTAGCAGATACCTACATCTTGAGTGGGGCTTTTGTAGACAAGCAGGCCAATGGTGGGAAAAAGAAATGAACAAACTAAGGTAGAAGGAGAGAAAGACTGAAATTGATATTAAAGACTAGACTGGGACATAAAGCAAGAATTTTCAAGAAGGAGCTGAAAAATAAGAAGTTGAAGGAACAAAGGACAAACCTCTAATGAATCCAAACCCAGAGGTATGGTGGGAAAAAGGGAACGAGATAACTGGAAGAAGAGAGAGTTCCTTGTCATGCCATGGCCGGCACTGCACACATTAAAGTACTTTGAAGTATAACAGTGGGTACCTTTGGTTGAGTATGACTATGCCTGAAGAAAGGCTGAGGGTTTTACCTATTAGTACATAATTTCCTTTAATCTTCATAGCATATACTACAATCCCCATTTTCCTGATGAGAAAACTGAGGCTTAGTGAGGTTAGATATATTGCTCACATTTTTGTAGCTAGGAGGAAGAAGAAATCGCATCTGTCTGATGAAGCTAATGCCACCAAGCTATGTTGATATATGTCTATTTTTTCTTGTTGTAGAACAATGAATGATTCCTCATCCTTTCCTTGTGAGCTGATAACCTAGGGCCAGTTAAATTAATCCATTCAGCACTGCAGCATGAAGCCCATATTCCCTAGAGTGACACACGAGGCTGGTCAGAGTCCAAACACCCTCCTCTCTCGACACATCCTCTCACACCCTCTATTCCTGTCTGCCACAACCATTTTCAGTTCGCTGAATGCACCACGACAGCTTTGCACATGGTGTTGTCTGGATAGGTGATGTTCTTCTCCCTCTTCTCCTCCTGGCTGACTCTTCCAAGTCCTTCAAAACGGAGTGAAGACCACTCCTTTTCCCCTTTTCTAAGCTGAAAAAAATGAGAGTGATTCTACCTTCCACCACAGGCGGGTCCCCAGCATCTCTGCAGACGTCCACGACAGCTCCCCTCATCGCGCTAAAATTCTACGATGCTGACTGCTTGTCCGGTGCTCCTTTCGTCATCCCATAGCCTCTTCCCCTTTGGTTTAGTGTTGCACCATCCGGAAGGACCCAGAAAAAGGAGAGAAAATAGTGCTGATAGTGGTTAGTGATAGACTCTGGTGAGCAGCCCCAGGAACACCTGGCTTGTGCCTCTGAGCCAGTCTGGTTCCCATGGCATCCTTTTAGTAGCTGGTAAAGAGAAAAATGTAGACAATTTAAAAAATGTAGACAAAAAATTCAAGGTATCTGTGGATGTCAATGATCAAAACATCAATTACATTAAAATAATTTCTAACACTCACTTTTGTGACTAAAAATATTAAAGTAACTATAGATACCGTTGCTTTGTATTAACCATGTTTTCATTGTTTTAATGCAGATCACCCAGGTGCCTGCATTAGTGGATACCGACTGGCTGACGCTTAAGAGGACCTAGATTTCACTTTCTGCTTGGGTGATTGGGCAACTATTTTTCTCCAGCTTCTAATTCTTCATGTATAAAATGGCAGTAAGAGGAGAGCCTCCCTGTCATTGTCTGGGAGGCCAAATGACAGCTTGATTGTGAAAAGCCCTTTGTAAACTGTAGCATGTTCTAGGAAAAAAAAATGGTGGTAATATTCCCGAGAGTGTCAGGGGAACTTAAACAATATACGGCTGCTCCTGTCAAACTTGGAAATGCTTGTTCAGGGAATGCATTATCACCACAGCAGGAAACTTCTGTAGCAAAATCCTTTTGGAAACAGGGACTGAATCCTACAGAATGAAGGGGAAATGGCAAACCAAACTTCACAGAGACTCTCCTTGAAAGATGAAAAATTAACTAGGCACTGTTGGGGGTGGGAATGCGGATGGCTGCCCTGGACGCCGCGTCTTCAGCCTCCGGACACTTTCCTTCCCCAAAGCCATTTTAGTCAAAGGTCATGTGTGTGTCTTGTCAAAGGCCAGCTTCCAATGGAATCATTGTCCCCCGGGACAGCGGCCCCCTGACTACATCTGCATTGGAGAAATCCCAAAAGCAAACGGCCCAGTGCAAACAAGAGCAGTCCGCAGCAGCCGTCCCGTCCCGGGCACAGCTCCCAGGTCCCCGGCCCGTAGGCGAGGCCGCGTCCGCAGCGCCCGGGCAGGAGCAGGCACCCAGAAGCCCGCAGCATGACCCGCCACGCCGATCGGGTACGGTAGGCTCCTCTCTCTCCTTGTCCTCCATTGCTTGTGCTCCCGGGTCACAGCTGCTGTTCTGTCAAGGAGGGAAACCTTGCAAAAGGCCTCCGGATTTGCCGGAAAACGGTCCCTGTTGGGCTGAGTTCCCGTGCACTCAGCTGGAGCAGTTTCCAGGCGCGCAGGAGCGGAGCTTAACTAATTTCGAGTTTCCGTTGCCAGGGAATGTTTGGGTTTGTAAATACCGAGTTTGTAGCTGGTTTCTGGAAAACCAGCCTGCAGAACTTGCAGAGAGGGGCTGTGGACGAGACTCGGTTCACCGCCGCTCGAGCCTGGGCAAGTGGGCGAGTCCCCTTAGCTGTAACCAGCGCGGGTGCTGTGAGCTCTGCCCTCCCGGGGGGCAGACGGCTCGGCTGACTTCTCGTTTTTTACCTGTTGGACAAGGGCTTGGCAAGAGGGATGCGGATTTTTAAAGCCGTCTGTTTTGGCGACCTTCTCTGGGCTCCTACACTTGTCTCCTGAAGACAGAATCACCTCCCTGGTGGAGGGAGCCCCTTCCCTACAGCAGATCCCCTTTCGGGCTCCACAAAGGAAAGACGTTGATTGACGTGCACGATCCGGCTGCAGCCACTCTCTGGCTCTTTGTCCTTTTTCTATTCGAGCAAGCCTTTCAAGTGGATCTGGCTAATTTTGGATAAGAATAGAAGGAGCCTGGGGTCTCAACTGATTATAGGTGCTTTTGATCCGGACCTGGAAATCTCCAAGGGCAAACAGAGCAGGTGGGGAGCGTCTGCAGGGGTGGCGAGCGCAGCTGGTCTTCAGGTGGCGAGCGGCAGGTCAAAGAGTTTGGGCTATCGCTGGGCTTCCACGCTCCAGTTTCGTTTTAACAGGTTAAGCACAGACCGTTCTCACTGATAAAGGGCATGGAAACAAAAGCCTTTCTAGTGCTCAGGAGGACGGAGAGAGAACCTGATTCTGGTATTTGTTTTTGTATTTACCACATACCCAGTTCCACCAAGCATAGGAAGTTTTCCACACTTGCGTTCATCAGGTATTTGTGGAGCTTCCTCTCTTCCCCTCCGGAGGCCGCCTCAGTGTTCTGCTCCACTTTCCCACCAAACTCCTTGAAAGACTGAGTGGCATTCTCTGCCTCCCGGTCTTCACTACCCATTTGCTCCTTCACGCCCTGTCAGCTGGCATCCGCCCTCCCCTCACCTCTGAAGGCCAACCTTTGTCAAGGCCACCAAAGACCTCTTTGTTAGTGAAGCCATAGAGCCTTTTTAACCTTTCCCCCCAGTCTTCTCTCTGTCATTTTGAACTGTTGGTCCTTCCCTATTTTTTTTTTTTTTTTGACTCTGTCCTGGATTCTGTGATACCACACATCTCCCGTTCCCTTCTGATCTTTTTGGTTATTATTTAATGCCTTAAAGGGCTCCATTCATAGTGTTAATGTGTACTGCTACCTTCCTTGGCTCTTGTTCCTTGAATCCTGCAAACTCCCTGGGTAATCACATCCACTCCAATGGCTTCGACCACTACATACATATGGTGTCTCCAAAATCTACTCTGATCTTGAAAAATCATTAAAAAATTTCTATGAAAAATCATAGAAAAATTTTTCTATGGCTCCACAGAAAAATACCAGCTTTTTCTATGGAATGTCTCCACTTTGATGTCCCACAGAGCATCTTAAAACCAACATGTTCGAAACCAAATTTGTCTTCTCCCTCCCTCTCCCAGACCTGCTGTTCCTCTTCTCTTTTCTACTGCTCAAATGGCATTCCCCAGTCGTCCAAGACACAACAGAATCCCCTAGGTGATTTCTTCCCTTTCATTCATGACAGTCACCAAGGCCTGCCTCCTTTCTCTGTTGAGTACAATTCTGCACACCTGTGTCTCCACCTCCCCTGCCACTGTTGTAGTTTAGAACAGTGGTTACTCAAATTCCATTCTGTTCATAACTTCGCATTAGTCTCATTTGGGCCCTCATCTTGTCTCCACAATGTGTCAAATGGTCTTTCTGAAATGCAATGTGAGCAAACAGATCTTTTTGAGAAGGCTTCAGTGGATTTTTGTTTTTATTTTTCATAAATAATGTTGGTGTTTACAGGTTCTCCCCAACTTGCCTTTTACTTTCCCCTTCAATCTCATACCTTACTACTTACTCCCTCTACTCATTTTATGCACCATTTTTGTATATTTTATACCCATTCTGTGCATATTCTGTACAAATTTAGGCATGTTAAACTATTTACTAGACATAACTTTGCTCCTGTACTTCTACTAGGTCTGTGTTTAACCTCTATTTTTCTTTAAAATCTCTGCCGAAAGCTCTTTCCTCTTGGAAACCCAGATCATCTGCTCTCTATACTCCAGAGTGGATTAGGTGGCCCTCCCATATTCTCCCAGAGCTTCCTTTATTCCTGCTATCAGAGCACTTACCATTCTTTGTTATAACTATCTCTTTACCTGTCTGTCCCCATTGGTCTGTAGGGATCAACTCTTTTTGTCTTAATATCTTTAGAGCCTAGTGCTCTGGAAACCCAGATGCGAAGCTCAATGAATTCTTGTGCAATTCTTGTGAAAGACTATTATATTCAAGCATGGAATTAGATGAGAGAGATACAAAAGCTATCAGGAAATTATCATCTATAATATAATACGGTAAAGAATAAAGATCAACCATGATTATTAGGACAGGCATAGTCTTCTGCTTATTTAGCAAAGGGAAGGTTTAGACTTTCTGGGTGTTTGCAATAGTGCTCTAAGTCTCTAGGTCTACCAGCTTCCTCTCTCTAATCCACATCTCAACTGGTGGGCTTCTCCTATTGCTTCCATTTATCCTAACCTTACCCAAGGCCAGGATGAGCTGCAAGAAAGGCCTTTTGCAATTTTGCGTCTGTTGACTTTGTGAAGGCAAAGAAATCCTCTTCAGGCTGGAACCTGGCATGGGACAAGGGTAGAAAAGTCCTGGGTAGGTGGGCTTCTAACAGTCTTTTGATAAGCTGGCCCCAGAGAAGACATCTAGAGCCTCAGAATGGACCAGTGAGTGAGGTCTATAAGGAACCTGTCCCCAACATTTTTGGTACCAGGCACCAGCTTCATGGAAGATGATCCTTCCACAGAATGGGGAGGCAGCAGGAGGATGGCCTCAGAATGATTCAAGCACACTGCATTTATTACATTTGCAGCCATTCCCTAGTGCCAGCATCACAGCCTCAGCTCCACCCTAGATCATCAGGCATTAGATTCTCATAAAGAGCACGCAACCCAGATCCCTTCCATGCACAGTTCACAGTAGGTTTTGAGCTCCTGTGAGAATCTAAAGCCATCACTGAGCTGACAGGAGGTGGAACTCAGGCAGTGATGCGAGTGATGGGGAGGCTGCAAATACAGGTATGAGGGCCGGCAGGTTGGGGAGCCCAACAGGCCACCAACAGGCCACCATCTGGTACAGATCCGTGGATGAGAGGTTGGGCCTGCAGCTGTAAGGGCTCTCTGGAGAATAATGGAGACTTTGGGATGTTAGAGATTTAAAAAATGGAATTTTGATTTTTTAAAGAAAGAAATATGTGTATTCTGAAACTCCAGACAGAGAGGTGAATGATGATTGAGTTTTAGAGGGAGTTATTTAAACTTTAAGTTGTTCTTAAACTGAGACCATGATCCTTTTTAGATTTGGATGCATACTACTCTTCTTCAAAAAAATGCTCAATGCACGACATATAGCATTTTGTTTAGACTTTCAGGGGGTTCATACAAGTCAACTCTTGAACTCCCTTGATTTGTTATGATCCTCTAGTTAGGAATCTCTAATCAAAGGAGTAATTAATTCAATACATATTTGGGAGAAGAGAGCAGGTGGTGATTAATAGAAGCCAGCACAAATCAAATTATGTATGGTTTCTTTTTTGAGTGGATCCCAGTATAATGTGTGCTAATGACCATGAACTTAGAGTTGTAGGACCTAAGTTCATGTCCCTGCTCTGGCAATCACTACTTGTGTGACTTTCTGACTGATGGTTTTATTAACTATAAAAAAAGGGTAATAGATATTGGAAGTTGTAACTAAAATAAAATGTGTGAAAGCACCTGGGACATAGTTATACTCAATAAACATCAATCATTTCAAAATCTTGATTTCAGGAAGGCCATATTCTTGTGAATTAGAAGGGTGCAATCGGCTGGGTTAATGACTGGGTTGAATGCACTTATGAAGAGAGCTGATTAATTAATGGATTAACATATGGATGCTTTTAGTGTTATGCTACTGGGCTCTGTCCTCATTCCTGTTTCTTCAACATCATTGATGTCCATGAAGGCATAACATAAGGATCCCATTTGCTCAGAGAAAAGGCATAAGAATTAGGAGTTCGAAAATTATCAATAAGTTCTTGTCTATTTTGAATATTTATTTTTTGAGTATGTGTATGTAGAGACAGATATAAAATGTCAGGCTGGGTGCAGTGGCTCTTGCCTGTAATCCTAGCACTTTGGGAGGCCAAGGCAGGAAGACCTCTTGAGGCCAGGAGATCAACAGTAGCCTGAGCAATATAGCAAGACCCCATTTCTACTAAAAATAGAAAAATCAGCCAGGCACGGTGGTGCATGCCTGTAGTACCAGTTACTCAGGAGGCTGAGGAAGGAGGATTGCTTGAGCCCAGGAGTTTGAGGTTGCAGTAAGTCTATGATGATGCCACTGCACTCTAGCCTGGGCAACAGAGAGACACTGTCTCAAAAAAAAATGTTTTATGTATGGATGCTAAAAGTCAATTGCAAATTATTGGATGTGTGTGTGTGTGTGTGTGTGTATGTGTATGAGAGGGGAGATGGGAAGGAGAGGAGGAGGAAAACAGAGAGGGAGAAGGAGAAAGAGATTGAGAAAGGAAGAGACAGAAAGGAACAGTTAAACAGAGAAGTGGTAGCTTCATATGGGGATTTAGGCATTTAAACTGACACTAACATCAGCTGTGATACATTTCTTTTAAAATAAAGTTAAGTTTTATTAAAAGAGGTCTAAAATATAGAACATAGAAGGTGATAGTTATTGAATTCCCTATTATTCAGACCACATTTAAAACAATTGTATCTAGTTCTGGGTGCTACATGTTAATATTTTAGTGATTCTTCTTCTTATTGTTACTTGAGCACCTACTATGTGCCAACCACTGTGCTAGATGTTGAAAACAACAGTGCTGAAAAAGACCTGATCTCATGAAGTTTACAATGGAGCAGAGGAGCTGGACAAGGAGCCAGGTGATTTTAATTCAATGTTATACTTGCTTTGATAGGGAAAGCTTAGGTCCCTATGAGACCACCAAAGATGGAATATCCAGACTTAATAGGATCAGAATAAACATCCTATAGGAAGTGATGTCTAAACTGAGACCCAAAGACTAAGTAGGGATGAGCAAGGTGAAAGTGGTGGAGGGAAGAGGGTTCCAAGCAGAGGTGTCAGTACCTCCAATAGGCTAAGGGCAAGAGGGCTGTTCAAGGAACTGAAAGAAGGATCACAGGGGGAGGAGACGGGATGAGAGAAATGAAACTGGAGTGGTGGCTGAGGCTGGAACTGCACGCAGCTGTACTTCATGAAGCTGTTATTGATCCTTAGGAGAACGGGGAGCCAGCGAAGGTTATAAAGCAGTGCAGGGTCAGTCAGTTTTGGGTCTTGTAAAGATCACTGTGGCTGTAGGATGAACAATGGGTTGGAGGAATGGTGAATGAGAAAGAGACCACTTAGGAGGCACTGTGGTAACATCAGCAAGAAAAGATGGCAGCCCCAACCAAGAGGGTAGCAGGGAAGATGACAAGAGTGGATTAATTCAAAAGCTAATTAGGAGATATAAAGAGAATAGTGACAAACTACAGGAATGCTGTAGGAAGGATGGATGCAGGACATTTAACCTGCAAAAGAAAAGACTTAGAGGGTCATTGTATTTCCCTGTATATCTTTAACGTGGAAGGGAGATCAGCATTGTGCTTGTCTCTGAGATGGCAGGACTGGGCCAACCGAATGGGAGATACAAAAAGATAAATTTCCACTCAATACAATGAAGAATTTTCTAACAGCTGTCCCAAGGCAATGAGTTCTTTGTCACAGAGAAATTTAAACAAAGGCTTGATGACTATTCTTGGAAAAGTTGGAGAGGCAGGAATAGGGTTGGCAAGGCTGGAGGGCTTTGAGATTTCCTTTCAGCCCCAGGATTCCAAGATTCTGTGTATGAAATTCAAATATCTGAGCCTGGCATTTAAGGCCTACTGTAATCCAGCTCTTTGTCCAGGGGCCACACGTCCTGGTTTCCTGGTACGGTCCTAGGGTATGCCTGTTGTTTCCTAGTAGCTGTGAAGAGCACTCGCTTTCATGCTTGAGAGGGTCTTAGATTGAACAATATATATTATGATCGTTCATCCACTGACTTGATTTTTCCTGCCTGAACCCCTGGCATCCTTTTAGAAACCCCGTGAACTTCTTATACTAAACTATTTGTTACTCTCAGAGTAGAGTTGGCATTTCGCTGCAAGTTTGTTTACTTAGGCTACTTCTTACGTCAAGAATACACCTCCTTTCCACATTCTATATACCTCACAGAAAATATAGCTTTTCATCAAGTCCTAACCTAGGTCAAACACTGAGTCCTTCATCAAGCCTTTTTTCTTCTTTTTAAATTAAGTCCTTTTTCATAACATGATAGATTACATTATATTGCTGAGTACATAATTATTTTTATGCTTATTTGAACCCCTTTTAAGTTATCATCTCTCAGAAGTCCTGTACTAAGATCTGTAAAAAATACAGTAACACAGTGGATTGAATGGTACTTTGTCTAATGCAATAATCTTTCAGAGGGAAATTTTCATTTATTAAAAAAGTCATATTTTTATTATATAAACAATACATGCATTTTGTAGGAAAAAATTAAATAAAGGAAAGTACAAAGAAGAAACCAAAAGAATTGTTTAGTGTCTCACTACCTAGATTTAAGCATATTAACACTTTGGTGAATATCACTTTTATATTCTTTTTGCACATGTCATCTTAAAATTGGAATCATCATAGCCTTCTGTAACCTGCTTTTCATTTAACAACATACCAAGAGTATCACCCTATGCCATTATATATTTTTCAAAAACGTGATCTTCAGTGGGTGCATTGCATTCCATCTGTAGTTGCCTCATGATTTGTTTAGCAAAGTCCTCCTGGACATCAGGTTATTTCCATCTTTTTGATGTTATTAAAAGTACTATGGCTGGGCACGGTGGCTCACGCCTGTAATCCTAGCACTGTGGGAGGCTGAGGTGGGAGGATTGCTTTAGCTCAGGAGTTTGAGATCAGCCTGAGCAAGAGCGAGACCCCGTCTCTACTATAAATAGAAAGAAATTAGCCAAACAACTAAACATAGAAAAAATTAGCCAGGCATGGTGGTGCGTGCCTGTAGTCCTGGCTACCCGGGAGGCTGAGGCAGGAGGATCCCTTGAGCCCAGGAGTTTGAGGTTGCTGTGAGCTAGGCTGACGCCACGGCACTCGCCCCAGGCAAGAGAATGAGACTCTGTAAAAAAAAAAAAAAAAAAAAGTACTATGATGATCGACCCCCCCATGCATCCGTTCTGTCTGGGCCATTTCTATTTTCTAAAATGGCAAGACAATTATTGACTGAAAAAAGGATATTGAGTTGCTAAGAAAGCATGAGCTTAAAAAAAGGCTAATTTTATTTTTAAGAACTTCATTTCTGATCTATGTTTCATATATCTATTCTATATAAGATTTTATATGTGTGTATACACTTACTAGTTCTATAATTTAATGAAGTTGCCTTGTCTGATTTGGAAATGTGTCAACAGTCTGTAAGCTGATTGATAACTGATAAATCCATTTCTTGGACAAAGAATTGAGTTTGAAATCCAAAAACTTCAGTGTCTCTGTGAGTATCAATGTGAGATAAATTGCTTTTCATAAGCTAAATGTAAGGGAAAGTGATGACATGTTTGTTACAGAGTAAAAATAATTCTCTGAAAAGAGGGACATTGCCTGGCGTTTTGGTGTTGAAGAAGGTATGAGGCCATGGACCTGAATCTTTATTATAAAGTAAATAACTTATCATCTTAGAGACCCAACAAGCAGGAAAGTCTTCACTATAGAGTGTAATGTTTTTATAGTATTTAGGGAGAAGCAGGCCTTCATTGGGAAACACTGCAAACCCATTTGATCACTTTTCAATAGAATAAATGAAAGATGTTATGGGTTGAATTTTGTTCCCTCCAAATTAAAATGTTGAAGCTATAACCCTTTAATATCTCAGAATTTGACCTTAGTTGAAGGTAGAGTCTCCAGGGACGTATTCACATACTAGGTCCTGATGACGGGTCCTAGCCCAATACGACTGGTGTCCTTATACAAAGGAGAAATTTAGACACAGAGGCACACATGGAGAAAAGATGATGTGACGAGTCACAGGGAAAAGACAACCCTCTACAAGCTGAGGATAGAGGCTTTGGCAGAAATCAACCCTGCTGACCGACACCTTGATCTTGGACTTCCAGTCTCCAGAATGTGAACCAGTACATTTCTGTTGTGTAAGCCACCTAGTTCTTTGTTATGACAGGGCGGGTCAACTAATCCACATTGCTTGAGGGCATAATGCCCTTCGCATGGTTTCAGCTGGTAACCTTCAATACAACTTTATTTCACTTCCCAGTCACCAGAGAGTCTGCTTTTGCTCACAGGAACTACAAGGGACAGTGTTTTTTTGCAGTTTCACAGTTTGCAAAGCATTTTCACATCCATTATTCCTTTGACTCTGATCACAGTGTTTGAGATGGGAATTATAATCATCTCTGTTTTAGAGAGAGGAAACAGAGGTTCAGAGAGACTAAGCCAGTTATTCGAGTTTGCACAGCTTGGAAGTCATAGAGCTAAAACTCAAACATGGTTCTTCTGACAATAAATACTGTGCTCTTTTAATGAAAACACAATGCCTTTCATCTTCATTAACACATCAGATATCATCTTCTTTCTTTAAAGTTTGAAAAGACATGGATTGTAGCATACTGAGCCACATTTCCCCTTTTTTATAACGTCCTTGAGAATGATTTTATAAGCCCACTTGTTGGAATGTATCTGGAGCCTGAAGGCATCTACCCAACCCATGTCTTCATTATCAAATATTTACCAGGAATCCTTGATTTAGGCCCCTGTGTTTATGTGCACAGAATATTTCTTCTCCACTCAGAAGCTTTGTTTACTGATGAAACAGGCTTTCTCAGTACACAGTTTGATTGCTGACAAATCCAACTGCAAAGCTTTGGACATGTTGGATATAATTGAGTTTTTCCATCATTAATACTGTTCAGATATTAATTCAACATAGGGACATGAGGGGTGCCTAACATTTTCCTGGAAGCTGCTTGACTTTAATCAGCGGGAACAAATGCAAGATTATTGCACTTTTTCCTTGGGTGACCTAAGCTTGTTCTTGGCACCCGTGATGGGTTGTCTCAGAGTCTTTCAGTGGCTTCTACCCAGGGGAGTTATTAGTTTTTAACCTTGGGGATAATTCCATAGGAATGCAATTCTTTTCCTCCCTGAAAGAACAAAATGTTGCTTGTGTTGAGTTATCCTTGTTATGCAATTAAACCAATGATTCCTAAATGGTGGAACCATAGAGATCTACAGGTACGGTTATCAGATTTAGCAAAAATAAAATAGACAACAAAAACAACAAAACACTAGAAGGCCCCAGTTAAATTTCAATTTCAGATAAACAATGAATACTTCTTTAGTATAAATACATCTTCAATGTTGAAATACTAAAAAAGTATTATATCTCGCATCTCTATCTATAAGGTAATATTAGTGGTGGAGTATTGATAATTTTTCGGTATTTTAAAAGTCTATGAAAATTATGCAATTACCAAAGTAAGGCTTCAGAGATTATTGACAATGTTAAATTTCCATGATTTTGGTTGAGGTTTTTTGAACCAACTTAAAAGCACTGGTCATCTCATGCTGGAACAATAACAATTATACTACCATTTTCGATGACTTGTATTCTAGGGACCACAGACAGCAGATTATCTCATGCAATCCTCAAAACCAGGGGTTGGCAAACCAAGGCCTGCAGGCTAAACCTTGTCCCACCTGTTTTTTTTTTTTTTTTTCCCTCAAGCATGTGTCAAAGTTTTATTTTACACTTGCCAAACAAAAGACAGTAAAAAAGAAAAGCTAGTTTGCAAAAACAAATTTAGGAAAGGGCTCCTTTAGAAATAGAAATAAATGTCTCGATCCATAAATCTCAAGCTTCAGCTGCATTAGAATCACCTGGAAGGCTTGTTTAAACACCTGATGCTGGGCCCCATCTCCACAGTTTCTGATTCAGTAGGTCTGGTGTGGGCTGACAATTTGCATTTCTAACTAGTTCCCAGGTGATGCTGATTTGCTGGTTTGGGGATCACACTTTGACATACACTGGTTTAGACTCTAAATAAACTGTTTATCTGTCTATGCATTTATTATATTGACAAATGAAAAATTGTATATATTTATGAGGTACGACATGATGTTTTGACATGTGTATACATTGTGGAATGATTAAAACAAGCCAGTTAACCTATCCATCACCTCACATCTTTATCTTTGGTGATGAGAACATTTGAAATCCATTTTCTTAGCAATTTTCAAGTATACAATATGTTATTATGAACTAGTCATCCTGCTATACCATAGATCTCCAGAACTTCTTCCTCCTGTATAACTAAAATTTTGTATTCTTTGACCATCATTTCCCAGTTCCCCAGCCTCTGTAACCACTATTCTACTCTCTGCTTCTAGGATTTCAATTGTTTTTAGATTCCATGTATAAATAAGATCATGCAATATTTGTCTTTCTGTGCCTGGCTTATTTCACTAAGCATAATGTCCTCCAGGTTTATTCATGTTATTGCAAATGACAGGATCTCCTTCTTTTTTAAGGCTGAATAGTATTCCATTGTGTATGTATGCCACGTTTTCTTTATCCGTTCATCTGTTGATGGACACTTAAATTGATTCATATCTTGGCTATTGTGAATAATGCTGCAATCTACATAGGAGTGCAGGTATTTCTTCAACATACTGAATTCATTTCCTTTGGATATATACCTAGTAGTGGGATTGGTAGATCATATGGTAATTCCATTTTTAATCTTTGAAAACCCCCCCACACTGTTTTCCTTAATGGCTGAACCTATTTATTTCTTACTGATAGCATACAAGGGTTTTCTTTCTTCCACGTCCTTACCAACACTTGCTATCTTTCATCTTTTTGATAGTAGCTATTCTAACAGGTGGGAGGTGGTTCTCATTGTGGTTTTAATTTGTACTTCCCTGATGATTAGTGATGTTGAGCATCTTTTCATAAACCTGTTGGCCTATTGTAGGTCTTCTTTTGAGAAATATCTATTCAGTTCCTTTGTCTATTTTTTAATCAGATTGTTTTCTTGTTATTTATTGAGTTGAGTTCCTTGTATGTTTTGCATATTAGCTTCTCATCAGGTGTATGGTTCGCAAATGTTTTCTGTGAATATCTCCATAGGTTGTATCTTTACTCTGCTGATTGTTTCCTTTGTTGTGCAGCTGCCACACCTGTTTTTGTGAATACAATTGATTGGAGCATAGCCACCCCCATTTGTTTCCATATTGTTTGTGGCTACTTTCACACTGCAATAACAAGTTGAGTTGTAACAGAGATCGCTGTATGGCCCCAAAGACCTAAAATATGTATTTTCTGGCCCTATACAGAAACTTTGCCTACATCTGCTCAAAATTACCCTTTGAATAAATTGCTGTTATTCCCAGTTTTAGAATGAAACAAATGGGGGCCTGAAGATGTTAAGTAACTTGAGAAAGGTCTCACGGCACTTAGAATTCAAACCAAGGTCTGTTGAATTCCAAAGCTTCTGCTCTTACTACAGCTGATCCAAGAGGCTGATTGTTAATTACATTTACCCTGAATGGATTGAACAATGGGGAAACTGATTTGTGATTTCTTATTAAATACCATGCAACTCAAAGACAAGGCACCTGCTACAGCGTAGCGGTTAAACTTAAGTTCAATCCCTGGAGCCACACTGTTTTATGTCCCAGGTCTTCCACTTAATTTCTCTGTATTTTAGTTTCTACCCCTGTAAATTACAGATAATAATAGTACCTATTTGAGTGATTGTTGCCAGGTTTAAATGAGATCATGTCTAAAAAGAAAGTACAAGTGGTCCATAAGACATTTGTTATTTTTAAGGCAAATAACTATTTTTTTCAAAATACAAAGTCTGTGGGAGTGAAAACAAAGAGTGTGGAAAGGTCGTAAACCAAAACATCTCCCGTGGGCGGCTGTCACCTCAACCAGGAAGCTCCCAGAGCACAGTGACCCCTCCTAGGGAGACGACTGCTAGGAAAGATGTCTTTCCAGCTTCCTCACGAGAGACGACTTTGGCCTGACCATGTCTGCCTTGGAAAGGCCTGTTGTGAGGTGTTACAAGATGTTCCTCCAGGGCTTGCTGGACCCTGAGCCTCTTGTTACTGTTACTCTTGATATTTATAGTCCCCAAATCCACTCCCAGGGGCTCTAGATTAACTAAAAATGTAGTCAGAGATGCCAGAGAATGACCTTCCTAAATAATACAAGACAGGCAATTTTCCTCAGAAACACCTCCATGTATGTTTGCTCCTCAGGCAAAAACAAGAAAGATCATCAGTTTTTACCATTATTCCTTGCCCTCCAAGGCATATTTTCTACATGATGTCACTAGGAATAAACTCTGTATGTAGTATATATTAAGCGTTAATGGCCTTGATCTTTTGAGGAGATTAGGAGATAAAGTTGTCCCCCGAGAGGGATGGGAATGGAAGGCTTTAGACATTGTCCATGAACCATTCATCGCAGAGTCAATACGAACTAACCAAAGTCACAGCCAAAATACCTGGAGGCTTTGCTGAATGAAGTGGCAAAAATGTGTGTGGATGTCACCCACAGGGCTTTGCAGTTTTCCCAGCATGTTTTGGGTGCCTAAGAACGAGAGTGAGAAAATGGCATTTTTTTTTCCTTTTTTAGGATTGGTGCTTAACACTCCTCTAAGACTCTAGATAATTCTTGGGGGCCCAGGCGAGGGAGGGATGGAGGGAGAAGACCTCAGCAGTCCTGCTGCCACCCCAGACGGTAAAGCTACCTTACTTCTCCACACTCTGGGTACATTTTCCTTCCTCTTTCTTCATTATACTCTTCCTTTGTTGATTTATTCAACCGATGTTAGTTGAACATCCCTGTGTGTCAGGCACAGTGCTAGGCTCAGGGGATTTAAGGGAAAAGGATGTAGACATGGAGCCTGCAGACCAGTGGGAGAGGCACACAAGTTGGCAGCTGGGTAGGTGCTACAGGGCATAAGCTTAGGGAGAGAGAGAGGAAGGTTGGGAGGGAGGGGGCGGGCCCAGGTGGTCAGGGAAGGCCTCTCTCTGAGCTGAGAACTGAGGGCCCCGTGAAAGCAGGTGCAGAGACGTCTGAGGCGTCACATTTTCCAAACTTAGTCAGCTGGTGAAGTGGCACACTGAAGCTCGAACCTAGGTTTGCCTGACTCTAAGAACTGTCTACTTCTCACTAAATCCTAAACAAAAATTAAATTTGCTCTCGAAACATTTATAGTTAACTGTGTTGTGTCCCCATAAAGCAACGTCAACAACAATAAGACAAAGAATTATTTATTCATTCACGCGTTCTGATCACTTACTATGGTTAGCCGTGATGTGTATGTAAATGCACGATGCCGAATCCTATTGTGCAGCTGTGAGCACCGATGCTGAGGAATGTTGAGAAAAGCATTGTTAGACTGGAGCTGGGGTAGTGCCGCAAGAGTCCAGCAGGCTCTTCAAATTCCTCACAATGCCCTCTTCACTCCATAGGATTACGGCTCTCATTGAAATGCAGGGCATGTACATCCCACTTGTTGATTCCTTTCATTCCTAGACAAACACGAGTCTAATAAAGAGGCAAACAAGTCTGTCCAGGTCACAAGTTGGGTTGGGAGTGTGGATATTTTGGAGAGGTTAGGCTGATGCTAGCAAGTTGCCATTGCATCCTGAACTCTGAAAGCCATTCGGCACTCTGGTGTTTAGGAGTAGTATTGACTGCAGTGCTAATTACATGTTGCAACCCACTGCCAAGGGAGGGTGAGAAGATCTGAAAATTAAAATCGGCAATTATCTTCTTTTATATTTAGATTTCTGTCTGCCTGGGGAATGGGGCTGGTCCAGACACTGAAAGTTCAACCCTCTTTATGCCAGATGCTATAGAACTTTCAGGAGATGATGGAGATGCAATCCCTGTCGTGGAGGAATTTTCAGTTTAATAAGAAGAACTTCCAGTATAACAAAGTCAGCAGAAGAGGCATGGTGTGGGGGGAAAATCATGGACTTTGAACCATTCAGACTGGGTTTAAAGCCTTACTCTACTGCTTGATCAAGTTATTTCATCTTTCTGACTCTTGATTTTTTCACTCATGAAATGAGATTATATAACTACATGCGATTCTATAACTACCTTAATAGATGGTAACTATTATAATCATCATTGTGGTATTTATTATTATTATTATCAGAATAGAGCACATTTCTGTTTTATTACTGATGGGATGACTTTGGACCAATTACCCAAACTCTTCAGCTGTAAAATAGGATAATTATAACAGCCTTATTCGTGTGATTCAAGAACTAATTGCAGTCTCTCATCATTCTCACCTTATCAGCTCTTATCAGCAACTGATACATTTATATATTTTGTGTCTTTTTCCATCCAATAAAACATAATCTCTGAGAGCAGGTATTTGGGTTCTTTTGTTAGTTGCTGGACTCTTTTGTGCCTGGAAAAGTGCCTGGAACATAATATGTCCTCAATAAAATATTTGCTACATAAATGAGTGAACAAGTGAATGAATGCTAAATCCTATGTTAAATGTTCTGTAAGAGGTAAACTCCCGGCACATGGTAGTTGTTCCTGTGCTTAGTGTCATTGTGATTAGAATATGATGGTTGCCATGAGAGGAACCAATGCAGGGAGATCGCTCTCAGCTCTGTCAATCAGAGATCCTTGTTCTCAGCACTGGCATTTCATCAACTATGTTGTAGCTGGGTGAAACAACTGGGTCATTGTCAATAGTAAGGTCACATGAGATTAACTGCAAATTAATGGTTTCAGACTTTTTATCAATTCTCAGGAAGAAAGGGAAACAGCTGTAGAAAGGCGGGAAGACTGGGAAAAGAAGAAAAACATCGTCTTTTGCAAAATATTTTGTCACATGAGGCTATAGGCTACAAGTCTGTGACCGAGATTTACCCAGCCCCAAACTTAAACACAAAATCAGCTGCATCAGTCAGATGACACAAAGAGAGAGTATCTGTATAACGGCACCAACCTGCAGCTGGGGCAAAATGAGAAACTGTCCTTTGCAGACTCTGTTCTGCTTCTGAATTGTTAAAGGAACTAGAGAAAAACCTCTCAACTTCCCTTCAAACGAGAGATTGGCAGGGTTTCTTTTAAAAGTAATAAAACTAAATGTACCACAGTATAGTGTGCTATAGCAAGAAATACCTAGAAGCTAGACTCTAGTCAGGGAGACCTGAGTTTGAATGATAGCTCTGTCCCTTGTGGGTGTGTAAACTTGGATCGCTTACTTAAACTTCTGTGAGCCTCTGTAAAAAAGAGAAACCAATGTGTAATTTGCAAGATCATGGAGAGAATTCAGGCAGATAATTTCTGTGCAATATCTGCTACATTCTAAGTGCCCAATGTATGGTGGCTGTTATTGTTAACAATGAATACTACATGGATTATTTTATTTAATCCCCACAGCAACCCTATGAGGAAGGTACTGTAATTATTCTTACTTACACATGAAGAAATGGAAGTCCAGAGATTTCTAACTCAGTCAAGATCATAGAGCTAGTGAGTGCCCAAGTCATGCTTCTAACTAAGCCCAGCAGTCCAGGATTTTATTAATAGTAATTAGTAAATTGTATAACATCTCTCATAAGAGCAACAGAAGCTTAGCGGGACAATGTAAGGTCCAGAACTTCTACATTCTCTTGCATAATACTCTGGTGGCAATATGAGGTAATTGGATTTCAAATATGCAGTGACTCTCTGTTTACAAAGGATTATGAGAGACCTGTAAGCTCGGAGAGGTGATGTAAGGTCAGTTTAAGTTATGCTTGTCTTCTTGATCAACCCAGAAGTACATTGTTTCCTCTCATTTTGCTTAAGTCTATCAAAGGATTTTGTGAAAGACATTTCTTCTTTTCTTAGCTTATCCTTGACAAGCGTTCCCTGTAATTGGCATAAATTAAATTGTGCATGTCAATTCTCTCTCTCTTTCCTTCAGGAGATAAAATAGTGAGAATAAGGTGTGTATATAGGATCCTTACCTTTCATTTTGATTTATCCAGAAAATTCTGATTATTTAATTGAATTTGCATAGCTCTTTTTCTGCTCATTACAGAGAGAGAACTCAGCTCCCTAAGAGAGTCTAAAGAAGAAAGAAAAATAGTAGATGGCTGGAGTTGGAAAGGAGCTTGGATGTTTAAAAGCCAAGCTTCTTCTGAATTTAGTTACTTTGTAAGAATTCCTGACTAGCATCACCCAGCCTTTGCTTAAATAGTGACTGTGAGTTCATTTTTCATAAGAGAATTCATTTCCTTATCTCTCTTATTTTGAGATGAAACATTTTTCTCTCTAACTTCTAGTTTTGCCTGAGGAAATATGCAAAATAACACTCATCCGTCTTGCATTGCCCTGCTAATATTTAAGGAAGTCAATCACATCAAACTTCTCCCCTCACCTGTGCAAAATATCCAGGCTGCATAGTCACAGGGGTACTCATTAAATATCCATTCCTTGAACAGAAGAATGCACCTTCTGAAACATAAATGGTATCATGTCATCACCTGATGACAGATCCCTCCAGTGGCTTCTCATTGCATTCAACATGAAACGTGAAGCCTCCACTACGGCCTGTGAGGTCCTGCATGAACCGGCACCAAATTGCTTCCTTGACATCATCTGTTACTGCTCCCCTGTCTCTCACTCCACTGCAGCCACACTGGCCTCCCTGAACACACTGGGCTGCTCCTACCTCAGGGCCTTTGCACTTGCTATTTTTTCCAAGGCTCCTGGCTCCTTCTCCACTTCTTCCAGGTTTCTGTTCAAATGTCAACCCTTTGGAGAAACCTTTGTTGCTGCTTAATTGAAAATAGCTCCTCCCATTACTCCTCTGTTCTCTTGCTTTGCTCTATTTTCCTTATCATTTATCAGCTACTTGACATTATATTTCTTTCCCCACTAAAATGTGGGGTCCATGGAGCAGAGGCCTCATCCCCAATGCCTGATACTAGATACTCAATGAAAGTTGAATAAATAAACAAATGAATGAGTGAACTAATGAATGTATTGGGTGATAATCCAGTCCTTCATTATCCTGGTCATGCCTCTCTCAGTGCTGTCTGGGTTCCTAAGGACCTCTTAAAATGAGATATCCAGAGGTGAACACAGTCCAGATGGAGGAGGCTCAGCTAAACCTTTTCTCTCCTTGATCTGGTTAGTAATCATTTATTAAATGAGCCTATGATAAAATGAGATTATTTAGAGCTGAAGTTAAACATGGTCTTCCATGAAGCTTGCAGATAACAAAAACTCCCAGGTTTCTTTAACAAGAATTGTTATTAATGCTGGTCTGTCCTAGTGTGAAGTTGTATAACTGAATTTTGTATTTTATGTCAAGAATGTTATCCCAGATGGATTGATCTGGCTCTCTCTCTCAAATCATTTTTTTTTAATTCTTGATTTCAACCTGTCAAGATATTATTGAACTTTGATTCAGTGGTATATTCATGGAATGTAGTACATGGCAGCTAGCTGTCACTGGAATATTGAGTTCAGGAACAAACCTGGTATATGTGATTCAGTAATCAGGAAGCTACTGTGTCTGTCACCTCCAAAGGTGTCTCCTGATGCTTAGGAAGCTGGAGAATAGATACTGAAATAATGTTGCAGAAAACCTGTCATTTCTGTGATCTTGTTTGCACAACAGTTAAAAGGGATAAGAAGATGGATCTCGATTCTGCTGTCCAAATCTCATTCCTCTTTAATGACATTCTCAGGAGCATGGTCGGCAAGAGTCTATAAACTGTGTCTATAACCAATCCTCCAAAAAATCTGCAGGATGGGAAGAACGACTGGCAATGGGTTGAACTAGAGATCGAGGGAGGCAATTCTTAGTAACCTCCCACCCCCATTGCATAACTCTATGATAATGTGTTTTAACAAACTATTGGTTTCCTCCTATGGTCTGAATGTTTATGTCCTCCCCAAATTCATACATTGAAATTCCAGCTCCCAAGGTGATCAATTAGGAAGTGGGGCCAGTGGGAGGTGATTAGGTCATAAGGGTAGAGCCTTCATGAACGGTTCAGTATCATTACAAAAGAGACCTCACAGAGACCTTGGCCCCTTTCATAATGTTAGGTTACAATGAGAAGACAGATTTCTCTGAGGAAGTGGGGCCCTCACCAAACACCAAACCTGCTGGAGCCTTGATTGTGGACTTCCCAGCCTCTGAAACTGTGAGAAACAAATTTCTGTTACATGCAAGCCACCCAGTTTATGGTATTTTGTTATAGCAGCCTGAGTGGACTAAGACACTTCCCCATCTCCCAGTTAAAACATGCCTTTTATCTCACTATCCCTGATATCAAGTAGTATTTGGCATGAGGGGAAGCTTTCGGTAAGTATTAGCTAATGTTGCAGTGAGTACTTACTAAATCTGTGCTGAATCACTATTACGATAATATGAATTTCTTTACCTCTGGTTTTCCAAAGCTTAGGGTGATTGTCTGATAAGGACCAGCATTCTCTCTGAGCTCTTAGGAACTTTGAAATGTCATGGGTATGATGACCAAGGTTCCGGTAACTTTCTCATTTCCAGCTTATTCTCTTTTTGTGTCACAACAAGGTCAGCCTAGAATAGAGGTTAATCTGTGGCTTCTATTACCTTCTCATTAGGAAACATTATCAGGTATCAAGACACATGAAACATTTATAAGATCTCTGCTTTTAATAGACTCAGGTTTCTTTCAGCAGAGAGCTGCAATTCCATTCCTTTCAGATCTTCCCAGTTTTGTAATCGTCATTGGCAAATCATGGAGAAAAGATGACTCCACCACTTAATAGGTACTTGAACTTGGGCAAGTGGTTTGATATATTTGAGGTTGTTTTCTCATATATTAATGATGATAATACCATAAAGATTTTATGAATATTAAATGAGGCAATGTATGTAAATGTCCCTAGTATGTTGCCTGGCAAAGTGCAAGCATTTGCTAAATGCCCGCCACCACTTGACAGAGTGTCTGCTCCATGCCAGGTATGGTACCATGTGTACATACTTGCTTTTCTCCTTCTCTTTCATCTTTTCTGAAAATTTTGAGTTTTTGCTCCTGGAATTTCTTCTGCCTGCAATGTCCTTCTCCTCTTTATCTATTCAAAAAATTAATAAATAAAACTCTACCTATAATTCAACAATGTATCAAATGGCCATCTGCCATGTGAGCTACCCTGATCTCCCATTCATAGGTCCTTTAGCTCTGTGACCCTACTTGTGGACTGATTACAAAGTTAGAAGAGTGAGTGACCTTGATCTCTCTAATTCATAGAGTTGCTTTTTTTTTTTTTAAAGAAGTATTCTCCAAACATAAGGCTTTATTGTTCTTAAGTTCCCACAACTGTCCTACGAACTCTGTTTACAGTTTTCTGCCATTAAAATTCCAGACCTTGGAGATCTGTAGGCAAGAACTAGGTTCTCTTTTAGGCTGTTTTATTTGAAAGTAAGTGAAACAGAAAACCTGCTGGAAGAGGTATGGGAGAGGGCCTGAATAGCTCTGACAAAGTCCCAAGAATCCTTCCTATTTTCAGGGATGCAGAGGGTTTCATCACATAGGGGCTGGTTAAGAGAGGTCCACACCATGACTCAAACACTTCAGTCCTCCTGTTCATTGTCAGCTTCAGAGGATGACTTGGTGACTCTGGAAACAACTTTGAATGCACAGACCTGAGAACTGAAAATCTAGGCTAACATTCCTTTTTTGTGGATCCTGATGCTTTGAAATTTGCTTCTCTGTAGGTCCATTCTCGCTAGCTCTTTTTTTAAATAGCAGCTTTTTTTTTGAGATTTAATTTTGAGACATAATTTATATATCATACAATTCACTCTTTTAACCTGTACATTTTAGTAGTTTTTATTATAGTCACTGAAATGTGTAAACATCTCCGTTATGTAATTTTAGAACATTTTGTCATTCTGAAACAAAAACTCATATGTTCAATAATGTCACTCTTCTATCACCTGACAACCACGAATCTACTTTCCTTATCTATGAGTTTGTCTATTCTAGATGTTTCATATAAATGGAATCATATGATATGTAGCTTTTGTGGCTGGCTTCCTTCACCTAGCATGATGTTTACAAAGTTCATGATGTTGTAGCACGTGCCAGGACTTCATTCCTTCTTATTGCTGGATAATATTCCATTGTATGGCTATACGTCATTTTGTTTATCCATTCTTCAGTTGGTAATGCTGCTGTGAACATTTGTGTTCAAGTTTCATACGAAAGTATGTTTAATTTCTCTTGGGTATATACGTAAGTGTGGAATTTCTAGGTCATATGGGTAACCCTATATTTAACATTTTAAGCAACTGCCAAACTGCTTTCCAAAATGGCTGCACTATTTTACAATCCATTTTTCCACATCCATTCTAACACTTGTTATGGGCTGTCTTTTTAATTTTAGCCATCATAGTGGGTATGAAGTGGTATCTACTGGTTTTGATTTGTATGTTCCTAATGACTAATGATCTTGAGCAAACTTTCATGAGCTTATTGTCCATTTGTATATCTTCTTTGGAAAAGTGTCTATTCCAATCCTTTGACCATTCAAAAAATTGGGTTATCTGTCTTATTATTGTTGGATACTTGACCCTTATCATATATATGATTTGAAAATATTTTCTCCCATTCTGTAGGTTTTTCACTTTCTTGCCTTGTTTAAGACAATGTCTTCCGATCTATGAACATGGAGGTCTTCCCATTTATTTGGGTCTTCTTGAATGTATTTTAGTGATTCTCTCTAAGTATTAGTGTACAAATCTCATTTCTTTTGTTAAACTGATTCCTAATTATTGTAGCCTTTTTGATAATATGATAAATGCAACTTTTTTCTTAATTTCATTTTAGATTATTCATTGTTAATGTATAAAAATACAACTTTTTTTTACATATTTTTCTTGTGTCAAGCAACCTTCCTGAACTCATTAGTTTCCATACTTTTTTTGTGAATTCATTAGGATTTTCTATATACAAAATCATGTCATCTGTAAATGGAGATAGTTTTATTTCTTCCTTTCAAATTTGGATGGCATTTATTTGTTTATTATTTATTTATTTCCCTAATTACTCTGACTAGAAATACAATGTTGAATACAAGTGGCAAAAGAAGACGTTCTTGTCTTACTCCTGATCTTAAAAGAAAAGCATTCAATCATTCACCATTAAGTCTGATAATGTAAGCTATGGTTTTTTTGTAGAAGCCTTTATCAGGCAGAGGAAGTTGCCTTCTATTCCTAGTTTGTTGACTATCACTAGAAGTTGTTTGATTGCAAGGGGAATCACAGATATGGCAATTTTGCTTCCTCCCTGAGAGAGTACCATTGTGCTGGTAAGCATGTGATGACACCGTTCCCATAGCAAGCATAAACTTCCTTTTAGGTTTGAGTTCAAATGCATTTGTTGAGTTGAAGCACAACTTCTTGGGACTTTCCAATTGAAATAGAGGGTCTTTGCATGATTAAAACCTGTTCTTCAAAGCTGTTTCCAGAATCACCCCACTCTTTGCCAAATAAGGGCTGCTCATTTTCTCATGAGGTTAGAGAGAATGCAAAGAAGGTAACATTATTAACTTTAATCTACATATAATCTCTCCATAAATAAAGGAATTTTCCTAGAACCTATATCCACTATTAAGCACCTATTATATACATACCAGCACTTTGGAAGATGCTGAGAACATGACAGCAGATGAGGCAGACTTTATCCTCCTGTATACAATAATGGCTAATATTTGTGTGTTTTTTATGTTTCAGCACTGACCTACTTGCTTAACATACATTATGTCATTTGGTCTTCATATCAACCCTGGGTGATAAGAACCATTATGATTTCTTTAAAAGAAGCCCATATTTTAGAGAAGATAAGCAAGTTCCCATGCTTGAAAGTGCCAGACTCAAGTCTGTTGGACTCCAGAATCCACACTCTTAGCCTCTATACCATGTTTTTTTCTCCTGCTCTCTCGGAATTTGGGGTCTTATTGCTGAGACAAGAAATAACTCAAAATAACAGGGAACCCTAGAGAGATAAGAGATAAATGTCTTGGATAGAATCTCTAGGTTCTTGAAACAAGGATGATGCAGTGGGTGCTGCAGTTGTGAGGGGGGTTTCTCCTGAAGTTGCTGAGACTTGGAGAAGACTATGGATTGACCAAGATTTGGACAAGAACAAAGGAAAGAGGAGACCTTGAGGACTGGGAAATAGTATGAGCAGAAGTGCGGATCCAGAAATGAGCCTGGACTTCTTGTAGGAAGGGCTTGCCTAGAGTGAGAGTTTCTGTCACTGATCAATGAAAGATTTGGCCTAAGAGGTCAGATTTTGGTGTATGTGAATGTATCTGAATACTACAATGAAAGGATTGGATTTAGAACAGTATTTAAATATCAGAACTAGCTTAGATATTGATTTTTTTTTTTTTTTTTTGCTTTCACAAATTGCACTCCTTGAATTTCTAGGTTCCTGAGAATGTGCCATAGGGGAGAAGGAGGTGGTTGATTAGGTGGGATCCTAGTTCCCCACCCTCCCTTCAAGTATAATACCAAATGTAGATGTTGGTATTCATGTTAAGATTTTATTTGAAAACAAAGTTTTAATGTTGATAAAAAGGGCTAAACCCCACCAAGTTAGCCCAATAACCCTGCTTTATGGATGAAGCAGCGTGGGCTTGCAGTGACATAGCTAGTTAGTAAGAAAGCAAGGACCACAATTCAACTTTCTTGGTGCTGAGTAACATTTATTGTCTGCCCATTATATTCCAGGCAGGCTGCAAAGCTCTATGAGGTGCAAGGATGCCTGGTCCCTGCACTCAGAGAGATCACAGGGATGGAACTGCCTAAAAAGTCATTACGGACAACATGGTAATGCAGCAAAGAGAGCCCGATGTTCTACATGGAGAGGAGGGCAAAACTGGGGAGGCTTCACGGCAGAATGATGTCTGACTTGAATTTTCGTAGATGTGTTGAGTTTTGTCAGGGAGATTAGGTGCAGAAGGGCGTTCCAGGCCAAAGCAACTACGTATATTAAGCAGTGGAGGTGTGAAAGAGCACAACCTAATCAAGGAGTGGCAAATATTTCTCTAATTGAGAAAACTTAACATTTGTTAAGCACTATTCTGTGCCAGACATTGTGCTAGGTGATTTATGTGGATTATTTCACGTAATACTTTCAAGAATCCCATGAGATGGATATGGATGAGAAAATCGAGTTTTAGGATGGAAAGTAATTTGCCTAAGGGTCATATAAGGTCTCACAGCTAAACAATGGTAGAGCTGGGATTTGAATTCAGGGAGCTTATTTTGCATTTAGGATCCTCTGTGCCTGGCTTGGTCAAGCAGTTCAGATTTTATCCTCTAGGTCAGTGGTTCTCAAACTTTCATCAGAATCATCCGATGGGGTTGTTAAAACACAGATTCTGGGCTTCAGCCCCAGAGCTTCTGATTCAGTAGGTGTGAGGTAGGCTCTGAGGATTTGTACTTATAACAATTTTACAGGTGATTCTAACCCTGCTGGTCCGGGAATTATACTTTAAGAACTGCTTTGACAGGGAGCCACTGAAAGGTTTAAGTTTGGGAGGAAAATCATCAGATTTGCATTTTGTTTAGGGCTCTTTGGGTGATAAATGGGAATGAATTATAGGTTGGATACAAGAGGATGCAATGAATGGTGTTTGGAGGGGCAGAGAGTGCCAACAGGAGGAGCAGTTATGAGAGGACTTTCTAATGTGTGTCCATAAAAATGAAGTTGAGGGATGGATCTAAACGTTATCACATAGGAAGATAACTTAGGTCCTAATGGTACTCAGCAAGCTATCAGAGCAATTGGCAATTGTTATAATTATTAACTAGAATCTATAGACACGGCGTCTGATGAGAAACAAGAAATGAAAGATTCTGGTAGAACAAGAAGTGGTTTTAAGATTCTCCTGAAAAGAAATGAAGTTGGGAGGGTGGACTGGTTGTTCAGGTAGATGTGTTTTGGACATGTTGAGTGGAAACCCTCATGTGGTATAATAGACACAACATGCTGTAGTGGAAAGAGGATCAGCTGGCCCAGGAGGCCTGACTCAGTCACTTACTCTACCATTTTGGAGACTCACATACTCTTTGGACCACCTTTTCTTCATCTGCAAGTGGAGTTGACAATAGCCCCTGTGAGACAGCAGGGTGAACGATGGGAGTCTTCAACCCTATAGTAAAGCTTTTGGTAAAACAGTTTTTCTCCAGTCATTTACCCACCCATTAGGGCTCATGTATTGCACAGTAATTTTACAAAGTCGACTCAAAGATGAGAACCTTCAAGGGGCTCACACGTGTGCTGGTGACTCATCTCTCCAAACTGTTACTGACCTCTCCATTTGCCTGAACACCGAGCATGCAGGTTTCAGAGTAGCTGAAAGAAATAGTTAAATTGAGTTTTAACATGTCATAAGCTAGAGTTAGGAACAAAGCTGAGTTATTTCCTGGGGTAATGCTTTAAAAAGCTCAATTATGAATAAATATATTGTTAGTGTTTAAAGTCCAATATAACATTACCGTAAATCAATTGCCTTCTACGATTTTAAAACTATTGACAAATATTTTAAAGCTATTAGTCATGTCCCTTATTTCAACTGTTTAATTCTAGGGTGTTAGCAAATGGATACGTATCTCTGGCTTTCTTATAATCCAATCAAAATTTAAGAAGTGACTTTATGTATTTGGTCATCATAATTGTTAGGTATTTATTAATTCAGGAGTGATACCTTAATATATTCTTGCCCGTTGGCTCCCATACACAGTTCATTAATAAGTCTTTTTCTTAACTCTCCTGCTTCTCTCCCTTCCCATTGCCATCAGAGCCTCCTTGGTGCAAGCTGTCACTGTCTTTTGTCTGGATTCCTGCCAATATTTCCAAACTTATCTGCTGTATCCATTCTTGAGTCGCTCCAATTCGTAACCACACTGTATAGAGAATAATGCTTCAAAACCTGATTAAATCTCCACCTGCTTAAGTCTTGATAATGTCTTTCATTGCTTTCACCCAACATGACCAGTGAGGCCATGTGACCAACCTCTACTAACCTCCCAGCCTCTCTTTCCTCCACACTCACTTTTGCTCTCCCTATACTGGTCAAAATAGTTGCTCTCTGTCTTGTGGATGTGCTGTGCCTCCATCCTACACAGAACCTTTGCACATTCTGTCCCCTCTGTCTAGAATTCTTTCCTCCTCTCTTAATCTAGTGCCACACTCTCACCCGCCCTTCAAATCACAGCTCAATCGACATTTACTCCACACATTCTTCTGTGATCCCCCTGCATAGGTAAACTGAATTCTATGTTCTCACAGCACTATTTACCTCTTCACTTCTGCGTTTCCCACAGCTGCAGTTTTACATCTATTTCTGTGTCTATTTGATTGATGGAGAGGGCAGGGACTATGTCTGGCTCAGCTCCCTAGTTAGTACTAGTACCCAGAACAGTGCTTGGTCCATAGTAGGAGCTAATGGATATTTGTGCAATATTCATAAAGGGCAGAGATTGTTCTGGTGTCAGGGCTTATGCTTAGATTCCATTGGGAGTAATCGTAATTCATGAAAGTTTATGACATGAGTTAAAATCTTTGCAAGATGTGACAGTGTTGATTTCAGCTTTCAATTGTGTAATAACTAATAGCACACGTCCTGTTTGCATTGTTATTCCTCTGCTGGAGAACCCCGTGGGATTATAGATTACCCATAAAACCTGGCTTCTGTGGTTTAGAATCTTAACTGGTATCTACTTTATACACATCTGCAGCCCTGGATTGTGGGAGCAATTGAGCCAGCTTGCTCCTCTATCAGCTGTCGAAAATTTCTGCTCAATTTAGATTGGTAAATCTCTTTAGCAAAAATTCTTGTCCAGTATTTATTCTGAATTTTCTAATAGTCCTCAACCACAGCACAATTTAAAAACAAGACTTAAAGAGTTTTAACATAGAATGGGAAGAATATACGTGAGCACTGTTTTGTCACTTCTGTAGTGTATGTGCTGTAGTTACTACTAAATGATACTACTGAAAATCACGTGGTCAATAATTATCTAATATCATACATCATCTTAGAATTATTCTGGGAATAATGGTAAGTCAAGTCATAGCAATTCTGTATAATGAGAAACTTGATGTAGATAAAATTTCAACCAGTTCATAACGATTTCATAATTACTACAGGCAGCAAGAGTGACAACTCTTAATTACATATGTTTCAAATTTCACTGTTCACTCCAAGCTGTCTTATCTAATCAGGGCTTGGAACAAGGATTCATAGAAGCATTTCATGAAAAGATAGACTGTGCATTTGTATAAATGCAACTACTGTATTGCAATTAAGCAATACATACACTGCTGCTTTGTACTAGCAGCAAAGTAAATAAAATACTGCTCTGCTGCTTGCAGTTTGCAGATGATTCCCCTGGAGGAACAGCCAAAGTTTGTCATTAAGACAACTAAACCTTAATGTCCAATTAATAGTGAATGCTATTAATAATATGTTAAAACTCCATTATGAAGTAAGCCAAACAATTCAACGTGCAGGTCATAAACAACTTAATTCAGAATAATTTATTCTAATGCTCCATTTCTCTAAATGTGGTTCTTATACGATTTGCATCAAAATATCCTATTGTGCCAGTCCTTGTCTGGCCCCTAAACTGCTCTTTCTTCTCCCCACCCTTGCCACGACCTAATGAATCAAAATCTTGGGGACTAAACATCAGGCATAAACATCATAAACATCAGTGTTTTAAACAAGCCTCCAGGGTGATTCTAATGCCCAATAAAGTTTGAGAACCACAGAATGATTTCCAGGGGCTGAGACTGTTGAGAGATTTGTTTATAGTTCTAGGTTTTCTTCTGCCAGGGGGCAGTGTTCTCTGAAATATGGCTGGATTAATAACCCATGCTGGAAGTTAATTTTTCAGTCTTTCTCATGCACTTTCTTGTTTACTGAGCCAGCCACGTGTGACCTTATACCAAAGTCTTAAACACTATAGCAAGTGAACTTTCTTAATTTAGTTTTTTTACAGAAGGTTTTGGACTATGTCCCAGTTTTTAGTTGAATCTCTCAACCTACTTTACTCATTATCAGACTTTTTGTTTTTCTCGGCTTTAGTTAACGAGGGATATTTTGCAGTTGATTTGATGCCTGAGGTAGGGGTTTTGGTCATCCTTCTGATGGTCAATTGATAATAATTACTTTGTAGTGAAATTCTGTTTAACTATGGCGGGATGATGTGTGGGTGCACATGCACGCTTGTGTGAGTGTGTTAATAAGTTCCTTATGCACAATAAGTTGGTAAAGGTAAAGTTCTTTGGCAGAACGGTTAACAGAAATAGTGGCTGAGCTCAACCCTTTTGGGTAATGGGTAACAAGTGTTGTACAGAAGCCAATTATGGATCAAGTTGGTTATTACTCTTACAGCTTTTCCCCCCTGCACCGCTAGTCTGCATGTCAAAGAAAAAAATTAATGGATGATGTTCAGCTCCTGAGCTTTTTTTTTTTTTAGGGGAAGCCGTCCTTGTCCTCAAGCTGGGTTTATACAATCAAATGTCAGACAAAGTCGAAAGTTGCTGGACTTGGGCAAGGCCTAGGGAGGTTGCAGAGAAGAGGCTGGTGTTTTAGAACATTTGGGGCACTGTGGCATACAATGAAATAACA
>NW_012148030.1:1861556-1863330 GCF_000956105.1 Propithecus coquereli
CTACTTCTGAAAAAATAGTGTAGTCTGTATTATAATCTGTAGATCTAAATGGTCTTAAGTATACTACAAAATAATTGCTTCTTGAACGGTTTAAATCATTGATTATCTTAGGCATTTATGATATCATCTAAAATAATTTATTAGTTAAACTTCTACCTATATGAATCTTAGTCTTAGGATACAATACAATTTAAGTCTGAGTTTTAGGGTTTGGATATGCTTGCACACTTTTTATTTTTTATTTCTCTTTTAGTGTAGTTTATCTGCTGTTTAGGCACTATGGTTGATTTCTCCTGAATCTTTATTCAGGACCAAAGATGTACTTAGGAAACTGGGTGAAAGAAGACCGCAGAGAGTTTAAGCATTTTTATCTTTTTAAATGCTACACGTGCCTAGAAAAGGATCTTTCTCAAATAATACATGTGATTGATTATTCTGGCTCTTGGCAAAGGCTTCCCATCAGAAAACATTGGGTGAATTTATGTATCTCCAGGAACAAGACACCAGGAAGGGAAGCAGTCATGCCTATTTCCAACAACACTTTTAGGCTCCAAAGAAATGCTGGGATACTCAGTGCTTCAAAGGTGTTTAAAAAAATAAAAGGAATATAAAGGGTGTCGATACATGGCCTAGCTTCAGACTGATCAGAGTGAGACTCACCATTCCAAGGCATGCAGCTTCTTGTTTAGTAACTGTAGCTCCTCAGACTCTCAATAGTAGCTGAGAATGTTCTGCATGCATGAATACCCTCCCTGCTGTACTATGGACTGGAGTGTTAGTTTCAAGGTTGTGGCAGTGCAAACAGTTATAATTAATTAACTAGCACACTTTTAGCTGGATTTATTGTTAGGACCTAGTGATCTATTGGAAGTAATGGTAGAAAAGGATTTCTTGTACCAGATCATAAAAGATTTATATAGATTTATTAGGAAATATGAGAAGAGCTAATTATAATTCTGTTGGGTAAATGTAATGGGCACTTAGGTAAATCAGATAGCTGGAATAAACTTTAAGAGAAAATGTAAACAACAAGTGCAATTTAGTTGGATAGCTTTGTCTCATATATCTGATGTGGTCCACTTGATTTGCCTTTAAGACTGTGAGAGAATTTATGTGTAATGCAGGTGTTCATGTGTTCATGTATACACGAATATGTTTATGTTTGTGGTGTTATGAAGGAGTCTATTTTATTGAACCTGTGATTTATATACTGTTTCAGTCTCCAGGTGGAAATGGAATATCCTCTTTGAAATATAAGTAATTTAACTCTTGAAAGACAAAGGGAAATTTGTGAGCTTATGATCAGCTGGATAAAAGAGACTTAGAAGTTCAGTCCATTTAATCATCATTTTCAGTGGCTTGGCAGGGAAGGTAGAAAGTATATGAATGAAATTCATATGTAAATATAAAATGAAGAGGGTTGCTAACAACTTTATGAGAAAGCTTTTATTTTGCGAATCATAGGGAAATTAGAAAATGGTACTAGGTTCGAGAAGGTTCGTGTTCATTTGATAACTTCAGGAATCTCATTCTACAATGAAAAGCTATTTAAATGTTGGCATAATAGAATGTAGGAAACTAAATCTGGCAGATATATAAGCCATTACTCTGGGAGCAAAACTATCTTGTGGGGAATATCATGTCATGTGACTTTATGTTAAATTTAATATAGAAATTGAAGAGTTTAAGTCAATGGAATGAGATTTTCTGAAATACAAGCTAAGGAGGTACAGATTTTTCAGTTCTTTGTTAAATGGTGTAGTGATCTTTCATT
>NW_012148030.1:1864595-1866510 GCF_000956105.1 Propithecus coquereli
ATTTTTCTGTATATTATGTAATAAATGGCACCAGAATTCCACAACCCTACCTCTGAATATGTACAGTAAGAGCGGACTATTTTAGAAATAAAGTCTTACTTCACTAAGTAAAAATAATTGCACCTGTTTCTATCGGAAGTACAAATTTGAATTGAAATAAATCATGTTTTACATTGATATTTCTTTAAATCATGAAATTATGCTGCTATGAAAAATAAGAAGTGCATAGCATTGTTATGCACATCATATATGTACATATACATACATTTTAAAATTTGAAGTCCTTACTATAGATCTGTAACATTGTTTTTTCAAGATTCTGGAACTGATATATCTTTGAAGTAAAATAGCATCATTTGAGTATGTAATTAAAAAGGCAGCAATAGAATTTGAACCTCATAGAAGTATTGGCAAATACCTCATAAGAAATTCTAAGCCTCCAGCATACTTATCACATATTTATGACTTGACACTTCTGAGTACTTATTGTTTATTTTGTAGTTTTTGTTTTCCTTATTAGTTCTGAGCTTTTATGGAGATCTCAGTAATGATGAAAGTTTTGGGATATTACAAGCTTATTGATCCTTCAGTTTTCATCACATCTCTCAATGAATTATAGACCCGAAATACTCACAACAATGTTCTCTTGATTTAGGTCAAGTAAAGGAAGACTTATTAACAGATTTTAAAACTCAGACTTATAATAAATCAGGGAATCTTTCCATATTTGATATTGAATCAGATACAATAAAGACAGAAATCCTAAAAATCTATCCCCAGGCTGGGCGTAGGGAGAAGAATAGGGAACATGGTTATCCCAAATACACTGATTTGAACTTTACAAATTATGTAAATGTATCAAATTATCCCATGTATACCATAAAAATGGTGTATGGATCCCATGTGCATCCATAAAAAATTTGTGTAAAATAAAAAGTCAGAACATGGAGGATGAATTGTAGAACTCCTAGGAAAAGAATAGGGACTAGAGCTTGTCATGAAAGAGGATGGCTGGGATGAAATAGGCCCTGGAAAGGCAAAGTAAATATTCTACTCTGTTGTTCTGTCTAATTTATTTATTAACTTAATTTAATATTTTTTTGCACACTTAGCTGTCCAAGGTTGGCTTCTCCACTGTGCACGGGAGTCTGCAGCATTACTGAAGTGTCATCATATATTCATTCCATTTTATTTAAAAGGGGATGGCAGCTCAAATTTCTTAGGGTTATTGGACTAGAACGCATCCTACATGGCTCAAACTTATCTTCCCATTTTTCTTTCTGTCATTTTCAACTACATGCAAGTCAACCAAGAATGAATTTTGACATAGGTATCCTCTAATCCACCCGGGACCAAGAATTTACTCTAATTTGAAGCTCTCAATAACCTAATCTTGAGTACAGTACTTTTTACAAGATATATCTTTGTATTTTGAGTGCAAGGGCAACTCTTTCTAACAAAGCTGTCCTCAGTGTAAGGCTTGGCAAGGATAGGGGCCAACTACTGAGTGAGATTCAAATATTTCAACAACAAAGTGAGGGACAAATTTAAAAAATGATTAATGTTGTCAGAAAATAGTAAAAACCACATTGATGGAATGGTTGAAGAAATATTAAACATGGCTACAAATTTATATAGATAATTTGAAAGTAAAGAAAGAAACAGAGGGGAGATTATGATGAGGGGAAAGCAAAGGGCATGGATGCAGGAAAATGTGAAATACATTCAGGACACTATACACCTGTAAGCTGTGTGCCCTTAGGTCTCTCCTTAGTATCTCAGCTACCTGCACAGCAAGCATATTTGTGTATGCAGTTCATGGGAATAAATACTACTCAGAATTTATTAGATGGCTGTTGGAATGACCCTCACTAAGCAATACCCTTAAAAAGGATTAGTCAATTATAAGTGCTTT
>NW_012148030.1:1866610-1867443 GCF_000956105.1 Propithecus coquereli
GATATTTAATTAAAGGTTTTATGTTTTAAATCACATTAAATCTGTTTTCTTGTAATTTGTGAACTCTTTCTACATGAGAACATTGTATTTACAAATGCTGTGAAAGTACAGGTGTTTAAAACTTCCCAGATAGACCTATTTATTAAAAAAGAAATCTATGAAATCTGTCCCAGCAGCTGTGGAGAGAAGGCGATGACAGCGATGTCGTAATAATGGGTATTTATAGAAAGCAACGTATTTAGGAAGCAGAGATACTGACACGCAGGCCTTTATGTAAGTGCTGTTTGCTAAGGGATGAGGTCAGAAACATCAAGAAAAAATGGCAACTGCAATACAAGATAGTATGATCGGAAAGAATGAACCATATTCTCTAGAAGAGGCATAATATGGTATCGAATTCTAGAGTTGGGAGTGCCATCCATGCATCCTCCGTCTTGCCCTGTGGGTTATGCTTCAAACAGGGAGGTAGACACAGGGAACCTATCCTGCTTTAATGCTCTTGAGAAAGGGAGGTGACATAACCACAGCCTGTAACCTGTTTCAAGGCTTTAATCTTACTTTCAGGAAACACCTGGGCTGAGAACCAAAGAGAATGGGAGGGACAGATGGAGAGCAATATCCCAGACCCTGGAAACTGGACCAGACAAAACTTAGAAGAAAGGACCTTCTAGCTTTAGGCTGAGCTAGATGTTTTCAAACTTCTTGGCCATCATCCAGATTCAAACATTTTCATTCCACAGGGGGGGTTCAGAGGGAAATATGATTGGGAATCCAGGAGAAAGTAATGTTTTGGTTGCCATTCTTGTTATCAATTAGGCTCTTTCCAATAGTCT
>NW_012148030.1:1867493-1869698 GCF_000956105.1 Propithecus coquereli
CAGCTCTGTTTCATTTTTATCGGATAAAATACATTTGGTTTCTTTTTGACAAACCATGTTTTTGTGAGGGAAGGAAAATGAACATGCACTGTTATTGGCCACAGCAACATAAGAAACCCTCCTGTTGCCAGAGGATACCACATGAAAGTGTCTGTGGGTTAGGGGAGGAGCCGATAAGGGGGTGGGGAAAAGGAAGATGATATCTTAAGCCTCTTATGCTGAGAGCTGCGATTTGTGAACAAACTGTGATGAAATCAAGCTCTGGACAAATCAGATGAGCCTGTCAACCTCCCAGGTGGGATTGCTCGTAGTTAACAGACTAAACTCGGAGCCCCAAAAGCAGTGCATTCAGTGTAGGCAAAGAGAACACGCTGCAAAAGCCTTTCCAAGAATCCTCTGACATGGCAAGGAGAAGCTCCTTCCAGTCGTACCAGGTGGGAGAATGATGGAATGACAGGGGGAAGGCTTGGTGTTCAGAATCTGTTGCTGATTTGAAGTTTTCTTTTAGTTGTTCAAATTAAGACAGCACCTTATGATGCATTTTGGAAGTTGCAGGATTGGGTGGTGATGCTGAAGTCATTTGAATTGCCTTCATGTAATTGGATTTATTCCTGTCTAGCTGTATTTGACAACTTGATCTCTTCATTCCCTTAGATAATATCCCTGTTCACTTTTGCCATTGGAGTCAATATCTGCTTAGGATTCACTGCACATCGAATTAAGAGGGCAGAAGAATGGGATGAAGGTCCTCCTACAGGTAAGTGTAGCAACTATATGCATTTTCAATATTTTACAAATATTATATACCAGATAATCACAAGCTCAATAAGAAATTTATCTCTAAGATAATTTTGCAGTATAACTAAGTTAGATCTAAATTTCCCTGGGATAAAACCACCTATATGTGTAATTCAGATGAGAGAGTGTGGTTTCAATGAAAGAGCATTTATGTTTCATGAGAACTGGCTATTTAAATCTTTGTACTGTGAAATTCATAAATGTTAAGATACAGTTAAACTCTTGTCTATAGATAAGGGTAAAGTAGAAGTGGTGAGGACAGGTGTTGGTTTAATATCGGAGATACACCAATATGATTTGCTGTCATATGATATAGGATATAGTGTTTGCCACCAGAAAGCTATGACCTAGGAAAAAGAGGAATGGAAGGAAAAAAGATAGTGAACTGTATTTATAAAACTTCAGAAAGTTAGGACTTTAAGACTTACCTAAACTTGGAAAAGCATAAAAGAGAGGAGGTACTTAATGAGTTTACTGGATTGATTTGTACTCACTGTGTTTTCTTTTGGCATAAGGAAAGGTAAGTTTTAATAGTGTACTTTGACTTAACTAATAGAACCAAAATGAAAGAGTTTCTTTTTACAATACACTGCACCATAAGCAGCGTGGGAATTCTTATAAAGGAGCTCCTTGTGCAGACAGAGGGGGCTTAACTGACCAGGTCATAAGCAGTGAGTTGGTTAATTTCCTGGAAATTGGAGCTGCTAATGGTTTTAGAAATAAAAATAACATTTTAAGTAATGGATACTCTAGGGAACAATATTTTCTTGACTTTCCCTGACATCACAGCATGTTTGTCTATCTTCCTGTGAATTGTGTGTTTGTATTTCTTGATCTGATTATTATAAAAGACCATCACCTGTCTCTGTTTAGCCATGACAGACTTTTAGCATTAGCAAAGTTATGATACATGCATGGATGGAATAATAAATCTTCCTCCCATCAAGTAAGTTACTTTAGAGTCATGCCAGAAAGTTGAAAGAATATTAGAAGTGGGTTAGTGAGTTGAAGTGGGTGTGGTTGGGGTGAAGAGTGAGAAAATAGATCACAAAAAGTGCAGCCCCAGGGAGCCAAATGGACAAAATGGTTGTCTTCTGTTGAGGAGGGAGAAGAAAGTGGATGGCTAGATTAGAGAATGCTGTTTTTATTAGTAGAACACACTCTTTTCAAAGGACTCTGTTTCACTCCCACTAACACTGTGACTGAACAGACAGGGAGATCAGATCCTTAGTATGGTCATGTGGGTAAGCTAGCAACTTGAGAGTCAATGGCTGGTTCTTTCCAATGTGCCCTAAAAGAAATTTTTTTGTTTCATATTGATGTATTACTTTATTAAGATGGATCAGTTAATATCATCTTAATATAAAAGATATTTAGAGAATGCTGTTTTTATTAGTAGAACACACT
>NW_012148030.1:1890814-1892861 GCF_000956105.1 Propithecus coquereli
TTAAATTGGTTCCACATATTTGTAATTGTGAATTGTGCTGCAATAAACATTTGAGTGGAGGGGTCTTTTTGAAAAAATGACTTCTTTTCCTTTGGGTAGGTACCCAGCAGTAGGATTGCTGGATCAAATGGTAGGTCTACATTTGTTTCTTTGAGTAATCTCCCTACTGTTTTCCATAGAGGTTGTGCTAATTTGCAGTCCCACCAACAGTGTATAAGCGTTCGTATCTCTCTGCATCCATACCAGCATCTATTGTTTTTTGACTTTTTAATAATGGTCATTCTGATAGGGGTAAGGTGATATCTCATTGTAGTGTTAATTTGCATTTCCCTGATGGTTAGTGATGTTGAGCACATTTTCATAAGTTCGTAGGCCATTTCTTTATCTTCTTTTGAAAAACTTCTGTTCATGTCTTTTGCCTACTTTTTGATGGGATTGTTTGTTTTTTTCTGGCTGATTTGTTTGAGTTCTTTGTAGATTCTGGATATTAGTCCTTTGTCAGATGTATAGTTCGTGAATATTTTTGCCCATTCTGTAGGTTGGCTACTTACTCTGTTGATTATTTCCTTTGCTGCACAGAAGACTTTTTAATTTAATTAAGTCCCATTTATTTATTTTTGTTGTTGCTGTATTTGCCTTTGGAGTCTTAGTCATAAATTCTTTGCCTAGCCCAAAGTCTAAAAGAGGTTTTCTTATTTTTTCCTTGAGAATTTTTATGGTTTCATGCCTTACATTTAAGTCTTTTATCCATCTTGAATTAATTTTTGTATGGTGAGAGATAGCAGCTCTATTTCATTCTTCTGCATGTGGCTATCCAATTTTCCCAGCACAATTTATTAATAGGGTTTCCTTTCCCAAGTGTATGTTGTTGTCTATTTTGTCAAAGATCAGTTGGTCGTAGCTATGTGGTTTTATTTCTGGGTTCTTTATTCTGTACCATTGGTCTATGTCACTACTTTTATATCAGTACCATGCTGCTTTGGTTACTGTAGCCTTGTAGTATAATTTGGAGTTAGGTAATGTGATGGCTCCAGATTTGTTCTTTTTGCCTAGGATTGTTTTGGCTATTTGGGGTCTTTTTCAGTTCTAAATGAAGCTTAGGATTATTTTTTATAGTTCTGTGAAATTAGACATTGCCATTTTGATGGATATTCCATTGAATCTGTATATCACTTTGGGTAGTATAGACATTTTAATTATGTTGATTCTGCCAATCCATGAACAAGGGGTGTTTTTCCATTTATTTGTGTCACCTGCAATTTCTTTCCTCAGTGTTTTGTATTTCTCCTTGTAGAGATCTTTCACCTCCGTGGTTAAGTATATTCCTAGGTATTTTATTTTCTTTGTAGCTATTGCGAATGGTAGTGAGTCCTTAATTTGACTCTCAGCTTGACTGTTAGCAGGATCTAGAAATTCTACTGATATGTGTACATTGATTTCGTACCCTGAGACTTTGCTGAATTTATTTATCAATTCTAGGAGTCTTTCGGTAAAGTCTTTAGGGTTTTCTTGATACAAGATCATATCATCAGCAAGCAGGGATAGTTTGACTTCCTCTTTCCTGGTTTAGATATACTTTATATCTTTGTCTTGCCTAATTGCTCTGGCTAAGACTTCCAATACTATGTTGAATAGAAGTGGTGACAGTGGGCACGCTTGTCTTGTTCCACTTCTTAGGGGGAATGCTTTCAACTTTTCCCTATTTGGTATGATGGTGGCTGTGGGTTTGTCATATATGACATTTTAAATTTTGAGATATGTTCCTTATATGCTTAGTTTGTTGAGGGTTTTTATCCTGGAAGGGTGCTGGATTTTATCAAATGCTTATTCTGTATTTACTGAGATGATTATATGGTCTTTGTTTTTGCTTCTATTTATGTGGTGAATCATATTTATTGATTTGCATATGTTGAACCATCCTTGCATCACTGGAGTGAAAACCACTTCCAAACTACTTTAGTTATTTAACCTCAGACTATACTTTGCTATCTAGTCTCCACTAAATTACTTTTCCTTTTCAATGTTTTTCTATTTTTATACATTTATT
>NW_012148030.1:1893471-1895297 GCF_000956105.1 Propithecus coquereli
TATAAATACATAGTTCACAGTACTGTTCTCTGCTGGCTCCATTAACATTGACAGGGGCACTAACTATCACAGATTTGTAGTAATAATAATTATAAATAATCAAATCAATAGCCAATGTTTGTTCCTCTTTCTATTATGTTTGACACCATGCTAAATGTTTTACGTGGATCATTTCATTTAATTCTCCTTCCAACATAGATTCACTTTTATGAGTTCCCTCACTTTATAGATGAGTAAACTGCAGCACAAGGAAGTTCAGCCACCTGCCCAGGGTACGTAGGTAGCAGCTGATGGAGCCACATTTTTCCTCCAGAATCTGATTGCAGCACTACACTGTATGGCTTCCCCACATCACTCTTCCATGGTGACATGACCCACTCTCTAATCTGTTGTCTTTGCCTTTTGTTCCTTGCAGTGTTATCAGACTCCCCTTGGACCAACACCTCTGGATCTTGCAAGGGCAGATGCTTTGAACTTCAAGAGGTTGGACCTCCTGATTGTCGGTGTGACAACTTGTGTAAGAGCTACATCAGTTGCTGCCATGACTTTGATGAGCTCTGTTTGAAGACAGGTATGTAACTTTTGAGTCCTCTCTAGTTTCAAGTAGATGGCTTAAAGACTCCCTAGTGTTGTACACCCTGGAGTTGCCACCTTGCTTTGCAAAGAAGGTTCTTTGCAGGTACAGTCATTATGTGCTGGTGTTGGAAGTAGTTTTTTTTTTTTTTCCATCTTCATCATTTCTGTCCCTTGCTTTCAATTTCCACATTCACTGCTAGTGCATGTGGGCTAAAATTGTGTATATATTTTAAGAAAAAAATTTTTTTGGCTTGCTTTCCAAGTTTCTAGGATTTGTTTTATTAATACTTCACCTTATCATACAGTGACTGTTAGTCTATCCTGATGTCATTCCCATTCTCTCTGCAAGTGGAAAATTGTCATGGAATTCTTTTTGGAGTCTCCTGCTCTGGATAGCTCTGAAATCTTCCTTTAAAGTCTTCTTGACTTTCTTTACATTTCTTCTGTACCAGAACAGTTATTAGAATACACAGGAATGAATGCACATGACTTGAGAAAAACACCTTTGAGGACTGTTGCCATCCCACCTGGTCTGTTTTCAAAGATTAACATTTCAGACAGCACTTTTAAGATGTCTTATAGGCTACCCACCATACCTTCATAACCATATTCAAACTAACTAGAAAGACAACACTCAACCCTGTTCCTAACATATTAGAAGCAGATTCCACAGCTCCCTTGACAAATTATTACTTGTTTTTAGACTTCTATGCATTTCAAAAACCTAACGTATGTTATCATTGCTGTTAGTTTGATCTTTCTAATGATATCATTAGAAAGAGACATTATTTTGCTTAAACAATAGCCCTTGATTAATATGAAATTTGATATCAACTCCCTTATTAGTTCTGATTTGTTTGTTCCCTACCTCAAAATAAGAAGAGCTTCGTTATGCTGGTTTTTGCATAATACATTTTCCAAACATTTAGCCACCTTTTTTTGTTGCTTTCCTTTGGAACTTCTCCCAGGTTCCTTTAGTTGTGGGTCTGCTAACTTAATTGCTGAGACCATTGTAAACTGAATATATGGATGGAACAGATGTTCTAACAGAGTTCTTTGCTTCTAAAGCATTATTTCAAACCAGCAGTTTGTGTTTGCTTGGCACCAAGGAATTTACTAATGTTTTATGTTTCCTTCCTACCTGGAGTATGTTGTCCCTGCCATGTCATCTCAACTTTCCGGATTCCTGGTCTTAGACTTCTTTGCAAAATTTAATAGGTCTCCTGACTTTAGCTTAACTCTCTCTGAAC
>NW_012148030.1:1895877-1901074 GCF_000956105.1 Propithecus coquereli
TACAAGAGCCTTCCCCACTTCCTTTTCAGCATTGAATACTCTAATTTTTAAAAATATTTTTTTCTCGTGATAGGTAGCTTCTCATTTTCCAATAAGGTTAAATATTTTTTATGTTTATTCCCGTGTTTGCTTTGAAAATTACACATCTGACTGACTTTTGGTTTGCTTCTCGTTCACTTTGAACCCTGAATTTTTTTTTTTATTCCATTCTTACACAAAGTCAGTACTTCCTCAATAAATGTAGCTTTTTAATAGTGATGTTATTCTGTAAGTAAAGGGATGTTCTTATGCAATTAGGGGAGGAATGAAAGCATACTGGTGAGTAGGATCATCCTTGAATTGGAAAAAAACCCATAGTCTCTATCAGTCAAAGCAACCTTAGAAAATTGCTAACCACTGGGAATAGCAGATTATGGGTTAAGGAATTCTAAACACTTATTTTGCTTGGGAAGAGATGGGAGTGGAAACAATAAATATTAAAGAATCAGAGAATGGTGTCAAGATGCAAAGATAGTTCTAAAAGGAGAACTATTAAATATCTGTTGCATGGTTTTCCAGCAAATGGCCTGCCCAAAGGGGCAGAGGTGACACTTATGCATGGCAACTAATATCTCTTCATCCATTTATTTACCTAACACTAGTTTCTCTTAGTAGAATGTTACTATGAAGTAGCATTGCTTTCAGAATCATTACTTTCCACTTAAGACATATTTTAAGAGATGAAGACCTGAACTGTCCATATGTCCTTCAGCTCAGTGACACCTTTCTTGACCATTCTACATCTGGAGCACCCCTCCATCCCACCCTGTCAGTCTCTGTTAATATCATCAGTTATGTCCTTCACAACACTTAGAAAAAGCTGAAATAATCTTGCTTATTGCTTATGGTTTGTTTTTTCCAATTGGAATGTTAGCTCCATGCAGACAGCGACCTTGTCTCTCTTGTTCTCCAGCACCTAGAACATAGAAAACATGATACAAAGATTTATTGAATAAATGAATTAACTATGAATGTTCTTAATATACCAGTCCCAAAGTTAACGAGTCATATTTTATTTCCATGGTTATTTCCAATTAGATTTAATAAATATACATTGAACACTTAGCATGTGCCAGCTACGATCTCACAGTCTTATAGTCCGTCACTGGAAATATTATATAATGGTGAAAAGAGAGATGTGGTTTTTCCTGCCATGGATTTTACACATTAGCAAATAAAAACATCAAGCAAAAAATACAACAATCTCTTTAAAATGAAAAGATTGCTTTTCTGAAGTTATCTTTTTGGAAGAGTTGAGCCATGAGATCTCAATCAAGTACGCTTAGAGGGAAATCTGTAACCTATTTGCTGACTTCCTTGGAAGTGGGGACTCTGACCTGTTGTTGTGGGTAGAACCACATTTTGGTCAATGGTTAGAATGGTTTAATGCCCCTTTATACTCTTCATATCTGTTTAGGACTTTAACCTGCAGGTGCATCTCATAGCAAATAGTGATCATGTAGTTGCACTCTCATTTGTATTTAAAACTAGCTGATTAAAGTTAAGCAAAGCTACTTCGGAAAATAAAAGAGCCAAGCCATCAAGGCTATCCCTACAATAGTAGATACCCCTATCACAAACCTTAGATAGTGTACATTTTGTTAAGCCCTTTAGGACAATTGGAGAATGGTAGGGATTCTTGCTCGCCTTTTAGGGTTCCATTTTCCCAAAGGAACCCAATTGCATTTTGACTTCGTTCACTGATTTGAAAAATTAGAAATTCAGCCTGTCTATAAGTTCTTCAAATATCATCTGGGCCTCAGGCCAATTAAAATTTCACCAGCAGAGTAAATGATGTGAGACGTTGGCTCTTTTTGTTGGAAACCCTGTAAGCAATTGTGGCCTCTTTGATTTGGTTTGTGTGCAGCAGTGAAAATGTTTTATTGTGATGATTTTAGCTCGTGGCTGGGAGTGTACGAAGGACAGATGTGGAGAAGTAAGAAATGAAGAAAATGCCTGTCACTGCTCAGAGGACTGCTTGGCCAGGGGAGATTGCTGTACTAATTACCAAGTGATTTGCAAAGGTACGCATTTTCTTTCGATTGCCTTGAGCTTTAAAAGACTAAGAACTGGAGATGCCCCAAGAGATCTGGGATATTAGGGATATGACACCTTGGATATGGGTTTGGGAGGAGGGAATGAGTTGGGCTTTTTAATTTCTTATGCTTCTTTCTTAGTTTTTCTACCCTACATTTCACTGATCTGAAATAACAAGGAAATAAACCAAAATTCCATAATTAGATAGAAACATAATGAAGATATAGAAGCAGAGCCTGAGACAGGAATTTGGGACAAGTAGTTTATTGAGGGAATGCTCTTCAGGGAAACCACGACAGGGAGCAGGGGAAGCAAGATTGGGAAGGAGGGGTCCGGGGACACAAGCAAGGATGTGGTCTCAGGTAAAGTCTCACCTTGGCCTTCTCTGTTGCTTGATCTGAAAAGTAAATCTCGTAGTTACTACTCTTGAGGCAAGGGGGCCATGGCTTTTGCATCTAGTGGGTATAAGCTGTTCACCAAGGCACCGGCAGCAGCCTGGGGATGGGGGTACTTGCCAGTAAAAGGGATCAGGGCACCAACGGCCCTGAAAACATACATACATGTGTTGACTTTGTATGGTTGATTATGGAACATGATGCTTTTATTCTAATAATTAACACTACCAATGGACTACAGAAAATATAAAAGATGCAGTTCCTATCTGTAAGGAGTTTAAGTTGCCATGCCACCTACTTATAGAAGTTAATGGGAAGACCCAAGAATCTTTATTTATAGTTTCCAAGTCACTTTGTAGTTTCTAAATTCAGTGTTCTTCCCTATCTCTGACATGGAACATTTAAGAAGAGTTTCTGTCAAAAGATTGCAGAGAAAAAGTCAGTCGGTTCTGAAATATGTGAGGTGTTCGGTTGTGGCAAGAGGGTATTATATTAACGAATTTGGAAAATTTTCCCTACCCGAACAATTATTGTATGGTAAATTTCCTCTACCCAAACAATTATGCTTTTATTTTAAAGCATAAAATTGATTGAGAATTTATTTCCCTTTCCTTTTTAATTTTCCTGTGTACTAAGTGTACCGATACGCCACAAAGGCTATTGAAAGAAAAGATAAAGAAAAGGAAGAAAAGTCTTAATATCACCAGTCATTGAATCATTAAACCTTGGCTTTTACTGGTTTAAAATCCTAGTTCCAGTACTTTTGTGAGGGCCCATGTGTATGCCCTGGGTTACTACGTGTGTGGCAAATCTTCCCTGTTTTAAGGAGCATAGTTTTACTTCTGCAGTTCTCACGTAGTCAGATTCTCGTTAACCAGAAGGGATTTCCAATGCTTTTCATGTGGGAACAGTTTCTCCATAGTGTTGGTCACAAATTTTACTTCTGTTCAAGACATGTGCTATTTGTTTGTCTTAGAACAATATAAAGCAAATTCTTTTCAATAATTTTCATTTTCTTCAAGGGACGCCTTATTTTCTATCTGAGCCCTTTTCTGGTCTCTCTTCTTGATAGTGGTAACTCAGGAAAGACTTAGGTTTATGTTATGAAATCTTAGTGGAAGATAAAAGTGAAAGATAGCATTGGTTTTTATTTCTAAATTCAAGGGCTGTTCAAAGATCCATTGGCAAATAATCTCTCTTTGGGAATCTTCCATCTATCATCTCTCTATATCCCCAGCCTTTCCCAGCATCTAGAGGGAAGTTGTGCCTTGCTTTCTATGGCTTTGAGATCTTCAGTGGTGGAAAAAGAATGTTCCGTCTAATGACCAAACAGTTTATTTCTGGAGGGATACAAACATGAAATTTTGTTCACTGACGCCACTGGTTTTTTTAATCTACAAACCATTTAGACTCGGAAGGCTCAAATAAACACCACACCACTTGTGGTTATTAAATCTTAGCTTTCCCACCATGTATGAGTGTACTTTATAAGCCAAACTAGACACTAGACTTTAATTCAGAATTTCGTTTTAGATGATGTCTCATAAACAAGTATCAAACTGGACACAGGTCATGGAATTGTGTGCTTCAAGGTGCTGGATGACATTTACAATTAGATTCAACAATAAACTTACCTGTTTTTCCCTATAGGAGAGTCGCATTGGGTAGATGATGACTGTGAGGAAATAAAGGCCCCAGAATGCCCTGCAGGGTAAGTTTATTTTATGAATATTATGAAGTTTTATACATTAGCTGATAAAATATAGGAAACGGATGGGTGAATTGTTAGAAACAACGTTAAGCATGAAATCTACTTATACAGGAAAACTTACGAGTACTTATAAGTAATTCACAGTCAAAAGCTAGAAAGTACATCTTGAAGTAGCAATATTTTTTTCTCAATTTTCTCCTATCACCTCCACACATTTGGGAGTCTGAATACCCCCTATATTCCACCTTTGCTGAGGATTGTAAAGAGTGCATCTGAAAACCACTGAAGAAGGAAACATTTCTGGCAGTGACTTTTTTCTCAGTATTTTTTTTTCCAGAGTTCTGTTTTTGCCTTTTTTGTGGGGGCTGGGGGAGTAAAGGGAGGACTATAGAACTTCTAAAAAATATCATCCAAGACGGTAACTCCTACCAGATGCTGCAGAAACTTGATGAACCGCTGGGACACTGCTTGGCTGGGGTACAGCCAAACTTGAGTGACACCTTACAGCTCAAGTGTGACCAGCATAAGGCCGCTATTACGCCTTCTAGGAAACTGTTGAAAATTCATAAACCCTTAAAACGCTTGGCAGAAAATATGTTTTTCAACAAATGTGTTTTCATCAATGTATTTGTTCTTTCAATGTATTTTTGTTTTAGGCAGCACAGGCTGGGACACAAAAATCTAGGTATTTAGATATCTTTATTTTTTTCCTCCTGTTTGACCTCAGTGAGCCATTTGAACTTCTTTGGGATTGTAGAATGAGATGGCAATTGTTTCTGACTGCTTGACATGTGTTGAGCTTTTCTGAGAAAAATATAGTCTGTGCAGTAGAAGCCCTGTTAAATGATAATCGTAACGATAATAGTGACCCCTTATATAGTGTTGTTCTAAGTACATTATATATGACTCATTTAAAATATGTCTTCTTATATGGTTTCAAATAATCTCAAGCCTATACTTGCTCAATTACCCTCAAACTTTTAGAAATAATTTTATACATATTTAATATTGTCAA
>NW_012148030.1:1903195-1905954 GCF_000956105.1 Propithecus coquereli
ACCCCCAAATATTAAGTTTCTTATAATCATGTTAAGTTTCTAAGATGGCTTATAATTAGTTCCATAGATATTATTCATGTTTGCTCACACAGACACACAGTAAAGGTTATATATATCTTATATAATTTTGAAAGTTAAATATTGATATAAAACCTTCTGTGATATGAAAATTTATAATAGGACTAATACATGTGGATTATTATATTGTTATTTTAACAATAAATTTGCTTTTACATGAAGGGACTGTATCCAGAATCACATGGAATTGTTGGCAATTCAATGTATGATCCTGTATTTGATGCTACTTTCCATCTGCGAGGGCGAGAGAAATTTAATCATAGATGGTGGGGAGGTCAACCGGTAAGTTTTGAATTTATTTTGTGTGTGTGTGTGTGTGTGTGTGTGTGTGTCTGTACAGGGAGACATTTCATCTCAAAATTTGCCACCTGTGGGAAAAATACATACAATCTCCTCATACTTGGCAATGTTTCTGTCTTTTGGTATTTTATATATATACACACAAAAAAATAAAAGTATGTGTACATATGCATAATGTATGTGTATATATGTGTATATGTAATATATGTGTATATGTATCTGTATATATGTGTATATATCACATATTTATATATGTATGTGTACATGTATATACATGTGTGCATAAATAATATACATGTATATATACATATGGGTATGTGTCTATGTGTGTGTATATATATGTGTGCATGTGTGTGAGGCTGTGATTACAAAAGTATGAGATGATAAATGTTTTCACTAGAATGATAATGGTAATGATAATGGTGAAAATGATGCCAAGGGGTGAATTTCAGAACAATTTTGAAGAAAAAGTAGTCAGATCTTATTGATTTATCAGATTAGGGGGTACAATGAAAAAGAAAAGTGAATGATTATGACTTCCCCAATATTTTGGCCCTGCACCATAATCAACAGAAACAGAGAAACTTGCTGGAAAAAAAGAACTCACTGAAACCCACAGTAAATTCATGAATTCTTTTATTTAATCTATTTTTTAAAAAATCATGGAAGTTAAATATAATAAGTTAGAATCCTACCTTGATACTGAAGTATCAAAATAATACTTTGAAAGAAATCACCCTGTTTACTTCAGATCACATGGCTGGGGCAGAAAATAAAAAGGGATGTAGGCTGCTTTCTACCTAATGTTTTCCTGTGACTGTGTGTGATTAGGCCACTTGCTTTGTTCGGACATGAGCAAAGCAGCATAAAGCCATGGTTGTTGAATGTGCAGAGTTGAGCTGAAGTGTACAAGCTTTTGGCCAGAAGGATCAGCATCCCTACAGGAACATACCTCAGTGCACACAGTCAATCAGAAACATCTAGAAGAAGGACGGCAAATGGTTCCATCTCATGCCAGCTCTGATTGGAGGTAGCAGCTCCCTGGAGCGCTGGTTAGGGAAGAGGGCTGGGAGACCTGTGCGCAGTCTGCCACGGCATGAGAGGTGGGCAGTGTCTGCACACAACCATGTGTCCACCGTGCCTCAATGATCCTGTACCTGCAAATGTTTACTGCAGTCCATGGGCAAAAGGGAGCTATAAATAGGAATTTTTTTTTAAGGCATTGCTCTTTGAGGAAAGGTGATCAAAATATTTGTACTGCATAATAGATATATCAGTATGCAAGGATAAATCTGAGCTTCTTTATTTAAAAAATAAACATTGGAAGACTTCTTGTATGAGTGCAGAAAAGTGTCTTCATAATAGATGTTCTGATTCTGCTGTCTTTATTCAGGCGGGACTCCCAGAAGTCTATGATGACCTAGGTTGTGATCATAGTGAAATTTGTTGACAGGGTAGATTTCACAAACAAAGTTTATGATAGGGGAATATTTTATGAGTAAATAAAATGATTGAAATTAGAGTTCTGTCAAGTTGTCTCTAGTTGGTCTTTTATATTAATTTTGTCATGGAAGCAAACGTGCCTGAGAAACTACGAAGGATACAGAGATAAACAGTAATTATATCAACTTGGATCACCTTACACCAAGTGTTGACATTAGGTTTCCTCTGGGTTAGCATGACTCAGAAGATGAGTCCGCATATTCATTAACTTCTGCAGAAACAGAGCAGAGGGAACGCTGTTAACCTGCCTCAGGAAGTGAAGTCTCTGTTTCAAATCTGCCTATTTCCTCACTAACTCTCAAAGTTGACATATTTGACCAGGTTTAGTACCTTCTTCATGTTGAACAAGATTTTTGGTGAGACCGATTTGTGTTTCTATCATGTTGGATAGGAATGGCCACCATAAACATTCCAAGGAGCATCGTAGCTGCAATTTAGAAACACATTGCATTGAAATTTGGCATCCAGGAAGAGCAGATAGACAGAAACTATAGTTCTGTTGTTCTATTACACAGTAGGGTGACTATAGGAAACGACAATATAGTATATAGTTCAACATAGCTAGAAGAGAAGATTTTGACTGTTGTCACCGCAAAGAAGTAATAAATGTTTAAAGTGATGGATATGGTAATTACACTGATTTGATCATTATATAATGTACACATGCATTGAAACTCTATCCCATAAATATGTGCAATTTTTATGTGTCAATTATAAATCAAAAATTAATAAAAAAGAAACTTTAGTCATAGTATAACAATATAAGAAATGAGAAGTACTATAAGAAAAAATTAATGAATATTCCTCAAGCATTTATATAATGCTCTCAGAGGCTTGTATATTTTTATAATCACCAGTGAAAAAATATTCATAAAGAT